>NC_081347.1:65998493-66262428 GCF_029784015.1 Lycium ferocissimum
TTTTTTGAATTTCAACGTCCAACTTTATGAGATGAACATGTATTATACAGAGAAAATGTTCAAACTTACTCATTTGATGTCACGACCCAATTTAGAGTCGCGTGGGCACATACTCTTTCCATCTCGATAGGCGAACCCTCAATCAAAATAATACACTAACCAATAAAGAGCAGATTCATTTAATCCAATATATATATATAATTAATTAACAGCGGAAAACAATATTTATATTAACCGAGTTTGCGGAAGTGATTACAACAGTTAAATAGATACAAAGATTGAATTTGATTCCCATGACTTGGTCTAGACTAGTACAAGAGCGACTAAAGTGATCCAGATTACAACAAAACTCTAAGACCCAACCTCCATCTCGGAATGAAGTGGGAGGAGACCTTCAAGATAGGCACCGCGCATCTTTCGAACATGTCACAATCAATCACCTGAAACAGTCTACACCCCAAAAGTGTGTAGCAAGAGTAATATCAGTACAATCAACGCGTACTGAGTAAGTATCATAGGCCGACAACGGTTAGAAACATATATCAGTAAAAGAAATTACAAATAAGCATAATAAGTAACTAAATCAAGTCATACATCTATCTACCGCTCATTACAACATCAAGACCCTTAAACCATTAACTTTCCTCTAATAACCACAAGTCAATTCCACAACAATCTCACAGAAATCATATATCTTTATACCATTCGTCTTTAGTCTAGAAGTGGGCTCATCGTTATGATATTCTTTATTCTACATCCTTTAGAAGCCAAACATATAACTGATCCTACGAACGATCTACGAGATAAATTAACAAGTATAAGACAACCATATTCGGAACCAAGCACACGTTATTGCCTAGGTAGAGCATCTAAACCCAATTGTGCTAAGTCTCTATGTCCAATCCGAGACCAACATCACAAGTAGAACACCAAGTCATCTCAACATAAGCCATGCGGCAATGCAATGCAATAATGTATGAATGCAAATGCAATGCTCTGTATACGTGTACTCCGGACTGAAATATCGACATCTCGGTAGCACAACCCAAGGTGACTCGCGAAGTCTAAGTGCCACTCGTCCCGGATCTTTGCCCAACAGACAGACGAGACCCGGATCTTTGCCCACGGGAGTTCTCACCGGCACCACCCTGGGGGTGCACTCACTCAATCCACGGTTTCAGAACTAACATCGGATATCGGACTCTCACCCCACTCTCATTTAAAAACCAAGCCCAGCTCATCACAGTGTTTCATCAAGTACTAACGATGTATCAATAGTATCTCATGAGAGTGCGTGCAATGCATGTATAAACATCAATAATCAGATCAATATCACAAGTACCAACAAGGGGTATGCCAACAATATCAAAGTGTCACAAGTACCAACAAGGGTACGCCAACAATATAGAAGTGTCACAAGTACCAACATGGATACGCCAACAATATCATGAAAGACTACACAAGTCATATAGAACTCTATCCTCGTATCAATGTCAGCCCGTGAGATACTATAATATCACAATCTAGAAGGAACAAAAGATACCAATATCTACTACAGCACGTGGCATCAGGCCAACAAAAATAGAATAATCAATCACAACATAATATTACCACTTTCCCTTTTACTGCCCATCAATCCTTACTACGTGATAATTTCACCTTCTACCTACATGACATCATTACTACCAATCTAGAATTAATTCACAATCGGTTGTACATTTTATCCGCCCACTATCGATTAGGTCCACTATAATAGCATAGCACAATCTAGGCGCATCTTACAGAAATTTCTCACTCAAACCATAGAAAAGTATGAATCAACCATGTTATATCCCGTATTTTTATACAATCGGGAAATTTGAAATAATTGTGGCTTTTAAGAGATAAGGCCATATTTGATTTTTATTTAACATGTAAGTTGGTCATGGGAAGTATTGATGTGAAAAATGTGATAAGGCTAATGGCAAAATTGGAAATTTGGGAAAATGATTTCATGAATTACGAAAACTAGCCACAAATAATTGGGCTTGGAAAAAAAAAAAAAGGCCCAAACCACAAGGGTGGCCGGCCATAGTGAGTAAAATGGAAAGAAAATGGGCCAAGCCCGTAAGTTATGAGTGGTAATAAAAAAGAAGAGAAAGGGGCTAAGTGATCTGTCACGACCCAACTAGGGGCCGCGACGGGTACCCGATACTCGTACCGAGCACCCCCTCTTATCTCGTGTCGTGCTCTTATTACTAGGTGAGCCATTTCAATTATTATTACGCCCTTTCTTAAGTCAATATTATCATAGCGACACAAAAAAAATATACAAGTTTTACTAGCTTAATATACATCGGCGAGGACAAGCCATAGTGCAAAACATCTAACTATACAGATCTGTCTACGAGCCTCTAGTCATCATACATGTGATAACAAGGAGGGCGATTCTCGCTATGCCCGTATATGTACACAAAAGTAGTACCAATGAGGCCGTGCTCGCAGACAATGGAGCACTCTTCTTTGGGCCACGATGGAGCTCCTAAGATCCAACCCGTGCCTACTTGCTCACCGCGTGGCATGAAACGCAGCGTCCACAAGAAGGGACGTCAGTACGAATAGTGTACCGAGTATGTAAGGCATGAAAATAGTGGAATAAGGAATATAAAATGCAAACAATAACATAATGAAATCATAGGACATATAGAGCGATAAGAAAGTAACCTGTACATGTGAATGCCCTCGGGGGCGGATGCCACGCATGCTAAGTCGCTTACTTGAAAAACGTTTCCTTTCATAGATATATATAAAAATATAACATGGTATATTGCCGAGGTCGGCGTACCGATCCATTTAACCATAAGTATAGATGTATATGTCCCGCGTCCGGGCATCCCGCGTCCGGGATGATGTCATGCTAAATACGGCTACATGTACCGTGTGTAACCCAGCGCCTATAGCGCTCTGCCCTGCTCCCATCTTCCCCATATACTTATACATATTTATATATATACATAGCATGCAAGGGAGCCCAAGGAAAAGCTGTAACGCTATCGGAGTGACGTAAGGTCGGTAACCTCCGATTATCTTATGGAATCGTCGTGAACGTCATGTTTCGCTTTGAAGGAACGAGTATTATAAAACGAGGCTAGTAGCAAGGAACATAGAATAAAACCATAAATTTCGTAAAGCGCTAAATCATAAAATAAAATTTGTTATCAAGGAGTAAAGTTGGAAGTCAAGGAAATAATTCAATATTCTCATATTCATATCGGGTCCATAACTTGGAATTCTCCCTTATAGAACCATCCTCAAGTTACTCATCATAGACGTTTTCACATGTCTAGCATTATCATTGTCATTGTATCGTCATAGAACCATGGTCGTCACTTTAGTCGTCAATACTATCAACATTGTAAAACTTGGTTTTTGGAGGAAAATAAATATTTGGAAAAACTCTTGTAAAATTTTAGGAAATTCTTTCACTATTCAAAAGCTTTGGATTCAATTCAACTGAATGAATAGTAGTTAATTTCAAACTTGGATTTCTAGGATTAGAGAGGTCACCGAGGCACGTAACCAAGCCTATTACCACTAAGACATGCCCAAGAAAGGAGGGGGAAACCTTACATACCTTTTTCGCTTCTTTCACGACTCCAAACTCGAGCCCCAAGTTCGCCAAAATCTACCATTTGGTCACATTTACCAAACCTTCATTAGAGCATTCAAAAATAGGATCTTAAGGTAAACCGTGTCTACCGAAATTTCGGCAGCACTTCCCCTACAATTACACCACCCCACCAAGTTCAAATTGACCAATTTCAATCGTCAACAATCCCGGGAATTCAACCCGGCCAAACTAACAACAACAATGCCAATATTCATACTAACAATCTCAATAACCAAACCAAGGTACATTATAACAATTTAATCAACATATTACTTTCTTCAAAGCCTTCCAATTTCCATAATAACAATAACAACTTAATAATTTACACATTAGCGACAACATTATTTTCCACCCATGCAAGAACATCACATTCCATTTACATAAACTTCCACCATAAGCTTCCAACTACTACAACTTCACTCAACTCATTAAACTTTTATTTGCAACATAAAATCTACCACACAACAACCAACTTACTAAATAAAACTTGGCAACCAATTCTTCATGATTCACCATATATACACGGCCATACATATAATATGCAACCCACGGCCAACACCTACATATGCATATTCTTCATGAATTCTCATAGTACCTACACTTTACATCAACATAATATTTACAACAACAACAACCAAACACTAAATACAATAATTAGCACCAAACCTCTACACACACACACACATATACACATGCACGGCTACCCCTTCACCTCCATATTTCTCATGAATTTCACTCCTTTTTGTATACTACACCATGCAAAAATATCCATAACATGTAAAGAAATGAATTCTTACCTCCTTCTTTGATTTTCCAACTTTGCTTGAATTTCCCACTTATGAAGTTGTGTTTTCCTTGCTCTACAAATTACTCCACCTTACCAAGAACCCCTTATTGAATTGCTTGGCTAGCAAGAACAAGTTGAAACTCTCCTCTTCTTTCTTCTTTTTTTTTTTTTTCTCACGGTTTTTTTTTTCTTTTCTTTTTCTCCAAGGCCGAATGGTCCTTGGAGTTTATTTCTCCTTCTTCACTTCTTAAATAATGATGGACTAGTCATCTTTTTCTATTTATTTTTTAGTCCCTCAATTTGTGGTCACATGCTTCCTTCCTTCCTCCTCTAGAATTTTCCTCCTTTTTCTTGATTTTTCTTTTCTTTTCTTGACTTCTTTCCTTATTTCCTCACATGGCCAATATGGCCCTTTGGAACCTTCACACATCCCTTAGTAAAATTACCGTTTTGCCCCTCGACTTTTTTTTAATATTACCATTTTACCCTTAGCCTTGCACATTATTTTCACGACCCATTTTGCAAATTTCTCTCTGTGCCCTTGACCTTTCTTAATAATTCCACTTCCAAATTCTTCATAAGCCATTCATATGCTTAACAAAATAAAGACGTGACCTTGCTTGTTGTCCTCTCGCAATTGTCTTGAATTATCCGATTGCACAAAAATGCGGGATATAACATGATCATTCAAGAAACTTCAAGAAAATTGAGAAAGGAGAAAGAAAGAAAGAAGGAGAAATAACAACCATGGCCATTCGGCCATGGTCCTCAAGTTTTGTCCCCTCAAATTTTGTTTCCAAAAATTTATTTCTTGTTGTATTCCCACTAATTCAAGGGTCCTCTCCAACGTGGTATAGTTATTTCGGAAGATAAATCGTTCGTTTCGTCGTTTGGACAATTTGGTGAAGTGAAGAAGTTGGAAGAACAAGGTATGATTCAATCCCTTTTTATGTGTTGTAAAGGCTTTGTTGATGTTATAGTGCGTAGAAAAGGGTGAAACTCATGAGAATATAGGAGTTTGCATGGTGGTTGCATGATTATGCATGTGGCCGTGTGTATGTATATGTTGTATAGGCAAGATGAATAAATTTTATGTTGTATTTTAGTTGTGGTTATTACGGAATTTGTATTGGAAATGAAAGTGGAATGGAAGTTGGATGAAATTGGAAAATTGGCATGTTGGCCGTATGGTATGGGTTGGAGGAATGAGAACGAATTAATGTTGTTGAGTACGTTGAATGCGTTGTTGTGATCTTCATAAGGTAAATAAAAGTTTAACGATTTAAGTCGGCATTGGAATTGCATATATGTTGTTATGGGAAAGTATGTGTGTTAACATAGATGTCATGTAATTATGGGAACTTGTTGTGTAAATGCTAGTTGTGATTGTTGTTAATGAATTTGAGAGATTATAATGTGTTATGAATATGTTTGTCGAAGAATGGAAGTTTTGGGTGAGTTATGGTTTCGGTGGAAAGTTTGTATATTTTGCGAATAATATGAAAAATTATATGTAATGCCTCCAAACGATGTTGGAATGATCTTGATGGGTAAATGAGTATGAAAACATCGATATTGGTTTGAAAATGTGAAGTTAGTTTGGAAGTTATCACGTTATGTGGGAAGAAGACCCTTTATGTTAATAAGCGATTCTAGTCGATAATTGATGTTGTTGGTTGGGTTGTTGTTGACATTTGAGCCGAGTTAAATTCTCGGGGTGTCATATTTATAGGGGAGGTGCTGCCGAAATTTCGGTAGGCAAATACTAAACCAAAGTTGGAATTTTCAAGCCTCATGAATAGTAACTAGTAAAGGTGGCCAATTGCAGATTTTCGACGAAACGGGATTGGAGTTTTGAAAAGCGTAAAGGGCAAGAAAGGTATGTAAAGCCTTACCCTTCTTTCTTTTGGCATGTCTCAGGTGTGATAGGTTTGAATACGGACCTCGGGGATGATTTTCTCTTAGGAATCCGCATCTAAAGTTGCCCTTTTTCATTGGGAATTGAATTATATATGCTCTAAGTAGTTGGAAAAAATGGCCTAGACATCTGTAACTTTCACAATTGGAACCGGATTGCCTTGAAACTTTCGTAGACGACTTCACAAGGCCTAATGTTCGTAATTTGTGTACGCCACTTCGGCTTGGCCCAAGGTGGGCCCACAATGTCCCTAACTTCCATAAACGGTCTCGAATCGCTTGGAAATGGTCGTAGATGTTTTATAATGAATGATGCCCATAACGATACTTGAAAAGCATTTAATTTCTCACCACTCTGCATGTGCATACGGTTGTTAACCTTTTTATGCTAAGTCAGATTTACTTGAAACGTGGTTGCGGTTTACAAGTGATTTTAAGGAAGTTTGTTTTGTATTAAAGAAAACACAAAGTTGACTTCTCAAAACCACTCCGAAGGGGGTGTGAGATTTTATTATTTAAACTTTTCAAAACCACTCTGAATGGGGTGCGATGGCCTCAGCTTATGCCTAAGTGTGCTATGGCCTTGGTTTGTATCTGAGCGAGCCATGGCCTCAGCCGATCACTTTGAGTGTGCTATGGCCTCGACTACGTACGGGCGCGGTATGGCCTTGGCTTATGTACGAGTGTGCTATTTTTTCCAAAACCACTCCGCAAGGGGTGCGAGGTTTTACTATTTTATTTCATTTACTATTTATGTTTACATTATCATTACTAATACGCCCCGGGGCCGTGATCATTATTATGCGGAAGCGGCAATGCCCGAAAGGGCCACTATTGATATTGGCGGAAGCGATTTGCCTGAAGAGCCATTGTTGATATTGAGCGGGAAGCGGCTGCCTGAAGGGCCCCTTTGATATTGAGCCGGAAGCGGCTGCCCGAAGGGCCGCTTTGATATTGAGTAGGAAGCGGCTGCCCGAAGGGGCTACTATTATTACTACGCCGGAAGCGGCCGTCCGAAGGGACTATTTCGTTAGTATGTCGGAAGCGACACACGGGTTGGAGTGCATCCTTTACTTAAGGAGTGTGCGTTCACTTGTATTATTCATTTAAGGATTATATGAGACCCGTATATATATATATTTATGCTTCTTTCAGCAAAGGCTGCAGGTATTGAATTTAATTGTGACTTCTTCTCTCCTAAATTAAGCTATGGTTATTATTTGTTATCGCTTTACATACTCAGTACATATTTCGTACTGACCCTCCTTCTTCGGGGGGCTGCGTTTCATGCCACGCGGTACACCGAACGAGTGAAGACTTTGCTAGGAGCGGTTCCACTGGCATTGGCGAGCTCCATCTCAGTTCGGAGTATTGCCGAGTCGAGTGCTTATGCCATGATATTTGTACATCCTAGAGACTTTGCAGACAGTGTCCTGTGGATAGGGTGTCGAGAAGCGCGAATCAGCTATAGATGTTAAAGGAGTGCGCATTTTCAGATGTTGTCAGTTGGTAAAAATTATGCGATTGCCTAAAGGTTTTCATAATCTGTATAAAGACAGTGATCTTTATTTTGAAAGGTTTCATGTCTCTTAAAAAATTTTGAAGTGACAGGTTTTAGTAACGCAAACGTTTAAGGGTTCGCTCGACTGCGAGGAGGGTCGGGTGCCCATCACACCCTAGTAAGGTCGGGGTGTGACAAACCACTCCTTCCAACTCACATAGAAACCACCGATACTCAAGGAAACCAATTCAAAACATCTTAAGGAATCTACAGGCCACAAACCCAAACACATAAATCACACGATAATACCATCCTGTGGATCCATCCCAAATCTCCAATTCCTACACATGCATTCTCTGATCCTTCTAATACATGAATATGGAAAACTAACCGGAGTCTACCAAAAAGGAAAGCCGTAACCTACCTCAAGGCCGAGCGGGTGCCACGAGCATCCGTTAATTCTTCAATTCGTTCACCACGTCGTAATCCACACGAAGGAACTCGATACCATCATGAGACCCAAAATAGGAATCACCGTTAGAACTCTTATAAAAGACTTCGAATTGATAAGGTAAATCTGGGAACTTAGCATACCTCTAGATTTCATTCATAACAACACTAGGTGATTTATCAACCTCCTTCCATGAATAAGGTCAACTATTTTAAGCCATTAGCTAGGTAAAGTCACCATTTTTATCTATCCTTTAGAAATCCATTTTCAAGATTCATGGAAGAGACCCATTTATAATCTAGTAAGGAAATGAGAAACTAAGTTAGTAACCATTCTAAGGTGATGAACAAGAGGGAATAACTCAATGAAATCCATATTAAGAACAACTAATCAATCATCTTTTTAAGTCTTATGAAATTGTGATACCCATTCTTGTGGTTTCTAGCTAAGGGATTTTTAATAAGAATCACTAATGGAATGAATGAATGGATGAAGGTAGAAGGATTACCTTTCCCAAGAAAATATCATTTTTGGCTCCATATATGCTCCACAGGCGGCTGGACTCTTTAGGGTTTTGGAAAATGAGGTCAATTCCCGAAATGTCACTTAAATAGGGGAAATCCTTTGCTCGTAACCGCTGTTGCGGTCTGAGACGCCGCTCCAGCGGTACCGCTTTTACGACCGAGGCACCGCTGGGGCGGTCCTTGAAGAAAATCGATTACACCGCTTCTACGGTGACCTAACCATTGCTGCGCCACCGCTGGGGCGGCATGGAGGATGCTGCAGCGGTACCACTAGGTCCGCGTGGCCCAGATCCGATTTTTATACGCAACTCGTACGATTTCCCGATCAAGTTAAAGGTTTTTAGAATTTCAAGAAGGACCTAGTATGTCTCAAGGAGTCATTGTTGCGAATATTTCGGAAATCAAGGTAACGACGAAACGGATCGTTACATTTGATTATAAAAAATATTAATTTAATTTATTTATTCATTCATATCTTCTGTCATTTTCCCAAAAAAAAAAGGAGCATTGGCAAATGATTATCCACGCAAACGAGTTATATTTTCCCCTCTGTTATACGAAAATGACTGATTTTATCCTATGATATACCGAGCAAAAATATTCTCCTGGCCTACATTACCTAAACAATTTAAATATATCTCTCAACCGTTAGAGCTGTCAACAACAAAAACATATTAAAGTAATTCTACCAGTGGGGTCTGGGGAGGGTAGAGTGTACACAGACCTTACCCCTACCTTGGGAGGTAGAGAGGTGTTTCTAAAAGACCCTTCACTCAAGAAGAAGCATGATAAAAAGGTCAGATAAGAACTGACGATAGTAAAAAATCAATGACAAAATACTATAGATAAGCATTATGTAGAAAAGTAACATTAACTGCAGCAAACTAATACAATAAACGGAGTATAAGAGACAACAAATAGTAACAAAATCGACACGCAAAAAACTACAAAAATAAAATTACGCCTAATGGAGTTTTCCAAGATGAATACCTAGTATAATCAACAACATTTTGGCAATAGTCAGGGTATTTCAGGTTACTCATCATGTGCGCCCCATTGTTATTAGGCCAAACTCACCGATAGGCACCTGTGGTCGTCCGGTTCTTTCACTTGAACACTTCAACTAAACTTTGTTTCATTTAGACACTTGAGGTAGGACTCTATTGTGCCATTTCGACGCTTTTTGCTGACTTGGCACAAGGGAGAGAAAAATCCGGCTATCTTTGTCGGAACCTTGCTGGAAAATCACTATTCAAACACTTTGAAGATTGGTGTGAAAAAACAGATTTGGAATTCAATTTTATTGGCTAAATTTTAATTGAAATGAACGGTAGTTGTGTACTTGTGCTAAAATTCTTGATTAAAGCACTAGTTTGTCACTTTGGATGAAGAATGTTCATATGAAAATTTGAAGACTTCATTAAAATTCGTTTGAAGCTTCGGACAAAAAATTTCTAGAACTCTTACAATTTGTTATAGAGCTTGAGTTTGGAATTGAAATTATAGTCTTCAGCTTGATGTACAAGAAAGAAGCTGGACAGAGTTTGCCGGGGTCGAACTTGTTCGTTGTCGTTGGGGAAGAAATCGCAGGCGTCGAACTTGGCTCAGACGGATCTGGTTTATTTTTGGCATGAGAGTAACGAGGGAGCAACAAGAGAGGGGAAATGAGCAGTGGCTCATTGCTTAGAGTTCGTCGGAGCAGGTGGTATTGGTGATATGTGGTGGTTCACCGGCGGTCCGGTAGGGATGGGGTGGGATTTAGATAATAGGTTTTTTAATTTATCTTTTGCTGAAAAATAGTTTTTTTTTTTTTTAATTTTATGATTTATTTTAAATTTTTTACTTGCACCCAAATGCCACATGTCCTCTTTTAATTAGTCATTGTGCCACTTCATCGCAAGTGTGTTACACACATTTTGTAATTTTAGTTGATTGTCAAAAAAATGTCTAATTGGAACAAATTCAATGTAGTCTGAGTGCTCAATAGGTACAAGACTTAGTTGGGGTGTTCGAGTGAAAGAACTGGACGACCACAGGTGTCTATCGATGGGTTTGGCCTTGTTATTATATATAGAAGTCTCACATGATCCCTTCAATGCACCTCTCCGCACAAATTACTCTCGGGTTAGTATAAACAAGCCGCACTATCAGGAGCGGCTTAATGAAGTTGGTGGCCTAAAATCAAATCTTGATAAGAGGTTTTAAATATTTTCTAAAAACTTTATATATATTTTTATTTAAGGTCTATTTTCTTAACTTTTTCAGATGCAAAGTTTTGATAACTTTTTTATAACCAATTATATGTATATAGCTATCCATTTATAGCATATTTGACCAAACTTCTAGGAAGTGAAAAGTGTTTATTTTAGAAAGCTGAGATGTTTGACCAATCTTTTAGGAAGGAAAATAAGTGTTTTTCACTAGAAGCAGAAGTTGTATTTCTGCAACTGAAAAAATAGTTTTCCTCATAAGCCCTTCTGGAATCTTGGTCAAGCACAAATTGTTGCTCTAATATTGACAAAAATTCTTTTTCAAATATAATTAGCCAAACACAAACTATGATTCTTCATAAGTACTTTTTCAAAAAGTACTTCTAACAAAATGCACTTTTCAAAATAAATAGATTTTAGAAACTTGACCAAATAAGTTATTAATCTCCTTTTAAGATATTGTTGATCTTAGATAAATTTTATCAACTATAATTATGAAAACTTCTTTCCGAATATGCAACTGTGTCAGAATTGTTAACATTATTCTGTAAGTAATATATGTATTTGAAAAATAATCAAGTGTTTTATATGATTGAGTATATCCATTACAATATTATATTCTACTAATTGTATCATTTCCCTTAACTTTTAATTTGAAAATTAGTCTAAACTATCAATATCTGAGTAACATTATGTTTTAAGGAATTTTCGTGGTTAGTGCAATATGTTTTTTTCTTTTTTCTTTTCATATTCTCATCACCTAGTGATCCTAATCTTCACCACTAAATAGAAAATCAAAAATATATTTCATATGCTTCGTATTGTTCAAATTTATTTTGAATTTTTTATTAATATTATACTTTTACTTTAAAATACTCAATTTTTTAAAAATAAATTAATTTTTAAACCTTCTATTAATGAAAAATGGGCTCCAAAAATTTCAGGGTCTAAATCCCTTGCTTCACCCAAGAGATGGCACTGCGCCTTATGTGGTGGAGGGGAAGAAAATACTAGCAGTAAATGTAACGACATAGCTGGAGTGTTTTGACCATTTTACCCTTGTTGAATCAATTATGAGACTGGGTGTAAGTCTAATGAAAACTTAAAGAGTTAGAATTCTAAAAACTGAGGCATTTGATTATATGTTGGGCATTGTTTGGAAACTGATTTTATTTCCGTTGGGGGTAACTTAGTAAATTAGTCCTCTGTTGGGAATTCCGAGGCCACGAGTGAGTCCGTAGCGCATTTTTACTTATGTGTGCATGTTTGGTTTGTGTCTATAGGGCCTCGGATTGATGTTGGGATTTTGGATGAAAAACCAGAGGCTACTGGTCGGATGCGACCGTCGCAGAGGGCGGGAGGCCACTGCAGCGAGTCCGCCACAGTGGGGCGACGGTCGCCGCCACGGGGTTGGGGAGTTAATAAGGTCCGCCGAAGCGGTGGGTCAGACCGTTGCAACGAACAAGCAACGAACATAGTGATGGCGGTTGATATGGGAGACAAATTTGGAAACCCATTTTTATATATTGAATTTCGAGTCATTCACCACATAACACCAAAATGGACAAGTTCCAAGAAAGTGAGAGCAATTTTCTAAGGTTAAGGTGAAGTATCTCCAAAAATTATTTTGAAGGTAAGTCTTAACCCTTTTCATTGTTCATTCCCTTATCATCTTTAAGTTCTTATGCTAGTTAAGGTTCTTTTTAAAATGGATGAAAATGAAAAACTAGAACCCTATATATGTTAAACACTAGAATAATTGATGGGTTGTTGATTTTATTGTTGTTTAATCATCTAGGAGGGTGGGTAATCACCTTCTAGGATAGGAAATTGGTTAATTGTGTTGGGAATTGTGCATTGAGACTTAGGGTTTTAATAAAAAAAGGAAACTTTGGACTAAAATCTATTTTGGAAGGATTAAATTGATTAGAAACCCATAAATTGGAAGATTATGATTGTTGGGATTGAGATTATGATAAATTTACCATTTAATGATGGTTTCACCATTCGAAAAGGGTAGAAGTAATTGAGTCCTCTTCAATTATTGTTGTCCCTATATTTATTAGAAAGTCTATTAGCTTACTTAGAATTATATTACTAGACTTTGACATGCTCTAAGTTGAGTGCTTGAGGAAAAATGAGACTTCTTAGAGAAAGTATGTGTGGAAGTAGTTCGTGGCTGTGGATTTTATATGGTTATTAAGAAGGTAGAATTGAATTAGAGACTTTCGTTACGGCTTACTTTAGTTAGACTTTGATTAGCGTAGACAAAATATATATATTGTATAGGAAATAATTGATGGGAGTTCTTCCTTTTCACCATTATTGGTCTTCGGAATACATGGTGTTTGGTTGGATATTATCTAGGTTGGTATGATTTTTGATTATGTGGGCTTATCGCCATTACTTTATGATTGAAACCGAGGTGTATTTGTTTGAATGATATGAGAAGGAAAGAGTCAATATATACTCTTTTTGTTGATTGAGATGGTTATATACTTGACTTATGATTGCGATCGCTATTGTCGGGTGATTTATCCGAGTCTTGTTATGACTTCGTGGCATGGTGGCTTATATTCATCGACCTTGATAGTATTAAACGATCATGTTCCATATTGACTCGTTGAATTGACATAAATACGTAAATGAGATTCATATTGTGATCAGATAATGAGATTAGGCTTGAATTGGATGTGTACTTATGATAAGGCACGAATGAGATCTTGATTATGATTTGCTGATGGTAACGAAGTTATGCAAGTTTTGATATAACTTATGGTGTTTGTGATCTTCATCACATATTCATTTACATTCATTTCACTGATTCCTCATTCCTGCATTCATACATTCATACATGATGGAAATGATCCGGAAATGATTGATGAAAGACTTATGGCAACTATGAAAGAAAATGGAACACTTTGGTAGTGCAAGACTTAGTTGTGAGGGGTACTTGCTAGATGTGGAAGTAAAGGGTGTCACAGACTCTTATGTTGATCGAGAGGATTTGTATGATTCATTCTAGGTTGAGCTGATTATTCTATGCCCTGATATGGTTATGGCATTATGACTTGCACTTTCATTGGTATTTGATTTCATTGATTAATCATGCTTACTTTGAGTTGATGTTTCATCTTGTAGTTCTAGACTTGAACCATATTTTGAATACTTATTTTGCATACAACATATGTATAAAGGCACATCTGACAGGGGGTGAGGATGTGAGGTATCCTGATATATATATATATAAGGTACATTTGATGGGGGGTGAGGATGTGGCCTGTTTGTGAACTCGTGATCCGAGGTCTGTTCCGGAGAGAGAGGTATATGGACTTCGCGGGTCCCTCATGGGTCATGACTATTGGGCAAATAATACCATTAGCATGGGTGTATAGGTTTGAGGTATTTGGTCAGTGCATTGCACGTCATCACATTTTATTTTGCATCATCATATAACTCTTATTTCGATTTCATCACATATTCATTTACATTCATTTATGTTTGGTATAGTCCGTTAGTATCATTGTGGTGGCATGGATCGGATTATGACCGAGTCGGATTGCGTGAGTAGTGACTCTACCCGTGTTCGGGACTTGGATTCACGATTATTATCGATTGAGATTATGGAGACTCGAAGATTAATCATACTTACTTGTGGTTTTAGAAGCTTCCTCATAGAATAGGTTGTGATTCGTATATAGGTACATTTATGGGATATTTTGTGACCTTGGATTGAGTATTATGTGCCTATCTTCTTATCTTGTTGATTTTATGCTTGTATACGTGAACTAATTTTAGTTGGCCTATGATGCTTACTCAATACGTGTTGTTTGTACTGATGCTACTCTTGTTGTACACTTCTTTGAGTATAGAGCTTGTTACTAGTTCCAGTTCCTGTCGTCGAGGGTGATCCGAGTCTACGTGACAAAGATTCCAAGGTGAGCTTTTGGACTAGATCCGCAATTGTATATTGATGGGAGACTCTTCCTTGTAATTACCTTTGTTTGGTTTTCTTTGCATTCCCGAGACGATATTGATATTTGAGATTTGTATTTACTTTCTATCAGACTTGTATCTATATAATAGTGGTTCTTGTACTAGTTCAGACCAGATTTTGGGGTTATTAATACTTCTGCACTTATCATTTATATAATTTGAATCTGTTAGCTGAATCATTGTGTTATTTTCGCATAATTCTTATAAATGACTAAAATGATTTGAAAATGGTTCGTCTGCCTGGGGGCACAGTGTAGGTGCCATCACGATTCACAAATTGGATCGTGACAGTAAACGAACAAGTGGAGGGAGGGGTAAAATGAGTTGGAGGTGGCATGTCACGTGGCTCTCGTCTCATCAAAATGTCAGTATTACGTGGAATTGGGGGTCCACTTTAGACATCCTAATAGAGGAGGGATATATTTGAACCTAGGGGTGTCAATGGCTTTATAAAAATCTACATAACCAATCGAATTGAACTGAACCTAATCGATTTTAAGGTTTCTTTTAATAAAACTATAGGTTTCTATATAAATTTATAATTTTACCGAAAATTAGGTACATTTTAATTTTATAAAAATAAATATCAAAATATCAAAATCGTAACAAGTAAAATGTGCGTTATGATGGAAACAACTTCAAGCCAACATGTAATTATATACTTTGGTATGATATTCAATATTTCGATATTTTTTATAAATACCGAATAATACATCGAATACCAAACTTTTTAAAAATGCATACCAAATACTAAAACTACGGTATATAAAATTTCGCCAGAATAGGGTAGAGGAGCTCCTTGGATATTAAATGGATATAAATCACCTCATTAAGAGATAATTAAAAAGATTAATGTCAAATTGTTAAAATCTAGGAAGGTATTTTTTTTTTTTTAGAACAAACTAAAAAGAATAATGTATCACACAAATTGAAACGAAGAAATATTATATATATCCGTTTTAATAAATTCTAAATAAGCCAACTTATTTAGCATTATTCAAGCAGTACAAACAAAAGCTGTCAGAGGGAAATAAATTGCAAGTGGAAAAGAAAGAAGCAAAACTGACATGGTAACTCAGATATTTTATAGGTTGTTAGCTGTCATTCACTGCTATTAAATTGTTGGTAGTTAAAAGATAAGAATATAGAAATATTCCAAATACATTACTTTCTTATGGGAGGTTGAAAGATATAATAAGAATTATATATACTAGCATGTCTTATCAAGTTTATATTTTCTAAAAGTGTTTATTTTTTTAAAAATGTTTATTTTTAAAAAAATTTCATTAATTTTTTAAGAAAATAAATTTTATTTATTTAAGTCATTTTTTCAAAAGCAATTTTTTATTTAGAATCATTTTTTAAAAAGATCACTTTTCATCAAATGTCAATATTACGTGGAATTGGGGATCCACTTTAGACATCCAAATAGAGGAGGGATATAGTTGAACCTAGGGGTGTCAATGGCTTTTAAAAATCGACATAATCAATTTTTTTTTTTAAGGTTTTTTTAAAAATATATTTTCTATATAAATTTATAATTTTAATAAAATTTATGTACATTTTAATTTTATAAAAATAAATATCAAAATCGTAACAAGTAAAATGTGCGTTATGATGGAAACAACTCCAACCTCAGGTAATTATTTATATGTAATTATATGCTTTGGTATGGTATTTAATATTTGATATTTTTTATAAATCCGCATTCGTATCGAATACCAAACTTTTTAAAAATGCATACCAAATACCAAAATTCGGTATATAAAATTTCGCGCTTAGGGTAGAGGATTTCCTTGGATATTAAATGGATATAAATCATCATAATGAGATAATTAAAAAGATTAGAAATTGTTAAAAAGATTAATGTCAAATTGTTAAAATTAGGAAGGTACTTTTTTTTTTTTTTTTTTTTGTCTTAAAAGTTCATTAACTATGAAGAAATATTATATATATCCGTTTTAATAAATTCTAAATAAGCCAACTTATTTAGCATTATTCATAGCAGTACAAATGAAAGCTGTCAAATAAATTGATTTGAATTAAATAATTTCATCATTAAATGTTAAAAGATAAGAATATAGAAATATTAAAGGAGGTTGAAAGATATAATTGTAGGTAATTTATATAACTAATTTTGGGATTAATTTACTCATTTATGGATTATTTTATATGGTATTAAATTGATTGTTGTTGTTGTACACTGAGATGTACTAATCACAAATTATATTAAATTTATTTTATAAATATACTCTATCAAATATAAGATAAAATATTCTTTGGAATATCCCAACCTCACATAACTAGTATAATAAGAATATAGAAAGACTCTAAAAACATACTACTAGCATGTCTTATCAAATTTATATTTCTCCAAAAATGTTTACTTTTTTAAATAAATGTTTTTTTTTTAAAAGTGAAATATTTGATCAAATTTTTGAAAAAAAAAAAAATGTTTTTAGAGTAACAGAAGTTGTTTTTTAAAAGCTAAAATAAATATTTTTTTCCCAAAAGTAATTTTGAGACAAATACATTTAGAATCATTTTTTAAAAGTTTGATCAAACATTAATTGCTGCTCATCAAAATGTCACGTGGAATTGGGGGTCCACTTTAGACATCCTAATAGAGGAGGGATATATTTGAACCTAGGGGTGTCAATGGCTTTATAAAAATCGACATAACCAACCGAATTGAACTGAACCTAATCGATTTTAAGGTTTCTTTTAATAAAACTATAGGTTTCTATATAAATTTATAATTTTACCGAAAATTAGGTACATTTTAATTTTATAAAAATAAATATCAAAATCGTAACAAGTAAAATGTGCGTTATGATGGAAACAACTTCAAGCCAACAGGTAATTATTGTATATGTAATTATATACTTTGGTATGGTATTCAATATTTCGATATTTTTTATAAATATCGAATACTGTATCGAATACCAAACTTTTTAAAAATGCATACCAAATACCAAAATTACGGTATATAAAATTTCGCCAGAATAGGGTAGAGGAGCTCCTTGGATATTAAATGGATATAAATCACCTCATTAAGAGATAATTAAAAAGATTAATGTCAAATTGTTAAAAAGATTAATGTCAAATTGTTAAAATCTAGGAAGGTATTTTTTTTTTAGAATAAACTAAAAAGAATAATGTATCACACAAATTGAAATGAAGAAATATTATATATATCCGTTTTAATAAATTCTAAATAAGCCAACTTATTTAGCATTATTCAAGCAGTACAAATAAAAGCTGTCGGAGGGAAATAAATTGCAAGTGGAAAAGAAAGAAGCAAAGCTGACATGGTAACTCAGATATTTTATAGGTTGTTAGCTGTCATTCACTGCTATTAAATTGTTGGTAGTTAAAAGATAAGAACATAGAAATATTCCAAATACATTACTTTCTTATGGGAGGTTGAAAGATATTATGGGTTAAAATTAGGAATTATAATTTTTGAAAGATTATATAATAAGTATAAAATAAATATAGAAAGACTCTAAAAACATAAATTTTTAGGATAAATTTATATCAAACATAAGTATAAAAAATTAGTCTTATCAAACATACCATCACCAAACGATCCCTAATAAGAATATAGAAAGTTTATAGCATGTCTTATCAAGTTTATATTTCTCCAAAAGTGTTTACTTTTTAAATAAATGTTTATTTTTAAAAAGTGAAGTATTTGATCAAATTTTTGAAAGAAAATAAATGCTTTTAGAGTAACAAAAGTAGTTTTTCAAAAGCTAAAATAAATAGTTTTTTCCCAAAAGCAATTTTGAGACAAATACATTTAGAATCATTTTTTAAAAGTTTGATTAAACACTAATTGCTGCTCATCAAAATGTCAGTATTACGTGGAATTGGGGGTCGACTTTAGACATCCTAATAGAGGAGGGATATATTTGAACCTAGGGGTGTCAATGGCTTTATAAAAATCTACATAACCAACCGAATTGAACTGAACCTAATCGGTTTTTAGGTTTCTTTTAATAAAAGTATAGGTTTCTATATAAATTTACAATTTTACCGAAAATTAGGTACATTTTAATTTTATAAAAATAAATATCAAAAATCAAAATAACAAGTAAAATGTGCGTTATGATGGAAACAACTTCAAGCCAATGAATGTAGGTAATTATTGTATATGTAATTATATACTTTGGTATGGTATTCAATATTTCGATATTTTTTATAAATATCGAATACTGTATCGAATACCAAACTTTTTAAAAATGCATACCAAATACCAAAACTACGGTATATAAAATTTTTTACTTAATAGGGTAGAGGAGCTCCTTGGATATTAAATGGATATAAATCACCTCATTAAGAGATAATTAAAAAGATTAATTTCAAATTGTTAAAAAGATTAATGTCAAATTGTTAAAATCTAGGAAGGTATTTTTTTTTTTTAGAACAAATTAAAAAAAATAATGTATCACACAAATTGAAACGAAGAAATATTATATATATCTGTTTTAATAAATTCTAAATAAGCCAACTTATTTAGCATTATTCAAGCAGTACAAACAAAAGCTGTCAGAGGGAAATAAATTGCAAGTGGAAAAGAAAGAAGCAAAACTGACATGGTAACTCAGATATTTTATAGGTTGTTTGCTGTCATTCACTGCTATTAAATTGTTGGTAGTTAAAAGATAAGAACATAGAAATATTCCAAATACATTACTTTCTTATGGGAGGTTGAAAGATATAATAAGAATATAGAAAGACTCTAAAAACATACTACTAGCATGTCTTATCAAGTTTATATTTCTCCAAAAGTATTTATTTTTTTAAATAAATATTTATTTTTAAAAAGTAAAGTATTTGATCAAATTTTTAAAAGAAAATAAATGCTTTTAGAGTAACCGAAGTAATTTTTCAAAAGCTAAAATAAATAATTTTTTCCCAAAAGCAATTTTGAGACAAATACATTTAGAATTATTTTTTAAAAGTTTGATCAAAAACTAATTGCTGCTCAAAAGTATTTTTTGAATTAATTGACCAAACATAAACTGTTTTTCGTAAGAAGTACTTTTAAGAAAAAATACTTTTCAAAATAGGCTGATTTTAAAAGTGATCAAACATGCTATATAACTTTCTTCTTGCAAAATATTGTAGTATAAAATTATGGAACAACTTTACAATAATTGAGACATAAGTATGACATGGTGTGTGAGGGAGTATTTTGTTATAATTATAATGTGGCCCCACCACTTCCTTCTCTTTCTTTTTTCTTCCACGTTTTTTTCTTCCTCTTCAGTCATTTCTCTCTCCTCTTTCCTCTCTTTTCTCATTTTTTTCATTAATTTTAAAATCAATTCTATTATACGTAGATTAAATTTTTTTAATGATATTCTTCCGTTTTCTTATTCAGCTTTTCAATTTTTTCTTAAAAAATCAGTTATACTCCGTACAAAATTAAAAGAAAATAATTGGCACTCAAAAAAAAAAGTTAACGAGAAATGTAAAAATTGATAACCAAAAATGAATGTAAGAAGGATAACGAGACTATTTTAAAAGTAAAAACACTATTTACATGAAATTTATCAATATTCTCGTTTTTTTTTTTTTTTTTTCTTTTTTAATTTAAAAGAAAATAATATATTGAATGTAGGACATTTTTAAAAGTAAAAACACCTTAGGAAATTTATTACTCTCTTTTTATTGTCTTAATTTTAGAATATATTCAATTCAAAGTTTCTACATTCTACACCTGAGAAATTCAAAGTCCTAAGTGTCATTAAAGTGGACTCTGAATTTAGGGGTGTGCAAAAATCTGTTTAACCAATAAACTGAACAGAAAAAAATGTTATTGGTTTAGCAATCTATTTGGTTAATGCTTTTTTACTTTTTATCGGACTATCAACTCGATTTCAATTTTTAAGTTCTATTAATGGTTAAACCGATAACCCAATAAGGACATAGGTTCAAACACGTTCTTTGGTTCAGTTTACCGATTAAACCAATTGTCTTCTAACACAATTGGTTTGGCTGCTAATTATTTTCTTTTAAACTTTTACAGAGTTTAGCTGATTTTTTGAGAAAAAATTGAGAAGCTGAATAATAAAACTGAAGAATATCTTTAAAAAAATTGATCTGCGTATAATAAAATTAATTTTAAAATTGATTAAAAAAATAGAAAATGAGAAAAAAGAAGAAAGAGGAGAAAGTTTTTCGATCAATGATTTCTCTCTCTTCTGCCAGTGGTCTTACTTGTAATTAGTACACCTATGTTTTCTAGTAGGACTAATTAGCTACAGTCTACAACTGACAGCCATAGTAAAGAAAGAAGCAAAGTTGTCCTTTTTTCACTTTTCCAAAAGTATGACTTTTCACCCAACAGAAAGATAAAGAAATCATAATTAATTTCTGGACTATTCATTACTTTCTCAATTGTTGAATATCTGAAGCAAGAGAGGAAGGGTGAAAATAAAAAAGCTTAAAATGATAATTTTTTTCACAGCTTATTAATTATAGTGCTAAAAGGAACTACCATATCATGAATATGTTTACTTTACATTCTTGAATTTTTAAAAAAAAAAATCATTCAAGAAAAGATTATTTGCTGAAGTTTGAGTTTAACAGAATTGGATTCCTTATTTGAATGATACTTTACATTCTGTGAATCTTCACACTTTCTTATCATCTTCTTTGTTTAATTTTTTATTTTTTTGTTTAGGTTGTAACAAACTATGTAAATTATTTTCTTGCAATATATCTCTTTAAAGTTGAGAACTTAACTGTTGAATTTTAAGAATTTATTCATCCACTGTATATTGTAGCTTAGGTTTAGTGATGGAGTTCCATTAGAATATTTTTAGCAAACCAATTGATGAAATATTAAGACATCAAAATCTTTAATACATTTCAGTATATATTGCGGGTTAGTACAGTTATGTAAGTTGTATGTACGACATGTTCAATTATAAACATATTCACAGGTAAACATATAAATTAGTTATCTACTTCAATTAAAAGTTCATGACTAGACAGGAAATAACCAATTCGACCAATAGTTGTGAGAAGTATAATTTTCAACATCGAATTTAAGCTACATAAACTACGGTATTCATAAAAAATTGTTAATTCTAACAGTTGATGTTTTTATTCTGACAAGAAATAACTGGTTAACATAATGAGGTTCAGCCATTGATTCCTTCTAAAACTACTTGTAACAATCCGATATTTTTCAAGTGAATTTTTAAGTTATTTCTTTAATTATGGTTTGCTCAAGTTTGATGGGTTACATACCGAAACAGACAAGTATGGAATATACTCATCTAATAGGCATATTGTATATATGGCTTTACAATATTCATCACAAACAGAAAATCAAAAAACTTTTCAGAAAATAACGGTAATATTTGGAGGCTATTATTGTTCTGGGGATTCTCGGATCAAGACTTAAAATGGCAAATCAAAAAATCATGAAAAGCGAGAAACATACACAACCCCACCTGGCAGTATCGATACGTAAATAACATAAAAAATAAACATTCAACATATAATAAAAGGAAAAGGGTTAAAAATGCCCCTCTATTTTGAAAAGAAGGTTAAAAATATCCTTCATTATAAATTTAGATAAAAAAATATCCTCCCGTCATTAAAGTTTTCAAATATACTTTTGTCTTAATGGAAATTTCCAACATAAATCGATTTCATTTTTAAACCCATTTCATTTCAACCCGACTCAACTAAATAAAAAACGTATGTGGGTTACCCGCTCCTGTGCCTAATGGCTCCAGATGTAGGACTCGGGAACAAGTTGGTTGCATATGAATTTTCTATGTAATTGAGTCGGATTTAAATTGAGCGGGTTTAAAAATAAATAGGGTTATGTTGGGGATTTTGAAAACGTAAGACATGTATATTTTTGAAAACTTTAATGACAAAAAGAGTATTTTTGACCCAAAATTATAACGGAGAATATTTTTAATTTTTTTTTTTCAAAATAAAGGGGCATTTTTCTTTTATTCCCTTTATTATATGCTGGATGTTTATTTTTTATGTCATTTAATAGTGAGGAAGAGTAGAATAGTAGAATCTGCGTTTGTTAGTGTGTCAAGTTGAGAATAAAGGCACTGTTAAAGCGAAAAAATACCAGACTTGCTATCAAATTAAGTAATACTTATAAAAAAATGAAGCTTTTGCAGAAACAAAATAAAGTGCAAGATTATAGATTCTTAATGTTCGTTCTCTGTATATATATGCTAAGCTTAGTGGTATAGAAACTCAAGATATAAAAGTAGATATTTTAATTAAAGAAATATAATTTGTGTTAGTACAAGTATACAACAACAACAACTATATACATTGTAGTGGACCCCACAAGTGGGTAGTTATATAAATAAAATTTTCATTCCAACATTTAATATTTTAACTTCCATTTTGATGAAATTATTTAATTCAAATCAAATTTGGAACCGATTGCTTTTGACATTATAACTTATGTATCCTAATTTTCTAAAGTTATTTAGTTCTAAATAAATAATCTATACATAGTTAATGAACTTTTAAGACAAATACATAATTTAACTTGTGCGAAAATTATTTTTGGATTTTTTATGAAAAACATTAATTCTCTCTATTTTATCGGGGATTAGGGGTTCGAACATGGATATGGAAAAAATCTTTGGAGGAAGCGCTCCCGAATAGGCGCGATAATGCTTCAAAATAATTACTATTATACGGATTAATTGGGAAAAAAATGCGGATATCGAGCACCAATCGAAAAGACAAAATCAAGAACGTGAAAAATGAGGTAGGAGGTTCGATAGCTTTTGAAAAAGACTTTAAAAACAAAAACAAAAAAATTGACTTAAATAAATAAGATTAGGACCTAAAAGTAATTAATTAAAAAGTTTTTAAAAAATTTGAAAATTATTGTGAGGAATACATAATAGAAAAATAATATCTCTATGTTGATAAATTTTTGAAAAGTAAATGCTTTAAAAATAAAAAATAAAAAAATTGACTTAAATAAATAAGATTAGAATATAAAAGTAATTAATTAAAAAAAAATTTTAAAAAATTAAAAAATTATTGTGAGGATTACAAAAGTCCTCACATTTGCTCTTATATAATATAGTAATATATATATATATATGCATGGATGGTCCAACTGATCTTATCGCTTCTTTCAACACACACACATATGTATCAAATGTCTCAGGCTGATGCCATCAACAGTAGAGCAGCCGAATTTCCTGACTGGCTCCAATTATTTATTGATATACTTGACCCGCCACATGAAGAGCCGGGCAAATTACAAAGAATTTCCTCTATACTGCACGAGAATAATGAGGAATATTATAAAAAGTACTACACGCCCATTTTTGTTCCCATTGGTCCAATCCACTGCCAAAACCTTGATGGTCAATCCATGAAGAAGCGGATAGCAGTGAAGCAATTACAAGGAAGATTACAAGACGAGGTATCCATTGGAGAAGTATATGCAAGTGTGGAAGAAAAGTTGCTCAGTGCTCGGAATCGTTACTCTTGCGATATTATCGAATCCTTTCAAGACGACCGCAAGTGGTGTAATATGATGTTCCTCGACGGCTGCTTTGTTGTTGACTTCATTTGCCGTTACTGTTCGAGGCCGTTGTATAGAACGAAAGATTATGAAGATTTGGTGCTTCGTGACCTTTTATTGTATGAAAATCAATTGCCTTTCGAGGTTCTAGACGCGTTAGCAGACGCATTTAGATGCAAAGAGACTTTTCATAAATATTTAACCTTGATGTTACTCGAAAGGCCGTTCATGTTAACGAAATCTTCTGTTCCAGCTTCTACGTTTCTTGATAATATCGAGAGTTGTTTATGCATTAAATTTAGGCGGGTGAGATGGTCGCTGGAAGAAATCCACAAAGAAGCCGACCAATTCACATCGCAGCGGGGGATGGCCCGAGCTCCTGCACATCTTCTTCAACATTATTTAGACCTATTGATCTTTTTTTTGTTTAAAAAGTACGAAGACGCCAACAGCACCCTCTTCGCCGAGTCTCTCCTCGACGCCTTCGAAGACTCAGAAGAACATATAAGAAATAGCTGCGTCATCCTTTTTGGAACTGAAGGAGCTCCTCCTCCAGCTTCCACAGTCACAGACTTGCAGAAAGTAGGTATTAAATGCAGTAGCTCTACTTCCCTATCAGACATCTCTTTTTATTCATACATGTTATCAGGGAAGTTGTTCCTTCCACAACTAACTTTCGACCATTGGAGAATGACCCTGATTTTAAACCTAGCTGCTTACGAATTTTCGTGCGGCCCAAATAGATCCTGCGGGATCTCATCGTACTTGAGTTCAATGGGTACGTTCATTCATGGAGAGGAAGATGTTAAGGAGCTGCGAGCCAGGGGCCTAGTCCAGCTCAACCACAAAGATTACGATGATCACGCAGTGGTTGACTTCTTCAGATATATAACAATGCATCATGAGCCCAATCCTAAAGTTATGAAGCGTGTCAAAGGACAGATTTCTACTTACTGCAAAAGCAAAAGGCTCCTCCCTCTAAGAGTTGCCTCTGCTGAATTTAAGCAAAGGTACTTTAGTGGTCCGTGGAATTTCCTCGTGTTCCTTGCTATTATTTTCACGGTCAGTATGAGTATAATTCAGGGGTGACATGCATTCAGACTTTTAAAAAAGAGTGATGATTGTGTAGTATCCCTGTCAACATGTCATGCTGCTTTTTATTGAGGTCTTGCATCTTCATAAGTTGTTGTATTCCCATTGTGGTTGTATTTGAATAAACAATAATTAGGCAAGTCTAATTGTTTTTAACTGCATATTTGTATGTAATTGTACTTTTTCATGTATTCGCTGTAAGATTGTGTTATTATTACAATAGTACAATATGGAAATGTTAAATAAGTTTACTTGATGAAAACTCATGGAATTGATCATATTATACTAAAAGGGGAAGACTCTAAGCATAAAATTAAATTACGAGAATGCCCATCATATTTTAATTCACCATATTGCCCTTTAATTAAAAAAACTTTAAATTAGAGGGAACATATCCCAATCTCATATGTCATAAGCAAATATTCTCATTATTTAGTCTAGCTGCTGCATTATTTGAGGTATCTCATTATTTAGTCTAGCTGTTGCATTATTTGAGGTAACACTAGCTGTCAAATTCCATCCAGATTTTATTTGTCTTGGTATTCCTTGATTGACAAGAAAGTATAAGTTATCCTTCTCTCTACCAATCTCCTTCACTTTCCCATTGTAGAGATCCTGAAGCACATAAAAGTCAGAAAAAAAAAAAAGGAAGCTAGACATCTTAATTGTCTTGTGGCTTTAGATACTGATAGTAAATTATATTTAAACTGTGGTACTTATAAAACACTTTGTAGGGTACTTGTTCTTGAAATATTACTAATGCTAGTGTGTGTAACATGTGAAATATCACCATTTGGTAAGAAAACCTTCTTTGGATTATCATTTTTAGTGATAGTACTTTTATTTAATAATTCCACATCTGATGCCATGTAGTTAGTAGCCCCTATATATGTCAATGATCCACTATGGTGGTTCATTTGTAACCAACGGGGCACTACTGTTACTTGCTATGTTGACTGAGTTGGCTGAGGCTACACCACCGCCACTACTTTAATTTTGCTCAAACAACTTGCATATTTGTCCATACTACTCTTGAGTAAGCTTAGGTGGTATGACTATGTTGGCCACACTTGCATTGTTCATAACACTATTGTTGGACTGTCCTGCACTGTATGTACTGCTTGAAGGTCCTTGTTGTTGATAGTTTGGATTTTGAACACCTTGGGACTAATAATGTGTAACTTGATATTGTCCTTGTGGCACATATGCACTTTGAGATGGGCCATGTGAACCTCAACCTTCTTCTGTAACCACACTATGTGCACTAGGACCAATTCTTCTGTGCTTGAACCTATTATCATAGTTTTGCCTCTCATTGTTGTTTTTGAACTCATGATTTCTATTCTCAATACCTCTATTCTCATTGTACTTAGGATGACCAGGTGAATAACTAACCAACCAACCTGTAACAATCCTTCTTATAATGTACTTTCATTTTACAATTATCACAAAATGCATTTGGATTATAGTTAGAGTTAAATCCCCTTTGCATGTTTCCCTTCTGAAATCCAGTTCTTGAGTACATAGCAACTGAATCATTCACACTAAGTGTAACGATCCATCCGGTCGTTATTTAATACTTCGCAAATCCACACCCAATTTAGGTCTAGGATCGTAAATAATAAGCCCTATGGGGTGTTTTAAGGATTAATAGTGCAAAAAATCAATTTCTGAGAGAATTAGAAATCATGGGCCCAGGGAAGGAAACGGGCCGCTATAACATTTTGTAACCACGAATTTGGGACCGCGCCACGGCGGTCCCATTATATCACGGATACACGATCGCGCGGTGGTCGAACCGCGGGGGGGCGTTGACCACGTTTTTGTTCCCTTAGTTTATTTTGCCCTCTTCTTTAATAAAAGACTCTCCAAGACTGTTATTAGGTTTCCATATGAGGGAAAAACCCTTGACACCTAGAAGAGAGACCTTTTCTATTTTCTCCACACCATTCCCCACGACTATCACCTCTCATGGATTCAGATGAAGATTAGGAAGGCGAGCAATTCATGGGGATTCAATTGGCTGTTGTTCAACGAGATAGGTTATGGTTTATTTGAGTTAGACTTTGATTAGCGAATCGTATATACTTCTAGAGTTGACGGGAGACCGCATGATTAGGTCTTCGGACATGGAGTTTGGAGGGACATATTCTATAACTTAACTAAAATTATGTGTAAATAGTAGTTAGGGTAACAATGAATAATTATTGAATGGGGAGTGCTATCATCATTGAGGGGCACTTCGTTATTTAAATTATGCATCTCTAGGAGTATGTGATTTCCGTCTTTATTCCCGGATGTATTGAAATATTCACATGATTGTCTTTCTTGTTAACAAGAGATTTGTATTGAGAGGACTGAAGTAAATCAGGATTAGTACTACGCCCATCAAGGGCATGATTCATGACTTGTTTTATTTATTGCATCATTGCATTGCATTGCATGTGTTATGAGGAAATACATGGAGCGAGGAAAAGGCGAGTATGAAATTTTGTTGTGTCATACGAGTCTTATGGCTGTTTGAGTTGAATACGAGAAATCTATATGATATGGATCATCGTCGAGGGTTCTTTCGGAGTGGAGGATTTATGGCTCGGGTGGAGTGAGTATCCGGAACAAGTGGTACATGGACACCATGGGTCCCTGGGGTCATGACTGCGACGAGCAATGATATCAGTTAGCATGTATGTACAGCGTGGTTAGGCCATTGCATCGCATTCTGCATTGCACTACATCTCATATTTCTAGGTTATGCATGTGTGTACTGCCAGTTGATTTTATTGCTTATGCATCTTTATGATTCTGTTGAGATTATGTGGATTAGTGGTCATTACAAGGGTAGGTGTAATAGCAGATTTCAAATAGTGAGCCATTCCCTGGGTGCATCACATCGTAGTAAGTAAATTGAGTAGATAAACTTTACGGATAAAAGGGTAGAAATTAGAGGGTAGGATGAACATGGAGACAAGATGGATAGAAGGAAGGGAACGGTTGTGATTAATTAGAACACATGTAATTCTTGGGAATAAAAGAAGTGAATGTCTAGGGTAGAAAGGTAAGAGGGTGATAGTGAAGGAATCTATATTGGAAATCCCGAGGGCCTTGACTTATCTGTTTATCTTATTGACTTTATATTGTGTTGCGTGAACTAAACTTAGTCGACCTATGATGCTTACCAGTACGTGTGGTGTACTGATACTACTCTTGCTACATCCCTTTTGGGGTGTAGATATGTTGCAGGTTTAAGTTGAAGTTTCTTCGTGTGGATTTCCAGGCATCCTCCTACAGCCTCGCTTATCTCACTCCAGGCAGAGGCTGGGTCATTTATTTTGTCTTCCTTGTGTAGTAGGAGCTCTTGTACCTATCTAGACTAGATCCCGGGAATTTAGTATCAGTTTTATTATATTTGAAACAGATTTGGTATGAAGTTTTATTTTAATATTGTGAGTTTTAAGAAATTGTTTATTATAAATGGATGAGTATTTGGGTTGATTGGCAAGGATTCGCCTACTAGTTAGTAATATGGTAGGTGCCCGCACGATCCACCAGTTGGAGTCGTGACACCAAGTGCTACTCCCAACAATCTTGATGCATTAGCAGTTTGAGACACAACTTTTTGACTTTTATCATTCATTATCATTGAGTAAACTTGATTTATAATATGTAATGGAGCCATAATTAGAATGTGACTTCTTGCTTAAGAATAAGTATCATTTAAGCCCATTAAGAACTGATATACTTTCAACCTTTGCAGATACAACACAAAGTCCTTAGACTTCTCACAATTGCAAGTAGGAGACGGCACCATGGATTCAAATTCTGCCCATAACCCTTTCAATTTTGAGAAATACTCTGACACCGAACTCACCCCTTGAGTAATTGAGGCAATTTATTGATGTAAATTGCAAGTTCTAGAACCATCAACCTTATTGAATATTTCTCTTAGATCTACCAAAAGATCATAAGCATCAGTGGCATATAGTATTCCAGCCATCAAACTACTAGAAACTGCATTCATTAGCCAAGATAACACAATTGCATTGACCTTTTCCCACAAATTCCAATGTTCTTCCGGAAAACTTTCTTTCTTACAAGTTCCATCCAAAAAACCTATTTTATTTCTTCCTAATAATGCATCATTGATTTACTCCATGCAACATAATTTTCACTCCCTTTTAATTGAAATGATTTGATAGTTATACCACTTACATCAGTTGAAGCCAAATACAAAGGATGATTGTGATCCATTGCTTGTGAATTTGTTGCAGGTGTTGAAGTATTAGTATTTTGAGTATCTTGTGCACTGTTCGACGTATTGACCGAGTTTTTTATAGTCATATTTTCAAATATTTAACTCGAATACTTCACAACTTTGATTGTAAACAGAGAATTTGAGCTTCGATTGAGAGAATTTCAACCAATTATGGAATTTCAGAATTGAAAACTGTCAAGAATTTGTATGAAACTTTGTGATGAAATGACTTGAACTTTGAATCAAAAACAATACTGATTAATTCAGTAACTCTCTAATACCATGAAGAATATCAAGGATTCATGATTAAGAACCCTATTTACAAGAACAAAATATAGGAGAAGAAGAAGAATAGAAGAATCATTTCATATTCGATTGAGTATAATGAAGAGTGTGTGTGTGTATGTGAATTAGTTAGTTAATCAACTACTAATCATGATTACTTAACTAAGCATAACTAACTTTGATTAACTACTTCTAACAGTTCAACTAACTACAACTAACTAGTAATTACTTAATTACCCTTACCTGATATACTCAACAACTATTCGCAGGTGATATAGTATTGATTGACGAGACGCGTGGTGGGGTTAATGATAGGTTGGAAGTTTGGCGCCAGGCCCGATAGTCTAAAGATTTCAGGTTAAGCAAGACTAAAACAGTGTTGAATTAGTTTGTAATATTATGAGGTCTTAAATGGAACGGACACAACTATTCGTGAAAGGACATGACTATTCTGAAAAGTCATCTCTCAATTTCTATAAATATAATGACACTCTTGGAGTAGCATAAGAAAAATCTACAGTATACTTAGGACTTTGTTGAATCGCAAGGGAATTGCATGTATCCCCCTAAAGAATATATGGGCAATATCTCTTTAAGGACAATTGACTTATCTATATATATTAGACTGGTTTCTTGGTCAATCTTTTTTTTTTTTAAACTCGTCTTAAAAAGACTAACCGAGAAACCAGTCAAGTATATTTCTTGGTGCCCATATTTGACTGGTTTCTCAATTAGTCTTTTTAAGACGAGTTTAAAAGAAAAAGACTAACTGAGAAACCAGTCAAATATAGTGTGAAAATCCTGGATTCGCCTTTGTCTTTCTCCATAAGTTTCTAGAATTTACATTACATTATCGACCCTTTACCCCCGCCGGGAGACAATAATACGCCCTTTTGTGGGCACCATGCCTTGTTAATTGTTATATAGCTGTTTGGAAAGTCAAATATATAGCCAAACAATATGTGAAATTATTTTGAGAAAAAGGAAAAAATTTATGTCCAAACAGCTATATAAAAATTAACAAGACATGGTGCTTATAAAAGGTGCATTATTGTCCCGAAATACGATGCTGGGCTGATAATGTAATGTAAATTCTAGAAATTTATGGAGAAAGATAAAGGCGAATCCAAGATTTTCTCATTATTGAACCTAATGCACTTATATCTTGAAAACATCTATGTCGATGCTCATCAGACCGCACGTGTGGGATTACACTGGGTATGTTGTTGTTGTTGTATCTATGTCTATGCTTTGTGCAAAAAAATGATGGATTGATCATATAGACAAGAGATTAGAATTTTGAAGAAATGAAGACATCTGATATGTTTCTCCCCAACTGTCAATAACAAACAGCATATATATATACATTAATCCTAAGTTTAATTATCAAATTCCTTTCTTAGAAATATTCACATTTTTCATATTTATCAGATCAGTTTGCTCATGTTTCTATCTGTGCATTAGAGGGACTCTGCAAATTGAGGAGCTCCTAAGTCAAGCTCTTGTTTCATAACCCAGTTCACAAACCGGTTACTGCTAAAAGTCCATATTCCCTTCTTTACTGCTGACAATGCTTCGTCCATGTCTTCTTCACATGCGACGAATATGATTTTAGATTCATCTTTCACTTGATCGAGTCCACGTATAACCTGAGAATTTGATAAGAAATGCACGTCACAATATTGCAGCGGAAATTAAACATGTCCATTGGGATAAGTATTTTATATACCTAGAAGTGTCTATAAAAATAGATGCCCAATAAAGGGAAGCGTGATGCACTAGGCTCCCCCTACGCATGGGTCCTGGGAGGGCCGGACCACATTGGGCCTTATGCATGTAGCGTTACCTTGCATTTCTGCAAGAAGCTGTTTCCATAACTTGAACATGTGACATGTCACAGGGCCGCAATTTTTTCCCTTCTCCAATAGATGCTTAATGGAGCTATAAAATGCAAGGATGCCATAGAACCAAATTCTCCCAAGAAATTTGGCCAGTGTTTTTTCATTTCCTTTAGTTTCATTTTATCCTGTAGTGCTGGTGTTCCTTCAAGTTTGAAGTGATTTTGGAACATAAACATCATTTTTTACAACTTCGTCCTAGTCTAGAACAAGTTGGGATCAGCTACATGAATCCTGAAAAAGCATTTTGAATATTCTGAAAAATGCTTTCTCGTTAAGTAAATGTCAAGTTGTTAACTCACATTTCCTCCTGCAGATTTCACAATGGCTGATAAGTTACCAACTGGAGGATGAACATGAGTTGCAAGACATATGTCATAACCCTTGAGTAGAGCTTGGGGGTATGTTTTTGCTCTAATAACTGCCCCTTTTAGCTCAGTTCTGTACTTCAGTTCGTAGTCCCCATCCCTCAAAATAAATGGCATTTCATCTGAAAAAAATAATGGGACTGTTCAACAAATGTCAAAGGTATTCCAACTAAGGTCATAATTAGCAGTTTTGACTCACCGATAAATTTGCCATTCCGGAAGCTTTCAACCAACTTGGTGACAGCATCCAAGCTCTGATCACATTCCCACAAGACCAAAAGCGAGAAAACATGGAATCAAATTTAGAAGTCTAGCTACTTACAAGATGTAATTCTGGAAACCAAAACGTAAAGCTGGAAGAACAAGAAATAGAAGTAAATAAATGAAGTATTGTCTATACATTTAGAAAAAGTAAAGACAGTAGGCCTGAGTTTAAAAATCCCAAGGATATTTGAATAGTATCTTAGCGATTTGGCACCACTACGCCCCATTATTTCCAGTCATGATACTCCTACATATTTCAATAAAAGCACAACAACCAAAATCAACCTATCAAAAAGTTGTCCTAATGGATGCAGACCTAGATTTCACATAGGTTTGGATCTGCATTAAAAATTTCCCTAATTTGTTATTTGCATGTGCTGTGACAATTTTGTACACGCTCTTAAGACGTCCATCTTGGACAAAATATCCTTTTCATGAAAGCTGAAAGCTAAGAAAGAAATGCTCATCAATCAACCAGAAATAATCCAATAAAGTACAATATCGCCTTTGATTTGATTGTTCCTTACTGACTGCAGTTCACATGGCCATGGCTGGTATTGAGCTAGACTTAAAAACCCGGACTTACTTCTGACTATTCTGAACTAGTACCTTAGCCTAATTAAAAAAGCTCTATGCTTTTTCCTTTCCTGGCTTTATTTTTTTTCCCCTCTCGATATTACTACTGATAAAGAAGGACAACAGGTGACCTAGCTGAAGTAGCGGACAAAAGAAAATAGGAAAACAACGAATCTCAAATTTATGGATAGTCAAGAACTCAAGATAGATGAAAATGTCGTAAAAGTATCAGCAAGCAGCATCCGGAGGAGAAACTGACCCTGAGAAGAGAGCAGAGCAAAATTTCATGTTTTCCTCACTTTGCCCGTGACTAAATGTGTGCTTAAACTTCCATCAGAAGTAACATCTCCACCAAGGTCTCTGATTATCTACATAAGCAGCATAAATGTGCATTTAAAAGGAAGAATAAAATGACAAGAATACCTCAAATCAGTGACAAACATTGTTTACAAATTTATATTAGGAAAGGGGCTAAGCTTAAGCGTCATCATCAACTACATCCCCAATAAATACCCATAAGCTTCAGGGCTTAGGCGCGCCTTTGACAACACTGCATAGAAAGGACAATTAATCGCAAAAGCAAAGACATAACAGATTTCCCCTATCACCCTATGTCACATTTTTCCCTATTACTGATGCATCTATTGGTCGATGCTCTACACAAACATATTAAATTATGGTCCGACGCACACTTAGAATGCCAGCCACCATTTTCTGGCAGAACTCTGTTGAGACTTGGGTATTGACAGAGACAAGCAGGAAGGTATCTTTGAAATTACAGAGCTAATATTAACCAAGCAATCATTTACTTCAGAGAATGGTACCACCAGATTTGCATAATGCTAGAAACAAAATGCCAACCAAATTCTTCTAATTCTTCTTATCAAATTACCATTTCATTTCTTAATTTCCCCAACAAGTTCCAAGCACAAGAGCATGACTCATGAAAAAGTTGTGTCCAAGAACTAAGCTAAAGGAACTATCCATATGCAGAACTATACATATTCACTACAAATAGTCTAATTATGGTGAAAGAACCAAGCAAAACGAACAAAAAGAACTCATAAAACTAACCCGAACTAGGTTGGCATTAAGGATATTTGATTGAATTGAATATATAAATATACCTATAAACAAACATAGCATACAAGCACATAAAAGAAGGAATTACCTGAAGTAAAGCCTTGGTTTTTCCATCATCATCTTCGGGATTAATGAGCACAAAACAGTAATTTCCTGATTATCATGAGCCCATAACTAAATTGATCATTTCACAAATCAAGAAAACCCATAAATACAACAAACTCAATAAAAATGAAACAAAAAATGAAAGAAATTTATCCAAAATAAAAGACTCCATACTCCATACCATTTTCCTCATACCCAATATTTATAGGGCTTTTGGCTTCCTTTGAACAATTCCCATCGTCCACAACTACAAACACGTTAATATTAGCAACCACTTACTTTATAATACTACAGAAAATGTTTTCTTATTTTCTTTTATTTGGTTACACTAAATATCTTGAAGAATATTTTCCTCAAAATATGAGAAAATGTTTCCTTAAAAATTAAACAGAAAACATTTTTTCACCCACCAACAGCACCCACCTCCCACCCCACCCCTTTCACCCACCACCCCAACCACCCCTCCCCACCACACCCACCCCCTGCAGCCTACCCCACTTCTCACCCTGCCTACTCCACCACCGGAAGTTGCACTCCAAATTCAAGAACCTGTGTTTTGCTTTGAATATATACAAATGCTCTTATAATGATATTTTCTAACTTGCGCCATACACAAGAAAAAAGGTAAAACTCACTTATTTTTTGAAAAAATATTTTCTTGGAAAACATTTTCCGTCATGCCAAACACATCCTAGTTAAGTATTACATCCAGATGGGTAGTAAACAGAAAGAAAAAAAAAAAAGAATATTACCAGAGATTTTGATTTTGGAATTCTTTGACGAAGTGATATTGAGACTATTTTCATTTAATTCTGAGCTAAACTTCCCAGATTCCACAACAACCTCACAATTTCCTTAAAATAACCAAAAAAAATACAAAAGCCCATAAAAAATATGAAAATTAAAGATTTTATGAGAACAGGAAACTAAATTCAGAAATCAAACAAAACAAAGGTGTGACATTAGATCTGATGTATGAAGAAAACATTCATGAAAAAGTATAGTATAAATAGGAAAAATAAACCAATATAGACATACCCACATAAACAGATGTGAGGGAGGAGATTGAGATAGCAGCAGAGCTTACCAGTGGCTGGAGAAGGGTTCTGTTCTCTCAAGGCGTAAGGGTTCTGTTCTGAAAAAGAATGGAGCAAAAGTTTTATTATTTTATATTTTTTGATAATTTGGAGGGAATAGTTAATTATTTGGGGAAACAATTGGAGGGAAGATAAAATGATTAAAATTGCTTTCAATTAGTCATTTTTAGTGGTAAATTATTTTAATTGTCGGTAAAAGGATACTTTTTACCGGCTAATACGTTTTTGTCACTAATATTTTAAGTAAAAGAATCAATTAGCGACTATTGTATTATTGTCGCTAAATAATTGCCGCTAAAGGCCCTTTTTGTAGTAGTGTCATTCCATAATGTGCTCGCGCACCGTACCACTCACTTATCAAAGATCATACTTGAGAGCTCTTCATAAAGGCGTTGGGCGCCTTGTCACGGCTACAAATTGTTCTTTAACAGCCTTCATGTAAGCTTTGACCTTATTCACATCAGTGATGGAAACCACAATGCTTTGGCTTATATGAGCCTTTACGAGCATCGGAGTTCAAGCCGATTAGATCGTTCCCACCGCTCATAATAAGCCTTAGCATCCGGCGTACTTGATTCCGTGGGTTTAGGTGGTTCTTCCACATTAGCGGTATCCGAAATTTGAGTGCACACTAAAGTGAGAAGGACTTTCTCCTTCCATCCAATAAAGTTTTCACCAGACAACATTGGAATACGAACGTTCTTGTTAAAGATAGCAGTAGGAAAAGTTGTGTAAACTGCAAAACAAGGATTGGCCAAGCTTTTGAGTGAAAATAGTTGATTTCGGAATACGTGCTAGCTTCATTTTTAGTCTAAAAAAAATTATTTTTGCCCAAAAGCACTTTTGAGAAAAATACACTTAGAAGTACTTTTTAAAAGCTTGATCAAACACTAATTGCTGCTCAAAAGTCTTTTTCAATTAATTGGCCAAACACAAACTATTTTTCACCAAAAGTACTTTTTTTAAAAACACTTTGCAAAATAAGCTGATTTTAGAAGCTTGACCAAACAGGCTAAGAAAGTAAAGAAATTTTTGAATTTTATGGTCTTAAATTAAAGATATATATAATGTATCAAGCTCTTTAATCTTATGGTCTTGGATATGTATATGAAAGGTTGAATTAAAGAGTTTCAAAAAAAAAAAGACGTTCTTTTTTAAACGGAATAAAAATGAAGTAGGACAAACAAATTGAGACACAGAGAATAGTATTTTTGGTCTCATGTCACTTGTAAGTTTTAATTATAATATACTTGTGGTGTATATAGAAATATATTTATCCTTCAATTTATTAAAATGTGCACATTTGATCACTTATAGGTAGAGCCATCAATATGACCTAAGGCCCATGGGCTTGAGTGCGCGTGGGTTGGGTCGGCCTGTGGGCTAAATAAAAATATTTAATTAAAAATAAAAAAATAGAAAGAAAGTGATGATGTTAAGATAATCTTGTCACAAGCAGATTGTATGTGCTCGATGAAGATAATGTTCTGGTGTTGGATACGCCATAAGTGTCATGAAGTTTTTTTGAGAAGTTTATTGTTATTTTAAATGGATGGATTATTGTCATTTTCTTTTGTGTTTTATTGAGATATTGGAACAAAACTAGGTTAATATTCCGATTTACCTTGTTATATTTTACCATTAACTGTTTAGTGTTTGCTATTAATATATCTATTTGGTTCTAGCAATATCAGTTATTAATATGTTAAGTGTTAATAATGTCAAAAGCTATTCCGTTTCGCAGAAAGTTTGGTCCTATAAGATCGTTTTCTTGTCAACAGTACCCAAAATATTTGCACTAATGATAGAGATTTCCACTAAGTCATACAATCAAGTCTTTACTTGAAGTCAAACTTAATAAGTATTATTAAAATCATCTTTGTGGATTTGAGACTTGGTTAACAAGAAGTAACACCATATAATATTGTCTTGCAAATATTTGTGTTAGCATTTTTAATTTAGAATTTACATTAAAGAGTTATGAAAAAAAAAAAAAAAAAAAGGCAGGTTGTCTCGCTGTGGCGCAGCCCGTGTAGTGATGGGTAGATTTCTTGATTTGGGCGATATGACGACGCCACTGCCTCAACGTCAAATTCCAAGGCTTAGATGGGTTGGACCATTTCGTTTTGATAATTTCCCATAAAGCACTAAGACTATTTTAAAATTATATGTCTCAGATATGGGATAATAGTTTAAGTTTCAAATGATGTAATAGCATATTAATTTATTATAATTGTGAAGATTCATAAATAAGAGGAATTAAAAGTATATATTTCAATTAAATAAATATTAAAGGTGCTTACACACATCAGTAGCTTGGTTATTACCAAAATAATACTCATTTATTACAAAAAAAATAAAAATAGTATATTAGTTATTATTTTTATCATATTACATGTTTATGCTTATTATAAAAATTTACTTGTAATTATCTCTTTCGCCAATTTAGTAGTAGCATTCACTAATTACTCTTTCCAAACCAATTGAGCATAAAAATAGGGGTGTCGAAAAAGGCGGGTTGATACTTTTAAATTAGCCCAATAAATTCATGAATACCATAGCAAAATAAATGCTCAATAGATTCTAAGATTGAGTTCACACTATAGAGTCAATTCAACAATAACATGTAGGGGTAAAGGAATAATCAACATTTACGGGATGAACTGAACTCATAACATATTAGATATTTTTATGAATGTAAACGAATAGAAAATAAATTGCTGCAAGTTGTTGAATATTTTGATACCAAGAGTCATTTTGTGATAAATCATCATTATGAGTCAAGACACATTTGACTTTATCAATGGCATGATTCTATAAATATTTTTACTTATCGAGTGCATGAAACATTTTTCGTTTATGCAGCTTATTTGAAATTTACTGCCCTTAATAATCTAGACTCGCATCATGTAAAGAATAAGGGTGCATGTATTGGCAAGGACTGAAATCGTGATTATGTGTTCATGCTTTCGAAAAGAAAACAAAAATCCACACGGAGCGCTATTTGTTTACTTTGCATTAGTTGCCTCTAATTTAACTCGTTAGATGTAAAGTCATTCCACAATCCAGACCTATATAAAGCATCTCCTCTCAGGATTCATCGGACTCTGTAGCTTGAAACAATCTGTCATTTTCCTTTTTCCAATTAAGATATGTATTTAGATCATAAAAAAGAAACAACATTATTTATTTATCTGCATTTAAATTTTAACGTTATTTCTAATAAAATAAATAATGAAAATAAATTCAAACAAATAATTTAAATATTATGTTCACAAGATATTATACTGTAATGTGGTGGCCGGTGACGATTGTTGTGTACATGCGTGATGGCAATGTTAGTTAGCAGCCACAAAAAGTGATTTTATAATAATGAATATGATAATGTCATTGTGACAGTAGAGGTGGTTGGTGGTAATTACTAGACATCATTGATAATGATAATTTCATTATGATAATGATGACGATAATGATAATATTGACAGTGACGATAGTTGTAATGGTGGAGATTGTTGGCGGGTAAATAACTAACTATAGTGATAGTTGACGATGAGGGTTGGTAATGTTGGTTGGAGCTCCGCAATTATACTCTGTAATTGTCATGAAGTGATAACTGATGATGATAATGAATGAGATGGCGGTGAAATGTAGTTTTAAAGATTATCCAAATAACCTTTATTAAATAAATACTTTTAAAATTTAAATAATTCAATGTCACGCCTCGAATCTAGGCCTGGACGTAACACGGCACTCGGTGCCTGATTATATATGACCGAGTGAACCACATGACCTGCTGAATCAATACGGACCATGTATTGATGCTGAATATAAGTGAAAACACGAATAGACTGAATAAAACATATGAGTTATCATAATAATACTAAAAATATTGGGTTAAACGTAAGTGCGGAAAATAGTCTGAAAACATAGTTGTGTAGTCCACAATGCCAACTATAACTTAATACCGAACACGACATATCGACTAGTCTATGAAACTTTTGGACACGAGTCCGAAAAGTATTTAATTGTCGTCGGGACAAGCCCCCGAAAGATACCCGACCGTTCTAACATGACATGACTGCTGATAAATAAAGACAACGCCCCGAAGTAAATGGGGCTCACCAAATAACTGATTCGATGAAGTCCTAACGAGCAGATCCGTAGTCCTTGAAAATCAGCACCTGCATCGTGAAATACAGGCCCCAGGCAAAAGGGAAGTAAGTACACTGAAATTGTACTTGTATGCACTGAAATTGTACTTGTATGTAAAGCAACTGAAAGAAAGAATTGTAAGTGGGGTGCTCGGGGAATGAATAGCCCAAACCTATAACATGGATACGTAAGTAATCAAACCGTAAACTCGTAATCGAACATCAGAATCGAAACTCGAACTCTAAACATGACCATGATCAAGAGTGATCAAGTGTGATACGTATACACACACACACACACACATACGTGTCGGGGGGGGGGGGGAGACCATTAGTAAAATCGACTTGTAATCCACCACGGAGGACGCGGCGTCTCCGGCCTCCGGCCCGACCGCTCGAGCCATCTCATACCTTGCCTAGTACGAGAAATGAACATGACATGAACGGATCCATGCAATAATCCCGCAAGGGGTAACATGAAGGAATCACCCTAATTGAGCGAAGCGATCCTTATCCTACGCTGGCATATGTAGTTTCGTGTCGTTCCGAGCCTTCTCGGTAATCTATACCGCTCCCAAAACATGAACATGGATAATATGTGGCATTTGAGCCAATGGTTTTCAAAACATAATTTATAATATAGTTCATAACATGTATACATAGTATAGTTTTCTGGCGAGGACATGAAGGATTCATGGAATATAGCAGGCGTAGTTCATATACATTTTCATGTTACCTCGCTCGACGACTCATGGAAATCAAGGTATGAGTATTCATGGATTATGTAATGAGTTCATGATGCTCAGAATGATATACATGAACGAAATACGAAGTTTTGATAGTTAAACTATAAGAGCATTTAAGTTTTTCATGAAACTATGGCATAATACTCATAAGGATGAGAAATCATGGAAACATGAATGAACGTGGCGTGGGAAAGAAAAATGGTATTCTCATACGTTGATAGAAGTCCTCCATACCTTATTAACTTCAAAACCCAAAGAGAAATCCAAACTTTTGATAAAGAACCCTAATTTCTTCACTTGAACCCTTGAGAGGGGTTTTCTTGAAAATCCATGGATTGCATGAGTAGCAACTATTAATTTGCGTTAAGATGAAGAAATCATCAATATTCTATGGCCAAATCTTACCTCTCGATGATGGAGGACTCAAGGAAGCTGGTTCTTGTGAGCTTCCCTTTCTAGGGCAAGTTTTTGTATTTGTGGTGTGGGGAACGACTTAGGGCTTTTAAAACGAATTTCCCGGTGCGTGGTCGCGCATCTGGAAGGCCCAACCGTGCAGCAAAGGCAGTAACACTGCCTCCGTTGCGCGATCGCCCACTTGAACCTTGGTCGCTCAGACTGCGTAGTTTCCAGTAAAATGCGCTTAACTTTTTACACAGAGATTTGTTTGGCCCGGTCCTTATATGGATGGAAAGGTATTTCAAAAGCAGTACAACTTTCATCAAGGAAGCTTTTCCAAATATCCAATTAATAAGAGGGTTATAGTCGCTTGAAGTGAGACTTTGTGCAAACTCACTTAAAAACATGCTCCGTAGTAGCTTCCGACTTTACTTTATCCTAAGACTCTTCTTATGCCTTGATTAGGTTTCAAAACCCTTTCTAAACTCCTCGTATTGGTTCTATTATATCCCATCTTACGAGTCAAACCGTAGCCCGAAAGTACGGGATGCTACATTCAAATTTTTTAAGTGCAAATTATAAATAGGATTCACTGCCTCTTTTTTCAATCTCATAATACCCTTAGGGGTCGTTTGGTAGATAGTCGAAATTATCCCGGGATTATAATCCCGGGACTAATTTATCCCATCTATTAGGATTATTTTATACCATCTAAAAGATGGTATAAAATAATCCCAGCATAAGTGGGATAAGAAGGTATAAGCTGGGATATCCCAGCACTAATTTTTATACCATGTTTGGTACAAGGTATAAATTTATCTAAGGGTCTATTTGGAAAGTCACCTGGTAATTGGAATTTAAAATTACACAACCTAGTAACTACACAGTATTGTAATTACAACGAGCTGTTTGTTTGTTATCATGCAATTACAGTGTAATTACAAGCGAATTGTTTGATTGCACAAGTGTAATTACACATTTAGTGTAATTTAAAAATAAAATTTCTTATCAAAAATTTAAAATTAATTTTTGAAAAAAATGTGCCTTTATAGATGATATTAAATTATGTATTTAACAACACATTATTTCTTGAAAATATATTAATTAATAATTATATATTTGTAACTAATATTGTAACAAAAAATTGATATTTATTTTTCAAATTAATAATATTTTAATTTTTATTAATTGTAAAAATTAAAAGCATACTTTTTTGTGAGAACATCTAGAATTGGATGTTTGACAAAAAAAAAAAATTAATATTTATAAATATAATGCCATAACATTATTCAAATGTTTGAAAAAAAAATGTATCAATCGTAAGTGAAAAATAAAGAAGATGCCATGTGAAATAACAAGTCAACAGTTCTAAAGAAAATAAATTAAAACCGAAAATATAATCTAAATTCAACATTCATTTTTTTTAACATACCAAATTTCAATATTACATATATAAGTTCCAACGTAACTTAAGTAAATACAATTTAAAAGAAAGGAAAAAATATAAGTTTATATATAACCTCATTCACAATGAAATTCTACATTAATAGCATCACTTTTTTTTTTTTTTGGTTAATATAGCATCACTCATTATAGGGAAAAGGGCCAAATTTACCCCAGTACTTTGAAAAAAGGTTTATATTTATCCCTAGTAAGTTATACTATTAGCCTGTATCCCTACCATTAATAAAATATTAACATATACCTCATCCCTAATCTGTCGTCCACTATGACGTTGCCACATCAATTAATCGCTCCATGTCTCCATCCACAAGGATAAGAGACTTCCCAATTAAAATGCCAGTAATTAACAATTAAATTCTGATTTTTCATTCTAATTTTTATCTTTTTTCCTTTTCTTCTTTTTCTTTCTCTTTTCCCCTACCATCCCAATCAATCCCCTTTCTCTCTCTTCCCTAGTTAATGGAGTATAACTTATTAACTGAATAAGAATAACAACAGAATTTTGTAGCTTTATTACAACACAAGGGTTTTTCAACTAATATAACTGTGACACCGACTGAGAAATTCTGCGTTTTTTCGTTAGTTAATTACGATTAAGTCATATCGCCCAGTCGCCGGTTTCGAGCCCTTTCCTGCCTCCTCACCCCTCCCGACGCCGTCACCGTTCCTATGCACCACAACCAAGTGCAAGGAGACATCGCACGCGTTTCGGGGAAGTATAATAATGCTTGATCCATCATATAGCCACTTCAAACATTATATTATTACCAACTATAAACTACACAGAAAAGTCACACAATCAAGATGATAATTATTTTGAAGCGAATTTTCACCGTCATGGTATTAAACTCTTATTGAATACTCAAATAAGATGAAGCTTTCCCTATTTTACAAAGTTTACGATAGAATTGTGAACATCAAGCATGATTAAAGTGTCACGACCTGTACCGTAGGCCGCATCTTCGCGTCTCGAGCCGGGCACCCGCACACACATATTAACCAAAATCTTCCAGCATAATAACCACCTATACGCGTACACAAAATCATACGTAGTCTCGATGGTCGCATATGCAAACCGTATCACGTAACCAAACAGTTATCATAAGTCACAACATGTCAAAATAAATATATACAAACGCAAGTCGATAAGGCCGCCACGGCGGGCGCGGGACCGCCCGTGCCGCAATCATACGAACATAATAAATGTAACTATTCACAACCTCCACATATACGTTTTCGTCGTACCTCTAAAATGTGTACTAATATAATCATATATGATGACAGGCCCCGCCGTACTCCTCGAACAAATATACACATATGTTAAAATGAGAGTATATACCAAAATGTAGGCCTGCATCAGCGGGGAGCACTCACATGTGCCAGAATAAAGTGCTCAGGGTCAAGTGACGTCGAAATGAAAGGCCCCATTTCGTGGCATGAAACGCAGCCTCTGAAGAAAGGGGCCGGCATTTAAATATGTGTACCAGCATGCAGTTACGAACACAAACTATGGTCATAAATCAAGTAAGGGTACGTAAAGTAAGCATAATAACCGAATAATGCTGTTTAAGTTTCGAAATACAACCACACATAAAGGTAAGTAAGACAAACATGATAACCGATTGTCAAAATGTTTACTCTCAAATACAACCGCATCAATGTCATGTATCATATCCCGCCCATAATCGACCGAGTGACATAAGCAACAAACTATCATATACATATCGTACCCTTGCTGCCTAGCTGCAGGACTCGGTAAGTAGAATCCATCAGTATCATCGGTCACTGGCTACATCATCATGTCATCACATATCATGTCATCACATATCATATCATATATCACACGTGTATCTGTGAATGACCCCATGGAGCGTAATCGTGGTCGCTAATTTCATTCTTTGGCGCCACAACACATCATACTTCGTAATATTACAGTTGGTCTCTCGAACACATCATAATTGTATCACATCACACACTTCGTAACACATCATACTTCGGAACACATCATACTTCGAAATATAGCATAGTGCGCACGCTAACACAACCGGCCCTAGACCCTACGCGAAAGAGGTAATACTGCATCGCACGAGCAGTCGCGAGAAATCATACGCAATTTTAAACAAGCATAAAAGACTAATAAAATAATCAAAAAAACAAACTGCTACTTAAAAGCCAAGACAATAGTCAATCAAGTTTCCTCCGAATGTCAATGGGAACATATCAAATAGAGCTTCAGAGATCACAAACTTACGCACGAACTGAGCAAGTATGCATAAGAATTTCATCAAACTCCGATGATAAATAAGCAGCCATACCGGGTCGAAGACATCTATACTAAGTTCCTTCAAAGGTCAGCGTAACTATACAAAGGAAAGTCAAAGGGGATCTACTTTATTGAGCACAGCTCCACCCAATCCTCAGTTCAGCCTATGAAAGTTAAGGTCATTATATTAAGTGCATCTACTTACTTACATATCAAAGCAATCCGTGCCTTGCCCGTGAAAGTTACTTTATTATTTTTAGACATAAGATCCTTTAGTTAATAAAACTATTTATACAAGATTTCAAATCCAATCAAATCAAAGACATAACACCATATTTCTACTACATTATGAATACCAACATCAAGAAATGGTCAGAGTCGTAGGCGATGTAATTCGATCATAAATAATAAGAGTTACCCCCAAGGCTCATAACGTATCATAACTTTATTTTGCGTCTTCAGATATGCCAAAAGAAGCGATAAGTTTACATACCGTCCGCTCTCAAAAGCTAGTCCAACTCAAATCTCTGCCCCAAAAATCTATACAACGTCAATGGATATCAAACATTAGCTATAGGCATTTAGGCATTCACTTCAAACTAGTACTTAATTCATTAGTAATTTGGGCAAAGATTTCCGTAAACGCAACAACCCCAAGAAATTCAACTCGGCCAAATTCGTCAACAACAATACCAACAACCAAACTAGCAACGTCAATAATCAATTCAAAACGCATTCTAACGTTAGTAGCTCTTTTCTACATTATTCAACAACATTCATTATATCCAATTCAACTACTTATATTCAAACCAACATCAACGTCATGCGTTCAATTACTAATCCCAGAATCCATTCAAACAATATTCAAGCAATTTTAAACAACTACACAATATTTCAAACAACCCAACCAACACTCCAACTCACCCGAAAATCACCCCCAAACCCGAGAACAACACAACATACATTCTCTCCCCCAAATCTACAATTACACTAACAATCCACACTTTAACAATGTCATTCTCATAACATAAAATTACATAAGAATCCGTTGGCCACTAAACAATAAGACTTAGACACTTTCAACTTCAATTTGAGTCATTAAACTTCCATTATCAACATAGAATCCACACAATAACAAATAACCAAAACACTAAATAAAATTAGTTCATTCCTTGCCATACATGTGGGAGGCTATATTCGCCACCACATCAACACCCAAGTTTCATGATTTCCATCATTTCAACACTACAACAACCAAACAAGCTAAATAGAATTAATTCATCACCTCAACCCAACATCACATCCATTCCACAACATGCAAGCGGCTCAACTTCAACATGCCATATTTCATGAGTTTCATCCATTTTTACATATTACAACATACCCAAATCATCCATAACATATGAAAAAACAAGATTAATCCTTACCTTTTCCTCTTATCTTCGATACCTTGGCTGGGTTTTGTATTGATAAAGCGAATGGTTTGACGACTCCAACAACTATCTCACGTTAAAGAGAACCTTCCAATTGGTTGGTTTGCTAGAAGAAATAATTTTTTTGAAGAAGGATTTTGGTCTTCAATTTTTCATCACCTTGGCCGAATGGCTCCTTTGTTGCTTCTCCAAGTTTCTTGATTTTTCTAAGTGATGGAGAAGATGAATATGATGACTTAGTCATCTTTTGCCTACATATATGAATTATGAAGTTGTCCTACGGTCCACACAATGGTTGGATCAATTAAATTTGGCAACCCATGCGTGGGAGCCTCTTCACCCGACACTACTAACATGGCCTTTTAATTCATGAATTCTCAATTTTTCACAATTCACTTTTAGTCCCAAATTTTCCTTAATATTCCATGCCACAAAATTATAAGCAACTTATGTCTTAAAACAAGATCGTGGTTAAAAGTCTCGACTTCATATCCCGGAATCGTCTTGTCCCTAACTTATCGTAGTTAACCCGGATTGTCCCGACGAACAAAATACGGGATATAACATAAAGATCGCAAACCAATTGAATTATAAGACATACAGTAAAGTGGAAAACAATTTTTTAATGGTTTTCAAATCAATAAAGAAGATGTACAACATTATCTGCTCAAGTTGTTGAAGGAAATAAGGTCAAGATTTGATATATTTAGAGGGAGATAAATCTGGTCGATTCTCTAATAAATACATAGTATAGCTTTTAAAATAAAGAATATAACGTGACGGTAAAAGTACTTACAAAAAGATTATAAATATATATCTCCTCGTGGGCGCAATTTATATCACTGGCCAAAACAACAGGTTCGACTTTTCTAGCTCCTGCAAAGCCACAGAAGATTTTTTTATTTTTTTTTATTTTTAGATATTAGATGTTAACAAACCAAAATAGTAATGTCTAGAACACCTAAAACAAGATAACCGAAACAAATACGAAAGGGGAAAATCCACAAGGGAAGTTAAGAACAAATAGTGCTAGTAGACAAAAAGTTGAAAGTATATCCCTCGGTTGTATTCATTGAATTAAGGTTAAATGGCTTGATGATTTTAAATTGATGAGATTCAAGATGCCTATCCGAAAAATGAAAAAGTCAAAAGAGCTTAACCTTGAAAATTGAGGTACTTGTGGACAAGATGTCAGTAAAGAAAGAAACACTTACTTTCATGTGATTGCTAAGAGAAGGATCCCACTCTGCAATTCTGTACGTCTGGTAAAGTGCATCTTGTTAGTCATGTCCATAAGAGGAAATGCATATACAAAGAAGAGATACAAGATGTAGCGAACTACCAATCGTCGTAGTCCATCGCCAGAATTTGGAACATATCCACACAGTAAATAGAAATCATCAAACTCCACCGTGACAAGCCGTCCTTCGGTATCATGATCAGGTATACCGAGACCATATCTAATAGAAAGTGGTTTAATCTATCAAAGAGGAAAGCAAAAGGATAATATTGGTTATATACCAAAGAAACCAAAAATAATTCAAGGAAAGAAGACATAGAAGCTCAGATCCTTCTTCTCGTACTCTATAAGTAAAAAAATATTTCTCTCGAGATTACAAGTAAGGCACCCAATATAGGGCTTGACATAAAAACAGTATATCATAAGGGAAATACAAGCTCAAACTGAGACCATTAAAGATATTGCACATAGAGATACATGTGGATGAAGAAAATGTACATTTAAAATGAGTTACGACCGTAGATCCTTATCCTACGCTGGCATACGTAGTTTCAGGTATTAAACCTTCTTGGTAATAAGTGCAACTCTCAAAATATGAACATGGATATAATTGGTTGAGAAGCCCATGAATTACATAAACATGATTGTAAACATGATTCGTAAGTGTAATATAACATGAATATAGATATATAGTATAACTTGTATGAAAACATGGAAGCATGTAGAATTTCATGAAAAGAAGCATAATAGTTCATATCTTGCATTTAAGAATCGATGGAATGCAAAACATGGGTGCTCATGGATTACGCGTACAGATTTCCAATAACCAAAAATGGAATATTAAGAACACAATAATGAATTATTAATACGAACATGCTATATCATGGTACTAGTAACTCCCTGGCTAATGAATTAATGGGGACGGCGGAACTCATTAAGTTCCTTATGGTATGTCCAATTATACCTCGCTCCTTTAACTCTAGTCTCTTAAAATTCTTCTTGTTCTGGGTTTCCAATTTTGATTTATGTCTATATTATACCGTTAAAAGTTAACATTCCACATCCTCCATTTCCACGACTTGTCCTTTCATTCACTTAATTCATTTGTCCATAATTCTCCTTAACTATTTATTCGCATCACAGTTAAGTACCATAGTTCTTCCAGTGTCCTGCCGCTTCTTGTTCTTATTGTAAAATCCTTACCAGGTACGCTCTTTCCCTACTTCTTTTGGTCAAGTCTTTATCTTTTTTTTGTTGCTACGGTAGTTCATACTTATAAATATTGCTCGCGTAACAATTTATCTTCTTTATGATAGGACCTCTATACTCTTTACAGAGGTTCTTATCCCATGTCACCGATATATTGCCTCCTGGTCAGCTTTGTCAACTTATTATCCTCTCCCTTGTCCTTGGTGATTGCTTGATTTTCTTCAATCAATCCATTAGTGTACTTTTCTTACTTTCGTCCTCAGGGGTTTTGAGTTCCTTTACTCCTAAATGCTCTTTTCCACTTGCCATTTTATAATATTGGCCCTGGAGTTCGTAGAATATCCTTTCAGAAGTGCACATCCGTGCTATCTTTGAGTTATATTTTTAGAAAGGCTTCTTCATTTCCGAGATAGTGTGGCATGTTATTAAGACTATGCATTCGCTTCTTCAGATGTCCCTCAAACGTCAGAAACTCTTTAGCATTTTTGCCAAATCCTACTTATTCTTTCCCAATTTACATCCCTGTTCGTTGTTACTGCTCTTCAGTCCCACTTATCAAAATCTGTTTGCGAACCCTCTACATTTGTCTTTTGTTCCACGCTACCATGCTCCATTTCCTTCGTATACTTACTTTTGAAATTCGCTCAAATGGTCCTTTACCTCTACCGTCGTCCTAAACTCTCTCTCTCGGACGCTTTACTTGACCCTCATTAGCAACATACTTCCGTTGCTTACACTTCTCCTTTTCTCAGGGCATCCTAATCTTCTTACTCTTGTATACTCACTTTCTTCTTTTCCCTGATGTTATTGCATCAGGCTTATCCAACTCTAACCTTTAGAGAAAATAATGTCAATTTTCCCTGTAGCACTTGCCACTTGAACTTCAATACCTTGTTCAGTCAATACCTTTAACATCTCGTAACATCGAATAACGGGACACGCATACTGGTTAGCATAACCACACATAAGATATCGTATATCCTTACTAACACCTTACCTACCAAGTATCCCCAATACTATTTAAACTCGTCCTAATTCTGTAGCTGTAATACGTCTTCTCTCTCTTTGCCAAGCCGGTCCGCCTTATCTCTTGCAATCATTTAGAATTTCCAACCGTGAGTTTCACACGCTTCTAATTTCCCTCAAGCTATTTTTTTCCTCATCCTTCTCTTATGTCTGGATCTGTAGGATTTCTTAACACACTTCGTAGGGGGTCACCCATCCCGGCATTACTCTCGCCCAAGCACGCTTAACTTTGGAGTTCTGATGGGATCTGGTGCGTTAGTATTGGTACGATCACATCCATCCTGCCTCGTGGCCTTTATCACGTGGCCTAAAACAAGTTGAAGTTCTAACGGGTCCCAATAAAATTCTGGTAATGCATCTCCCTCCGGATTGGAAAGGTCCCTTACTCTCCTGACTGAGCAAATGCTGGTATAGCCTTCGAAACTCCCAATAATAACCATCAATCAACACACACGACTGTCTTCCATTCCAAATTTTAAGATTCCTAGTGGCGGCAAAACTTCTTAGTCACAGTTATCTATAAGTACTTTGGTTATCGGTCCCTTTAAAACTTCCATTTGTCAACTATCAATCCTGCAATAGTTGTACACACATAAGAATTTTCAATAAAAGGCTCATATACCGGAGCACACTGTCCCGATCTTGTTCGGAGGGCTATAAAGGAAGTATCCTCTCGCAGTCCCCCGGCTATTCATCGGTCTCGGCCCCTCTCATCTCTCCCATCCGAATTCGAGGGGCACAAATATCCTGGCAACTGCGGTTACCGAAGGCCAAGATAAGGGCTAGAATAATCGCAACACTCATGTGCGCGGGCCGCTCTCTAACATAATGCTCCGCCATGGGAGATGCTTGGAGGGTCAACTGCGGTACGGCCTCGGGACCCTCCTCCACCGGCTCATACGAACCCCAACGGTCCGTCTCGTAACTATCTTCCAACGGGTCCTCCTCCATGGAAGTCAGGAACTCAGGGGGGGTTCATCTCGGGGTCCTTAAAAGGGTCTGTCTCAATAGAATAGCTAGGACTCCTCCTACTCGGTCCTGGGTCCTGGAGTCCTAAATCCATCCTAGGGGCCTTCCTGGCACCCCCACTATCTGAAGCCGATCTCTTCATCTCTTATCAAACTGCACCTACCTACAGGAAAAGAGGGTCAAAAACAATTTTTCCTATACTCTGTCTCTATCGCACTATCTAAGATAGAAGGAAAGGTCAATGATTCCTAAATGCCCGCCATCCACTGTTTTATAAGTGTGGCCGGCTTCACACCCATAAATGGGGACCTCCCACTGGACACGGCACGAGATAACCCTAGGATGAACTGCTCTGAAACCACTTTTGTCACGACCCAAACCGATGGGCCATGATGAGTGCCCGATCACTATTGACCAAGCACCCCCTTAGACTCACATTTGCTTCTTACTGAGTGACTTGGTGGCCCATAAATAATCTATAACTGAGCTATGTTGTCTCTTGGACAATCAACACAAGAAATACCATCTCGAGAACTCACAGCCAACGCATACATATAAATATAAATACTGAGAGTAGTAGTGCAAGCCGATTAGGCCACTACATCTACTGTACAACAAAACAAACGCCGACAAGGCTGCATAACATCACGGCTACATATCACTATCTACAGACCTCTATGGAATACAGACAGTAGAAAAGATAGGACAAGGCCCCTGTCATACCCATATATCCATATATCAAGATAGTATACCAAAAGGTCTACAGCTCCGGACCAATAGAGCGCACTGACTGCTGTTGAGGAGAGGTCCAACTGATCTGGGTCGTCCGGCTAGCTACCTAATCCTGCGGGCATGAACGCAGCATCCACAAGAAGGGACATCGACAAATAGTGTACTGAGTATGTAAAGCATAAATAATATCATAATAAGAGATAAGGAACATATCGTAAGATAAGGTAGGATAACCTGTACATCTGACTGCCGCATAAGGCGAATATCATGCATGCTTAGCTTTCTTTAAAACAACACTTTTCATAGGCATAAAATAGTGTTGCTGCGGAACATGCAGCCCGATCCATGAATATATAATAGTTCTGTGGAACGTACAGCCCGATCCATAGATATATAATATTGTTGCGGAACGTGCAGCCCGATCCATACCCATGTATCCCGCGTCTGGGCATCCCGCGTCCGGGATTATATCATAATATACCAGCTGATCAGGTGGTTATGCGTATATAATGCCTCTCCCTGTTCCCCATATCCCATATATATACACATATAATATAAGTAGCATGCATGAGAGCTCAAATAAAGGTTGTTACTTTATCGGAGTAACGTAAGGTCGGTAACCTCCGATTATGTTATGGAACGATCATCATCATTATACCTCACCTCGAAGCAACAATTCATAATATCAACAATAAAAATGGAATCAAAGAAATCATGAAATAATACATCTCATAATAGCATTAAAATCATAAGCTCGAATTTCTAGAATTAAAATCATCATCATCATTATCATCTTGAAAACATAACCATCTTTAGCGTCATAAGAAACTTGAAAACATAACCATCTTTAGCGTCATAAGAAACTTTGAGAATCATGAATCTCTAGCTTGTGGGAAAAAGGGCGTCATGGAAAATATATACAAGTTCACAAGAAAAGAGTCATCATTGTCATTATGGTCATCATAGAAGACATCTTGTCTTTAATATCATAAAAACCTCGAGAATCATGAATTAGCTTTTCGGAAACAAAGATGTTTGGAAGACATGTATCCGTAGAATCATGCCTTAGGAAAAAAAAAGGTACTAGCCTTAACATACCTTTTTCATAAGCGATTCAACGTTTATCCTTCCAAGATCGTAAATCTACATATAAACCATTCGTACTATGTTAGGCTCAATGTCATATACTCATCCTAAGTCTTGGATTTAATTCTATTAAAGTCTACCGAAATTTGGGCAGCATCTCCCCTGTTTATATGCCTAGCCCGAAATCATAATTCAATAACCCACAACCAACAACAACAACAACAATACCAATATCAACAAGATCATTACCAACACCACTATGTCTCATGAAACATCCCACACGATGTTTTCCAACTTCCTCAACTAACCAACTTATTATATGATTGTCTAATGGTTTTACCTCCATAAATAAATCGGAACTAATATTAATAAGGAGAGATTCATACCTTACTCCCTATAGTATGGCAATATCTTCACTCTCCTCCTTGGATTTGAGCCAAAACTTATCGCTATACGATTGTTATAGTCGCAACTATATGTTGTCTGCGCCAGAATTTGGGGATTATACTCGATTTACGTTAAAATTTGGTGAGTGTAAGTTGGTGGGGTCATCATGAATTTGACTAGAAACCCTAGTTTTGGTGAAACTTCATATTTTCATGGAAGAATGTGGCGTGGGAAGAACAATGATATTCCCACACGTGCATGAAAGCCCTACATACCTTAATAGCTCCAAAACTTGTAGAAAAGGTCTGAACTTGAATATGAACCCCAAAAGCTTCAATCTTGAATCCTTAAGATGGGTTTTCTTGAAAACCCTAGGTTAGGAACAATGAATTTCTACTTAGCATTCATGGATATATGTTAGAATTTACTTGAAAGTCTTGGAATAGGCTTACCATGGTATATTTTAATGGTGGGAGAAGAAAAGCTTCGTGCTAGGGCTTGAGAATATGAAAACTAGACTTTAGAACTGAACTTGAGTATTTATAGTTTTCACTGTGTCGGGAATTGTACGGGCACCATGTACGGCCTGTACAATAATGTACGACCCGTACAATGTGGCCATACTTGGAATGTCAAATTCGAGTAACCCCGAGTCTTCTCTGGTGAGGTACGTGATCCATGTACGACCCATACAATAATGTACAACCCGTACATTATGGCCATACTTGGAATGGCAAATTCCAGGATCTTCAATTTTTTCACTCGTGAGGTACGTCATCCAAGTACGTCTCGTACATAAATATACAGCCCCTATAAATGACGTTACCGATCTGAGGCAAATTTCAATCCCAACACTCCCTGTCTTGGTATCTAAGTCCCTAATTCATGAATAAGGCTTAGTTAGAAGGTACGAGGTGTTACAGTCCTAGGGGTCTATACAAAGGTATGGGAGCTCCACTCTGCAATCGGGTAGCTTTTAATCGTCGTCCTTTCGCCGCAAGAGGCCGCGCAGGCGTTCTTGAGGCCTCGAATCGCGCCCTCTTCCCCGTGAACCGCCGAGTCGTTTGTGGTGCTGTAGCTGAAACCGCCGTGTCTTTCCTTGCTTGCCCCACTGAGCTGATAAAATGCAATTTTGACTCAACATAACTTTATACACACTCAACATAATTCGAAGGTTACTATGTACACTGACAATGTAAATCAATTTATGCTATCAATGCGACTAATCTGTTGTATTAAGTACATTGCTCCTATATTCTAGGTTACGATATCATAGTTAAATATAGTTACTTTTGAGCTTCCGTTCATTCATTCCTAAGCCAATAAGGTCCTAGGTCTCGGAGTCAACCCACGCTTTTTCGAAGAATCCTAGACCTTTTTCCTTATTACTCGTAAGCTATTTTTTCTTTCTTGTGTTCGGCATTGATTTGAATCTGATTTGGGAAAACTCAAATCAATGCCCATAAGTACATACTATGACGAAGCGGTTGTTTCTCATTTGACATGATTGTACGAGGTCACAATTGACCCATCATGTTCATCCGAGGTGAACAGGGATTGGGGATCTGATGCGAACGAGAATGTGATCGCCGAGATAGAATGCCAACAAACGAAGACTCGAACTCGTTTGCCTACTCTCAACTCCGGCATAACGAGCTCCCTTTTATTCCGAATTAAAGAATTTAATCAATCAAATCCCCAAAATAGGATTCAAAGCTACGTCAAAACGACATTGCCCCTATATTCTAGGTTAACACATCATACTTAAATATAGTTACTGGAGTTATCTTCTAGATGGTGTGATAGTGTGAAAGCATTCTACACTGTCACTATATTAAAGTGAAAACTCTAATGAGAAGTGCCTTTGTCATTTCACAAATTGCAAACACAGGGTGCATTGGCGAGTGTTGGCTCGGCGGCTGTGGCTGTGAAGTATACAGGGCCTATGGATGTTGCAAAACGCGTTCTTAAATCCGAAGGAGTTGTGAGGGGTCTTTCCAAGGGCCTTTTCCCGACCTTGGCACGTGAAGTACCAGGAAATGCTGCTATCTTTGGTGTGTATGAAGCGACAAAGCAGTACTTGGCAGGAGGCACAGATACTTCTAAGTTGGGAAGAGGTTCTCTTATATTAGCCGGAGGGTTGGCAGGTGGTGCATTTTGGCTTTCTGTGTATCCAAGGGATGTAATCAAGAGCGTTATCCAAGTCGACGATTACAAAACCCAAAGTTCACCGGCTTTGCTGATGCTTTCAGAAAGATTGTTGCATCAGAGGGAGTGAAAGGCCTTTACAAGGGCTTTGGACCGGCTATGGCGCATAGCGTTCCTGCAAATGCTGCTTGCTTCTTGGCATATGAGATCACTAGGTCTAGCTTAGGATAAAATTACTCATTAATAAGGTTCGGAGATCGTTAATTCTTTGGATGTATTAGCTTCTTTCCACTGATATGATGTTTAATTCCAATTAACTTCCAACTAGGCAACTATGATTTATATGTAAATTTTATACCATTTGTTCAGGCATGAGAAAGAAGAAACTTCTGTAAGCCAAAGCAGAGGCTCATTACATACTTCTTGGGAATGATTGACAGTTAAGTTAGCAAAGGTTCTAAAATGTTGCTTTGAGCTTGTGAAAAATTATGTATTTTTTCATTTCCAATTAATAAGAAAATAACATTCATCTGGTCAAAGATTCTTTGGAGCTTGGGGAATAATTTTGTATCTGTTTTTTCCTTTTTCTTAGTTCATGTTCTACCCCCTCCCTTACACATTAACGTGACCATGTTTACAACAGTATATAGCTTGGTTCTTTTGATTATCTTTTGGTTAGTGGCACAAAAAAATATGTTTTCCTTTAGTGATTCACCCAAGATGATCAATCAAACGTTCATTGATGTACCTTAATTCTAAATTAGTTGAGCTTGGTCATATAAACCATTTGTATCTATTTTGGCAGGGTCAGGTCCGTTTTATTGTAATATGACCACAAACTATTAAACTTCAATCTCATCAATTTAGTTGAGGTCGTATTATAAATTCAACTCTCTTTTGGCCGTATATATGCACCACAACCGAGTGTTGATATATACCGCACGTGCCTTGGGAAGTATGCAATAATACTTGATCGATCATATAGTCAATTCCCCACCTCTCCCCCACAACCTTGAATATAATAGTTTCAAGACGCAATTTGGAGATGATAATTTTTTAAAGGGATTTTCATCAATGCAGATAAAATTACTATACCAACTGAATTATAAGATATACGGTAAAGCGGAAACAATTGTATAATGATTGTCAAATCAATAATGAAGATGTACAACATTGTTGTTGTTGAGAAGACAGCTAAGGTCAAAATTTGACATAGTTAGAGGGAGATAAATCCATGTGTCGATTCTCTAATAAATAGAAAACATAGCTTTTAAAATAAAGAGTATAACCATAAAGAGAATTTCATACGCTGGAATAATGCATGTAAGGACATTTCTAATCCTTACGGACTTAAATCATGTTCCTTATGAACTATTTTAAGATTTTGATTTAATTTGTTTTTTCCACCGTGCTAAATCTTTCTTGTCACTTTCTAAATTCAAATGGTAACTTCTTCCTCTCGATTAAGCACATGAATCGCCAACTTTTCTCCCATTCTGCCATGCATAGCTGATAGAACAATCATTAAATTTTTTAAACAAGAAACCGTAATATATGTCTTCCTCAAAACGTGGCAACAAAGTAGTAACGATGTGTGTATAACCAAACACACATACGTGTCATGTCACAACCATGCAAAATATGCAAAAACTCAACACGTGTCAGTTTATCCACACCAAACAAAAAACATATATATAATTAAAAAAAAAGTTGGATAACATCTCACTCTCTAGGAATCATATTTCATAGTTCTAAAAAAATAGATAATCGTGTGATAAAAGAACAAAAAAAAAAGTATGTCGATGGTTTCTTCATCACAACCTCCATGGCAAGTTCTTGTTCTTGTAGCAAATCATCTTGATCCAAAAACCTTAGCCATAGCTTCATGTGTTTGCAAATCATGGTCCACTTCTATGTCTTTAGATCAAATATGGCAACCCCTTTGTTCTACTCATTACCCTTCTCTCTCAACACTTCATAATTTTGACAATAACAATAATAATAGTGATAAGAACGATTTTAATGTATGTTACTCTTACCGGCGGTTATACGCCCTCGGTAAGACGGCGAGTAACCGCCGGTTGAAACAGCCGTCAAAACCTCATATTTCCCTTAATAACATTATATTTGCAGTAAACATATACAAAAACTCTACATCTAAGGTTACTTTAGTTAAGCATGGAAGTCAACTTAGTTTCGACAAGAAGGGTATTTTTCGATTCGATATCGATGTCGAGCAGCGGCGGAGGTACGTGTGTTCGATTGAATTTTCTTCGTCTAAAACTGTATGTATTATTTCATATATATAACTGTTGAATCTTTTGATAATTGTTGTATTCACTTTAAAGTAAACGCTCTTGTATTTATAAGCTTAAACTGTCGAATTTCGTTTATAATTTATAAGTGTATTCCCTCTTTACTAGTACTGTTCGTAAAACGAACTTTCCTTTATACATAGAAACTGTTAATTCTCTTTGATGATTAAGTGTATTTTTCTCTCCCCGATAGTAATTAGCTGGATTGATCACTCTTTACAGTATTTTAAAAATATTGTATATAAACTACTGTTAGATTTCCTTGATAGTTGTGTACTTTATATAAATTAGGTGTGTAGACTCTTTACAGGTATTGTAAGAACGAACTTTCTTTGTGTATATATAAATTGTTGATTTCCTTGAGGATATATTCTTTAAATAAAAACGAACTTTATTTCAATATAGGTATATAAACGGTTAAATCTGCTCAATAATTAGTAACTAGTGAGTTCACTTGATAATCAAGTGTATTCATTCCTTACAAATAGTGGAAAAACCCATTTTAGTTGCATATATATAAGTTATTGAATCTTATTGATAATTAAATGTATTTATTTCTTCTTCTTTTTTTAATTCTCTTAATTAGGATTCTTGGCTCCTCTCTTGTACACAAAGAATGGAGACCTAGGACCATTCGATACCCTCGGAGACTTGAGGGTAACATGGGATGTAATTTTGGAAGGTTACAAAGGAGTTTTCAATGTGATGAATTGCAAAGGGAAAGGTAGGTTTGTTTTAGGGTTAGAAGGGTGGTGCTCAGAGGAGCTACCGACACCGGGGTGTTGCTCAAGTGACACCGTTAGCGGTCTCGTGGCGGATTTATGGCTAGGGTTGAAGGTTGAAGATGGAAGAGCAATGGTGGAGAAGATAAGTGCTGGAATTTTGAGTATAGTGAGTTGGAGATATCTATTTGTTGAAGATGCACTTAGGTATTTGCAGCATTTTCTTTTACCCTTTTGATGTGTAAATATTGTGGAATTGGAAATTTTTGTGCCTACGGTTTTTCTAATGAAATTTGTGTTGTAATTGTTTCTGCATAATGTTCACAAAGTGAATCAATTCATTGAGTTGATTAATTTGGACCTTCCAGCGGACATATATATTCACTGAACTGGAATTAATTAGTTAATAATCGGTTAGGAACAATATTTGAACAATGTTGGGATTTAGTATTCACCATTACGGTTAGTATTTATAGGTTGGTTTTCTAGCGAGTGAGCTTATTGGTGAATTTTCATGTTGTAATTTCTACTTTTCTCCATTACGCAATAAAAAAAAAAAGTTTTAAAAAAATTATTCATAAACTGGAATTAATTAGTTACTAATCGGTTAGCTGAATATTTGAATCCGTTGTGATATCTAAATATCTCGCTAAATTTTTTGATAAATCATCGCTGAATAGTCTAATCCCACTAAATTCGTTGCTAAATTATACTTATTAGTCACTAAGTTGTTTAATAAAAAAAAATTTTAAAAAAATAATATTTGAACAATCTTTTTTAGTTCGTCGCTAATTTTTGTATTTTTTTAGTAGTAGAGATAATCTGTGGCTAATTTCTAATTAATCTTTTTGTAGTGATTTGCCATGGACGACGGTAAAAGACTTGTATAATTAAAAAAAATAAGCGCGCCAAGTTTGTGGTTGAATAGTAAACATTGATCGTTCATGAAGTAGCTTATTAAAAATATTATTAGATACTATTTATCGATGTATTAAAGATGAAATTCGTGTGTTCTTTGTGGCGATTGTTACGTTTAAAGCGTATTAAGATGTTCTTCCTACACCTCTGAAGTCGGTCTTGCATTTTTTTAATAAGTCTACTTAAAAGACCTTTTGCAAATATGGTTTGGATTGTCAAGGATCCAATTAAGAGGATGAATGATGATGTTTACTCAAATTCTCAAATATAGTGCTTACTAAAAAGATAGCTTTAAATAAAAATTATAAAGATATTTTACTAAATATATATACTGATCTACTTAATATTCTCTAAGTTATATTTTGAGATATAATTGTTTGAAATTTATAGATTTAAATATCTATAATTTCTCAAAATTATAATTTTACTTATTTACATAGATGATTTTTCCTGAATATTTTTAGGATGTAATGTTTAATTGATCGCACACTTTATTCGATCATGAGCAACCTTTGCTTTTGTATAAATAGTTTATACCAATCAAGAATACTTAGCCAAAAAAGGCAACTTCTTGTTCTTCGTGTTCTCCTCTATAAAGCTCCCTCTTCTGTTTTTGGGTAATCGCCGCGCGTCCTTCCCATGTTCCGTGACAACGGCGGTAATCTTAACAAAAGGGATAAATTATAGGCAAAAATTATTATTCCTTTCCTCTACAGAGAAATCTTTCTTTGATGTGATGCGGATTGATCACTAATCTTTGTATTTTTTTTTTTCCTAGTAAAGATAATCTGTGGCTAATTTCTAATTAATCTTTTTGTAGTGATTTGCCCATGGACGACGGTAAAAGACTTGTATAATTAAAAAAAATTAGCGCGCCAAGTTTGTAATGGATCGAATAGTAAACATTGATCCTTCATAAATAAAATAAATTTATGGAATTACATTTTTCTTATAAAGATGAAATTCTTTACTTTGGATTATGAGCTCACACTTTTAAATGTCGATATTTCTTTTACCTCTTGATGATGTGCTACTTTTAACTCGATAGAGATTTCAATCTGTATGGAGTTAGGGGTAGACGTAGTCAAGTGAATCAAGGCAATAGATTGTGAATTTATCACCACATTTTCTTATATACATATGTTTTTTACAAAGAGACACTTAAGTTTAGTCGGTTAAATTAAAATACTTATCTTGATTTGCTCAAAATATCGTTTATATTATCAATATGAAACTAAAAAACATAGATCATTTTCATATATATATTGGTAAAACATGAATTGAGGGGACTATTTCAAATCAAGGATATACTATTTTGGTTCAAAAGAGGAAAATGAATTAGAAGTTTAAAACTAATGCAGGAATGACATAGATTTTCTTTAATCTGTTTGTATTTTTTTTGTAATTTAAGTGGATTTTTGTGGGACGCAAAAACACATACAAATACGCAATGCATATAATTTGTTGTGAGAAAAAGGACATTTATATTCATCATTGAAATTTGATCTGTCTTGACAAGTCATTTTCATTTTTTTTTTTTTCAAGTTATCAGTCCACACTCGGCACAAACGCCTATTTATGATTAAATTTAAGTGATCTAATTATATAATTCTTTTTATATAGCATTCGTGCATGAAATCTGAACTCAAAATATGCAAAAGCTAGGTGGCATGGGAAGTTCTTAAGCTGGTAAATGGTAATCATAGCTTAGCTATCGTTTTAAATGTGTTGAAAAGTCATCTTTCATTGTGAATAAAACTTGACAACTAGAACTAGTTCTAGCAAAAATTAAAAAAATACTCCCAACACCTGCATGATGCTTAAGTTTGAAGTTCTGACAATTGAAGTTTCTAACATCTTAATGGGTTCAAAATTAATTACGAGTTCCAAACTACATGAACAATTTGTGGAGTTCCTTTATTGGCCCAAACACTATGCCAATGGATTTATACCGGTTCAATATCCTATGAGAATATAAATTGTTTTTTTTTTTTTTGGAATGAAAAAAAAAATTGTTGTTGCTTACAAAGGAAAGGGTCCACCTTGTGCCTATGTGGCCTCTTCATTTCGTAAAAATAAAAAAAAACTAGGACACCCCCTTCTTTTCTTATATATATATGTATATTCTTCATATATATATGATTATGTGAGTTTGAAATATATATATATATATATATATATATATATATATATATATATATATATATATATGTGTGTGTATATATATATAACATACATATATATATATATGTTTGTGTATATATATATATATATATACATATACATATATATATTCTTTAATTATGATTAATTAATGTCAATTTTATTTTATTGCTTAATTATAATAAAATTCATAATGATTTGGTGTAAATATCTTGTATGAAAAAAAAAATCTATTAAATAATATCTTTTTAAACAAAGTAGAAAGATAAGAAAATGGACGAAAGGAAAGATTGTAGAAGTCCTGAAAAGAAGGACAGTCTTAAATAAATAAGAAAATAATTTCAAGAAAAAGAATAAGAGCACACATAAAAATAAAATAAAAAACAAAGAAAATGAGTTTTAAATGAAGGGTTGATGGGTGGATGTTGAGGCTTTTTATTAAAATATATATATATTTTTAAATTTATAGGGGCTATGTCTACATGGCATAAAAAAATTAATTAATATTTTTATGTTTTTTTTTTAGATGACATATTTAGTTAAGTGATTTTAGGAGAGTAAAAGCCAAAGTTGAATGATTTTATTGATATGTATGCCTTAAGAATCAATGATTCTACCAAATAATTTTTCAAAGTTGAGTGACCTTTTAAGATATTTACTCCTATTTATGATTAAATTTAAGTGATCTAATTATATAATTCTTTTTATATAGCATCGTGCATGAAATCTAAACTCAAAATATGCAAAAGCTAGGTGGAATGGGAAGTTCTTAAGCCTGTAAATGGTAATCATAGCTTAACTATCGTTTTAAATGTGTTGAAAAGTCATCTTTATATTGAAAAAAAAAAACTAGTTTTTAAATTATTTTTTATTTTTTAAAAATACTCCAACAAAAATATTTTTGAAGTTTTGACCAAAAATCATTTTCACCAAAACATCTTTTATTTTTTTAAAAAAAAATTTATCAGAGTTTATTTTTATTTTTATTTTTAAATTAAATCTTTTTTGGTCAAAAACTTATGTATGAAAGTTTATGAAGGGTTCATATCTCGCTCAATCTAAGTCTAAAGATTTTGTTGAAAAAGTTTGAATCTCCATCAAAGGCTTAATAAATGGCTTGAAATTTGTGTATCTGAAAACAATATGAAATTTGTATCTTACAAACTGATAATATATTTCTCTCACATTTAAAACTTATAAAGTTTTTTTGTATTTTAACTAATACAACTACAACAACATTTTATTTTTGCATTAAAAGGTAATAAATCATCAAATAATTCTAGAACTGGTCAAAACTTAATTAACAGTCCAAAAAATGATTTGCCAATTTCCTCCTTAAAAAACAAATCTACAACAAATATCTTGATCAAGGCTTAAACATTATGCAAAATTTTATGCTTTAAGGGCACTGATCTTGTATATTTTCCCTCAAGACTTAGAATTTCATTCACATTGTTTGTATATAAATTTCATATTAGGTTTCTGGAAAAAAAAAAAAAAAAAAACATTGTAACAATTTTCATACAATATTCAAGGCTTAAAGGCTCAAAATTTTGTATATGAAAATTATATTAAAAATTTTGCTCACACATACACATTTCATACAACTTTCATACACAGAAATATGAGGTAATGTTTTAAGCCATTGAGCAAAAAAAAAATTTTTTTTATTTAAAAAAATATATATAAAAATTATTTTTTTTAAAAATAAAAATATTTTTTTTTATATATATTTTCTGGAAAAAAAAAATAAAAAAACGAAAAATATATGAAAATCCGTCATGTTTTGTAATATATTTATGTTTTGTAAATAAGAAAATTAAAGTTACGTTTGAAAAATTAAGACCAGTATATATAGGGATATTCTGCAAAAAAAAATGTAAAGGACTACACTTTATGGATCTGAAGCTTATAGGCCCAATCATAAGCCCAAATTAGATGGATAAATGAAGAAAGAAACTAGATTACAAATGAGGGCCCATATTTTTAATTAATTGCAGTTTGCTCTTCTCCATTTCTCTCCAGCTGAACCCTGGTGTAAGTTTCTCTCACTCTAAAGTCTTTTTCTTGATGAATTTTTAAATGGTATAAAAAAATTAAAAAAAAGGGGGGTTTTGCAAATTGGGTTTTATATTTTTGTGTCTATTTCTTTAATATATGTAGGAAAAATCAATTCTTGATTATTTAAATAGTTGGATTTAAATGTTACCCAAAAGTGTATTTCTTCAGTTATGTTGTGTATGTAACCTGTTTGATGAAATGCCTATGAGAAAATTGCCGGGTTTTATTATTATTTTTTTTTTGTGTCTTTGTCTTAGAAAAATCAATTCTTGATTATTAAAATAGTTGGATTTTAATGGTACATAGAAGTGTATTTCTTCAGTTATGTAGTGTATGTAACCCGTTCGATGAAATGTCAATGAGAAAATTGGTGGGTTGTATTTTTTTGGGTTCTATTTCTTAGAAAAATCAGTTCTTGATTGGTTATGTTGTGCATGTAACCTGTTTGATGAAATGCCTATCAGAAAATCGGTGGGTTGTATTGTTTTGTGTTTATTTCTTAAAAAAATCAATTCTTGATTATTCAAATATTTGGATTTGAATGGTACCCAGAAGTGTATTGGTTCAGTTATGTTGTGTATGTAACCTGTTTGATGATTATTTTTTTTTTTTTTTTTTTTTTGGGTGTCTATTTCTTAGAAAAATAAATTCTTGATAATGAAAATAGTTGGATTTTAATGGTGCATGGAAGTGTATTTCTTCAGTTATGTTGTGTATGTAACCTGTTCGATGAAATGCCTACGAGAAAATTGGTGGGTTGTATTGTTGTGTTTATTTCTTAGAAAAATCAATTCTTGATTATTCAAATAGTTGGATTTGAATGGTACCCAGAAGTGTTTTTGTTCAGAGGAGTTTGTGGTTATGTAGTGTATGTAACGTGTTCGATGAAATGCGTATGAGAAACTGGTGGGTTTATTTCCTGGTTAAAGTCTTTCAATCAGTAAATACATTAACTATAAGTGATCTATCATGATAGTTAGACTTTTATGTCTTAATGTATGTAGGAAAAATCAGTTCTTGATTATTCAAATAGTTGGATTTCAATGGTAAAAAAAAGAAAATCCTGTTTGATGAAATGCCTATGCGAAAATTAGTGGGTTTATTTCATTGTTGAATCTTACAACCAGTGAATACATTAGGTATAGATGAGCTATCATGATAGTTAGACTTTTATTGATAAGTATAAGTGGTCATAGATAGACAACGTTTAGGTTCGATTGTGCTTTATTGAAGCTCATAGGGAGAGTATTTACTGTTAATACTTGTTTAAAATATGTTTAGAAAACAATTGGTGAACTGCACCCAAGTGTGTGGCCTGGCGATAAATGAATCTGGAATGCAAATATCAATAGCGGCAAAAAAATGCTAGGTGATTGCTTTATTGTTTTGTGTCTATTTCTTGATTTATGTAGGGAAAATCAATTCTTGATTATTCAAATAGTTGGATTTCATTGGTAGAGAAGGGTATTTGTTCAGTTGAGTTTGTGGTTATGTTGTGTATATAACCGGTTCGATGAAATGCCTATGGAAAGTTATGGGTTTGTTTCATTTAAGTATTATAATTAATCAATCTGGTAACTATAGGTTAGCTGTCATCAAAGTTTTAGTGGACAAAGTCGCCTTGTACCCGTGCAAATGGGAGCTAGATGGTATTCGGTGGATTAGTCGAGGTGTGCGGAAGCCGGCCTTGACACTATTGTTAGAGAAAACACAATAAAGGAAGACAAACATAATTTTCTCCCAATTGTGCAATTAGAGAATTTTATTTTATGTCATTCTAGATGAATGTTTACATAGGTAGCATTGACTTGCATTGCCGACTAGAGTAATTGCTTTGTTTTTTTGCTTTGTAGACGATCTGAGATTGTCTAGCTGCGCTTTTGGTGTTTGAGGGAGATTTCTTTTAGCTGAGGAAATGGTGGGCTGGCACCGGCATCTTCAGTGCATACTTCGTCATGCTGGGAAGAGATATCAACAAAATCAAACTGTTCCTTTCAATTCATTGTTTCACTCTAAGGCATCTTCAGTGCTTGGTAAATCTTAGTTTTTTAAACAATGCAACCAGTCGATAGAGTAAAAAGCAAGTTGCATTATGGGGTTCAAAGATCTGCTTTTAGTTGCCTTCAAGTCCTTTTCATTTCTGATGTCTCAAATTATATACATAAAATCATTTGATAGTTGAAGATTATACAATTTTCAGGCAAGGCGCCTTATTTACCACGGCTGCAGAATGCACTTTCACCTTGCATCTCAAGGCCATTGTACCAATATCTACAACATCTGGTAATACTTAAAATGTCCTTTACTTGATCTATTGTGCCCATATATGGTGTGCTGCGTTGACATTCTGCGATTGTGTTTTTCTTGTTTGAGTGGGATAAACTTTTTATATGTGGTATAGCTTCATGGTAACAAAAATTTCTTTAGTAGGAGATCTTATCCTATGTTCATAGTTGTTAGGGTACTAGTCTAAAGCATGTGTCACCTGCATTGAGACATTTATAAAACGATCTAAATATGAGTACCTTCATGTACACATAACTACTACTTATTAAGAAAGCGATAAGTACATACACTAATAGTTTAAGATATCTGTAAGGACATATTATCACGATATGTGTTTTTTTTTTTTTTTTTTTTATTTAAATGCTTTTCTTATTTTGACATCCACGTTTCCTGTATAGACATGCTAATTCCAGTGCCTGAAATCTCCTATTCAATTACTTATGACTTACAAGCAACAAAATGCATTCATACTTCTTGTTCTTTAGTTATCAAATAGTTAATTGGCTTAAACAGTTTCATTGTTTCTGAACATGTTCTTTTGACAGGGGTTGTCTGGTTCAAGGACATTACTTGCAGACTCATCAGCTGATGCAACACCAATTTCTTCTCCGTTAACACCACTTCTAACATCTACTGGAAGTACTGAAGCAGAGAAAGCAGCGTCTAAACCTTCAAAAGTCCAAGCAGTTTTGAAGGGTATAAAACAGGTATCATACGCCATAGCCTTCTGGTTTTATGATAATTTAGATCTCTACCAGAACCTTTCCTTACATAGAAGCCACTTGCTGCTACATTTAACCTAGCAAAGCTTGCTAAGGGAGCTTGCCTCAGAACTCAAAAATGTCTTCTACCAGATTCTCTCCTTACAGAGCAGCCATCGTAGATCTCTCGGATTCTCTCTTTCGGTCCCCTTTTTACAGGAAATAGTTTTCCACGATTAAGGTTGGGTGGAGTTGCTTTTCTCTCTTGATAACTTTGGTGCTAGGGACAGTTTGCACGCATCTCAACTACTATCCTTTACCGGGCACCTCCGACCAACATAGTTCTCTGGTAACTCTGCTCACCAAGGTTTAGACTAGGAGTGTCAAATGTAACCCAAATATTAGTTACCCGCCCAGAATTTTATGGGTCGGGGACAAGATAATTTAACAATGGGGCTAAAAGCTAGCCCATTTAACTATAACCCATTTTAAAACGATCTCCAACATTTTTGCCCAATTCAACCCGTTTTATATTTCTATTTGCGTGGCCCTGCTATTTGTAAAGTATTGAGTAAGAAGAGTTTGAAAAATAATTCCTCTATCTTAATGACCAAAATTTAGATAGTACGTGTGCATTTCCCAATCAAACTTATATTGAAGAAAACTATTCTTATTTTCTATTAACTAACGTGAATCCTGATCTGGAAAAATGTAAAATTCATTAACTTACATATATAGTCAATCGCTGAACAGAAAATTCTCACCATTATGCCATCAAGTTAAATAGCACTAATAAATTAGTTTAAGTAATTACACATTCATATCATGTAGTAACCCATTCATTATTCTCTTTATGTAATTTGTGAATTTCTAATAACTCATCTAATACATTTTCAAAACAGAAGAGCAAAATTTATTCCTCTAACTCACTTATTACAAGAACATAATTACAAACCTTTGTAGTACTTCAAACCCAGAAGCACCTTCTTATAGTTGTCAAATTCCGGGTCATTGACAACCCAGTTTCTAGCCCATTTTAGCCCAAGTAAGTTAACCCGCCATTTATTAATTCAACCCATTTTAATTCTCTCAATTTCAGCCCAACCGCCCATTTGACACCTCTAGTTTATTTAGACAAATGAGAAGAATTCACCAGTATGCCCTCTCAATGGTATTCGAACCTTGGTTCTCAGGTTATGACTCAAACTATTTGACTGTTAGGCCACCCACTCGGGGGCTGGAACATTTATTCTTTTCCCCACTCTCCCTTTATTATCTTCTCCTGCTTTTTCTTAACAAGTTCTGTTCCCAATCCAATATAATCGTTTATATCATCAAATCATCTCTTCTATCAAAAGGACTAATTTATCAATCAACTACATTTCAATATCAAAATAGTTGTGGTCGCCTATTAAATCATCTATTCTCAAAGGATTCATCATAATTTAACTATGGATAAACTATTTCGCTAACGGATATTCAGTGGCGGAGCCAGGATTTTCATCTAGGGGGTTCAAAAATTCTAAAAGGTAAATACATGAATAAGTCAGGGGGTTCAACATCTACTATATATATACATAATAAAATAATTTTAACTTTGAAAATACACTGTAATTTTTCGCCGAGGGTGAACCCCCTGGAGCCAATGTGGCTCCGCTTACTTACTGCAAGCCCCTTTCTCTATTTGAGCGTGTAACTGGCTATGATGCTTTGTCGGGTTTGATTGAATTATCATTTGAAGCAGTTTGTTGGCACTTTCTACATTTACATCTTGCTTATATTTTTACCTTGTATATTTGCATTTTTACCAGCCATGACAGCTCTCTTTTACCTGGTCCAATAGCTTGTCTGATTTTAGATAAATTTTCCAAATTTGGAAGTGCATGTGGTAGTTATAGCATTCTCCTATTTGTTGGTTTGGGATCACCAACAGTCTTTATTGATGTTACCCCATCAGCGGCAACTGCTAATAATCCTGCACCCGCTATTCTTTATATTTATCTTAACGTGTTGTCCTTTTTCAGAGCCCAAAGAAGATGAACTTGGTTGCTGCATTAGTTCGTGGAATGCGTGTTGAAGATGCATTGCTACAGTTGCAAGTGACGGTGAAACGAGCTGCCAAAACTGTCTATCAGGTCAGGCCACTGAAGATATGATATTAAAAGATTGCTTCTATGACAAATATATTGCCCAGGGTTTGTCAAAACAGGAAACCACAAGTGTTTCTATGACAGCTATTGTCTATTCACAAAACAGCACACCAAACTGTATAATAAAATATCCTTTGCAATTATTCTTTTCAACAACATGCATACCCAATGAAATCCACAAAGCGGGGTCTGGGAAGGGTAGAGTGTACGCAGACCTTATCCCTACCCTGGGAGGTAGAGAGGCTGTTTCTGATAGACCCTCGGCATAACGACACAGTTTTTCTTTTCCAAACATCAAATTGTTGTACTATAGTCTAACATGAACACTGAAGTATAAAGAGGTTGATTACTCATAGTTCAAGTGTGAAATAACGGGAACATTTGTCATGTAGGTTATACACTCAGCTCGGGCAAATGCAGTGCATAACCATGGATTTGATCCAGATCGTCTTATTGTTGGTAAAATTGACAGAAAATAACTTTACATGTTTTCATCTCATTCTTACTCTTGGAGTACTTCATCCTTGTTCATGTGTGGTGCAGCTGAGGCATTTCTTGGGAAGGGGCTTTATAAGAAAAGGTTGTCCTACCATGCCAAAGGAAAGTGTGGACTGATGATGAGGCCAGTATGTAGACTGACAGTGGTAGTTAGGGAGATAACACCAGAGGAGGAGGCCGAGATAGCTAAGTTGAGAGTACACAACTTCAAAAAGCTAACCAAACGCGAAAGGCGACTTGTCCCTCATAAGCTCATTGAGACTACTCCAATATGGAACCGCAGGAGCAGAGCTAGAAGTAGTGGCGCAGGTGCTGTCGCTGAATAAGCTATGAGCTCGCTGTAGTTCATTTTTTTGTTAGAAACCTATGCAATCACATAAAGATCAGTGGTTGATGAAAATCCATTGCATCTCATCACATTTCTTTTTTTGTAAGAGCTGTAACTTTAAGTTAATCTCTGGTTTCTGTTTTCTTTTTGTAAGGTCACACGCTCTCCTTTATTTAACTTTGTTGAGGTGCCTCTATATTTTTCTCGATTTAAGGTGCTGTTTGGCCATAAAAATTATTCACTTTTTTCCGGAATTTTTTCACTTTTTTTACTTTTAGGCGTTTGGCCATAAATATTCGGAATACAACTTCATACCAAAAACAAGAAAAACTTGTTTTTCAAAAAATTTCACTTTTTTCACTTTTTTACTACTACATTTTACCAAAAATTACAATTTCAAAAACTATGGTCAAACACAACTCCAACTTCAAAAATTCCTAAAAAGGTGAAATTTATTGGCCCAACAAATTTTAATGTGTGCTGGATAAGCCCGCAAAGGGGTTGAAGCCCTACCTCCCGAAAGGGAGCACCTCATTCACTTGTATTGTATGACCCATTGAATATTCTGCAAAGCTATTGTATTAAGATAGATTTTGCATTGTGACTTAGCTTGACTTGTATTGTATGACCCATTGAATATTCTTCAAAGCTATTGTATTAAGATAGATTTTGCATTGTGACTTAGCTTGACTAACCAACTCTTATATTGCTCGTTAGTTATTAAAAAGTCAAAAACGTTAATATACATATTTTTCACTTTCTACTAGTAATAAACATGTGATCAGATTGAAAATTTTGATTTGAGACATTCACTTAGTGACTGTTGTTTATTTGTTTTGTTTTGCTGTGTATGCTTGAATTTTATGAATATGCGTCAACTCTAAGCTTTGTCAAGAAATCGTTATTATTGGAGGTATAACATTCTGCATCTTTGTCAGGTAGACATAATGGTCTTTAAATGAAAGAAAAGAGGATACATGGGCATGTATATAATCATGTATATAAGCTCGTTGTTGAGCAAAATTCTGCTCTCTCATATGTTATCTTTTTGATGAGTCAAAAACCATCTTTTTCTAAAACTCAAATGGTTTTGCCATTGTGATCGTTTCCTTGGGACCAAAATGCATTAAATATAGAAAAGTCTTCCTCATTCGTAACAAGTCTCCACAGTGCCTGTGCCATGAGAGCTTACAACCTTGACAACCCAATAATGAATGAATAGTTTCTTTTTAATTAAGAGTGATGTTTGGACTAGTTTATGCGCACCTTAACTATTCAAAATGAGGATGCAGAACAAAGCAAATAACATTACGCTTTATGAAATACTCACAAAATGGATATTTGCTAATAGTAACTAAACAACATCCCATTGGTATCAAAACCCTGAGTGGTAGTAGTGCTAGGGTAACATTACAGAAAACAAAAGTGTCAAAGAGGGACAAGCACAAATGTTTCCCAGGTTGGCCAACTTATTACATACATTTTCGCAAATAGTCCTAAAGAGAGTAGTTCCACCCTTGACCTTGACATATTCCAACAACAACAACAACATACGTTGAAATCTCCACGGTGTAGAGTGCAGGGAGGGGAGAGATAAAATGTCTGTGACCACTTACCTCCATCTCGGAAGATAGAGAGGTACATTTAGGAAGACCCTGCGCTCGAAGAGAAAACATGATGAGAAAAGGTTAGATAAGTAGGAACAGTTCAAAGCAATACGAAAATGAAATTAATGAAAGCGAAAATGTTTTTGGTCGTGTAAAGGGGAGCAATATTAGAGGTTAGGACTTGGGAGCTTAAACTCTCGAGTGCGGTTAAGCACCAGCTTAGGAAAGAGCATATGAGTCTCATTATTAATCATATGCCTTGAAAGTACTTATGTAGAAAAAATCCCTCCCAACCAAGCAATTCGCAAGAATCAGGAAAACACTAAAGAGCAAGTAATCGCAAGATTTCAATGTATATTAATGCCTTAATCCTTCAACAAGTTCATCTTTTTTTCTTTTTTTTATAAGGTGATAAAGTTTATTGACAAAATACTCACACACAAGACGTGTATAATGTTGCGTACATCTATTCATAAAATCCTTCAGCAGAACCATCAATTATTTATAAAAAATCATGAACCAATACCAACATTAATCATATGCTTGAAACTACTTATGAAGAAAATATTTCCCAAGATGAAGGATGAAACTATTTACAAGAATCAGGAAAAACTAATATGTGGCTTAACTCTCACTCCCTAACAAAATAAGCATGTCCTAAAACATTCCAAACAAAATTGCTTATGATCTACACAGTTTCTTCTATGCATAATAAGTGGCTTAACTCTCACTCCCTCTCTCTTGTTTGGAAATTATATCTTTTACAAGCTTCTAACTTTCTTCCATATGGTAATGCAAATAATGTTGGGTGCAGGGGCGGAGCTACAGCCCACCAAGGGTCTTCAGGCGAACACCCTTCGTCAGAAAATTATACTATGTATGTAGGTGAAACACTGTCTTATATCATGATATATGATATTCTGAACACCCTTGAATTAACTAGAGAAGTTGGTCTAGTGGTAAAGGCTGTTCAGAAGGTCTTGGAGGGCCCAAGTTTGATCGTTAGCAGCACGGCTTTACTCTTTTAAAGAGCAAAATTACCTGTACCAATTCACAACATCTCTGTTTGACTTTTCCTTTTTACTTTTTAATTAATATTATTTCAAGTAAACAAATCTTAAAAGTCATTTTTGAACTAAATATAGTATAGTTTGATTTAAAATTTTGGTGCACCCATTTATTCTTTTTAAAGAAAATTTATTTGGCTTAGTTTGAATACTCTTAACAAAGTTCCTGGCTTCGCCACTGGTTAGGCGTTATGACTAAGCAAGATGGCACTCGTTATGAGCATGCAAGATGGCACATAACAAGTTGCATCTTTTTCACACATTCAAAGGTAGCATTTAGTCAAGCAGAGAACTCATCATTTGTAAATTATCCTTACTTTTAAAATTACCTTTAGATATGATTTTTTTTAATTTGAAATTGCTTTCAAATAGTGTGGATATATGAGTTCATAAAATTCAATAAAAATAATTTATCTCATAAAAAGAGAATGTAAATGAGTATTTGCACAAAATGACAAATGTGAATGAAAAGTTAAATGGACACTTACCTAATAGAGTTGATGGTTCCAAAATGCTTGTTATGTAGCGTGTGAAATGAGAAATTGAGTGCAGACTGAAGCAAACACTGTTATTATGGAGTGAAATTACTTTGTTGTCCTTGAACTACTATCATGGCTCTTCTATCTAATAAAAATAGAAATATATTCTAGCTCTGATACCAATAAGTAACTTCATCTTTTCATCTTACGGAGTAACTCCTAAAGCATTAATTTTATGTTTGCATAATTCTATTTTTTTACTAACTATTATCCATTCTTAGTAAATAAATTAAAAGTTATTTATAAATGTCCTCAATGTTCTTTCATTTTCACATAATGCATACATGCATGATATGAAATAACTCTGTATATATATATAGATATAAATATATCTATATTATATTAAAAGCACGAACTCGTAAATTGAAAAGTTAAATTACTTTAATACCCCTCCTTTCAACATAAATACCCTCCTATTTAATAAATATATTAAAAACTAAAAAGACCACTAAACTAAAAAGAGAAGCAACGTGTCTGTTCGGCAGTTTCTAACTTTCCTCCATCAAAGAAGTGCAACAATTTGGTAGAAGCCAATTTCAATTTCTACTTTACTCCCACCAAGCTTAATTGTTTTACTGGTATGTTCTATTCTCTTTTTTGCACAATGAATTGAAAAGTTTTACCCTAAATTATAATTTTTAAATTATCAAAATATCCTTTTAAATAATTAAACTACCCTACCTGTAAATAATGATAAGAAAAAGTTGTCTCTCAAAAACAATGCCCGCTTTGATATGAAGGGACGTGTTCTTTGAAGATGTTCCGTTCTTTATTGATACTAAAGGATGCCTCCGTCACTCATGTTCCGCCAATAATCTCCTAAAATATGCAATTAATTTATGAAAGGATAACTTCAGAAATAATTTGGAGGAATTTTTACCTTTTATACGCTAGGATTCGGAAAGATACTTGAAGCAGTAAGATATTTAAGCAAGATAGTGGAGGTTGTTGTCAGTTACTGTCAGATTCAAAGAAAGAAAATTTAGTCCCTTATAACACGCCTTGGTAACTTACGTAATATACATGTTTTCTTCAAATCTCTTTTGCTATTATAGCCAATGTTTCTTAGTACAACTTATTTGTTCATTACTTATTGACTCTTTATTTCTTAAATACTATCAGAAATTCTTCCAACTAAAACAAGAAAATGATATCAAGAAGTAGAATTCTGAAACAAAGGAATGCACTTTCTTCATGCGGATGAAATGTGGCCTAATGAGCTAATGGCTAATTGGCTATCACTATTAGATTTGCAATATTTTTTTTCATGAACAAATTTGATTAAGAATTTGGTGTTCATGGTTCGATTGGATTTTATGCATGACATGCACATTGAAGTAGAAAACGCGAGGCTTGAACATTTAAGAAAAAAACAATCAACCTTGAGAACACAATAATACTTAAGCGTGGTTGGTTTCGTTATGACTGAAAGAAAAAGAGAAGAAAATTTTGATCAGAGAATCCTGTTACACCTCCCGTTATATTGCAAGGAGATTTTGGCTTATTGGTGGTGTGTACCTTCGGTTCGGTAATCCGCACCAGAGCTTTGGACACGAGATATTTTACCTTGTATGTGTACAGGAGTATAAGTATGCATTCTTGACATTACGAGGGAATTAGAAGTGAAACGAATCGAATCGGAGCAAAACGGAGCAGTTCAGAAAACCGCTGAAACCAGTCAGCATCGATGGCCCAAGGGACGACCATCGACACGTCGACGAGCCGTCGTCTGGCACCGTCGATGAGGTTCTACAATCAGACATTTCAGGCGGCAGTTCGACGGGGCATGTCGACGGAGCGTCGACCATGCTCGTCGACCCGCGGATCTGGAACTTTCCAGCCCTGGTTATAAATATAGGATCCCACGTTTTTATTTCATTATTTTCCCAAAAACAGGTCCTATATCTCTCTAGAACCCTCTAAAACCCTCCCTTTATTTCTACAAGAAATCATTTTTGTATGATTTCTCTTTCGCCCTTCCAATGGGTTTCGAAGATAAAAATCCTTTATTGATTAGCCCATAAACTGATCTAGGTAAATCCATGAACTCCATTGGATTATTCCTTCTGACTAAGCATATGCCCTCCCTCTATTTCTACAACAAATCTATACCAAGAAACTAAGATCAAAAGCCAAGATTAAGAGATTCATATACTAAGAAGCCTATTAGGGTTTGTGAAGAGTGAGAATTTCTTTGGTACACAAGTGGGGGATTTCATTCTAATGGAGTAAGTTGACTCAAGGCTTATTCCTAAGTGATTAAGGTGAGTTTTATGTTTATTTCATGTTATTAAAAGTATTGAGAGGTTGAAAGACTTGGATTATGGAAGGGAGGAGAATATGGAGTACAAACATGAAATTAGTAATATTCTTGAATCATGACTTGACTTAAATCATAGTTCTTGATATGTAATGAGTATGATCTTGCTATGAATAGTATTAAAGTTGTGGTAGAGGCATTGTATGAGGATGGATACGTTATGGTGCCATAGTTAGGGTTACGAAGGGTTTTGATAGGGAATGTTGGGGATTTAATAATGTCTAGCTTGATGAAGTTATTGATTAAAATATTGTGGGTGTTGTTATTGATGTTGGGAGTTGTTTATTATGTGGGGGGAATTCATCAAAATAAAGGAGATGTTACCCAATTTTCGTTAGCTTTAGCTTAAGCTTAAGTATGTTTTCGATTGTCTAATTTTAGTACGAACTCTCTTGAATGTAGAAACGTGAATATCGGAGGGAAACGTTCAAGTGATAAAGTTAGCGAAACGTAAAGGTATGTAAGGCTAGTCCTTTCTTTTCTAAGGCATGATTCCTATGTCATGACTCCCTTTATCTTTCCATGACTTTCTTACATTCCGGAAAATATGAGTCAATGTTTATAAAGAGCTTCTTATGAGACAAAGATAAGAGATATGTCATGAATAGGATAATGATGCTGATGAGTCTAAGCCTAAAGATCCTAAAGCTTATGATGTGATATTTTGACGAAGCTAATGATCCTTATACGATTCTTTGATGTTATTCATTATTGCTAGACCCACCTTATGATGCTAGTTCCTTCAAGGTGAGGTAGGATGATTGTGATTATTCCATAATGGAATTGGGGGTTCTCGACCTTACGTCACCCCGATAGAGTTGTAGTATTTAATCGATTTCTTATGCATGCTACATGATAAGTATATGAGGATGAGATTACACCGTGCCTAGATGGCCGGACATGTCACCGCGAAGGCGGGCTGCATACGATTACACCGTGCCTAGATGGCCGGACATGTCACCGCGAAGGCGGGCTGCATACGATTACACCATGCCTAGAAGGCCGGACATGACACCACTAATGGGCGGCGTGCGATGGTTACCTGGACGCGGGTTAACGATGATGGTATATGTGATATGTATAACATGTGTTTTCTTTTAAAGGCTAAGCAGGTTGTATCTTCACCTCATGCTCCATTATTTCTCTATTATGTTAGTATTATTCATGCCTTACATACTCAGTACAATGTTCGTACTGACGTCCTTTCTTTTTGGACGCTGTGTTCATGCCCACAGGTAGACAGGGAGACAGTGCAGATCCGTAGGAGCTTATCAGCGGATTCACAGGAGCACTCCACTATTCCAGAGGTGCTACTCATGATCATATATTTTTTTGTGTATATGTTTGGGCACGACGGGGCCGTGTCCCGTCTTTATGTCTAGTACTGTAGAAGAGGGTCGTAGATACGTATGTGTGGGTAGTAGATGTCCCATGATGATCACATTGTATATTTGTATATTATTTTGATAGCCCGAGGGCCGTATGCATATGATTGTAGATATGTTTTGGAAGTGATAAAGGTTTCCTTATGGCTAGTTGTATTGAGAATAGTAAATGCATTTAAGATGAGAATGATGATTAGCATGAGTGGTGCTCGGTAGTCAGCTCCGGGTACCCGTCATGGCCCCCTAGGCGGATCGTGACAAATCCACTTCCGACATCATCTATTGGAGAAACCAACTTTCAAAATGGAGATATACCGAAGTTTAATTATGTGAAGACTGGATGAACGACCTAAAAAAAAAAAGACTTGAAGAACTAAGATAGAGTTGATTGTAGATGATGCATTTTGACTTTACCCATAAAATTGTTACGCTAGATGTTGGCTTTTAGGTGTATTTAAGTTGTAATTTATAACTAAGTTAATTTTTTCGAATATGTATGCATTAACTAATTCAATGTATATGTATTCAGTAAAAAAAAGATATGGAATACACGTGCAGCGCACGTGCCGAGAGACTAGTTATTATAAAAGCACGAATATAAATGTTGGTTGATCAAAATATTCTTCAAATATTGAACGACTTTTATACCCTTTTAAGCTAAATTATTCTTTAGTAAATCAATTCAACATTGGATATAATTATAATATCTAGATTAATTGCCTAGACTTTTAATTCAACTAAAATTGTGTTTAATCTAAATTCAGGACTATCAAAACTAAGTATGATAAGACTTTTAATTTATCAACGGATCAAAGTGCATTCCTCATCAAATTAGGCCACTGATATATTGTCACGTAAAGTCTACAAAAGTAGAACTACTTAAATCAATGACGTCAATTATAAACTCCAGGCAAAATTTTAATTGTTGGAGTTTGTTTATTATTTACTCTTCTTAATTTAAGTATAACCAGCTCTTTCCATAAGATCTCATAAGTAGAAAATCAGACAACTCATATTTTAAGGTTCTAACAATATCTAATTATACTACATTTAAATATTAGGTGACCGCACCACATGCAAGTACAATTTATTATTTTAACATAAATATTATACATCGACAAGGGATATTCGTGCAACATGCACATAGAATATAAATGATGGTTGATCAAAATACTAATATTGAACGACTTTTGTACAGTTTAAAAAATAATATTTTTTATTATTCAAAAGATGATTCTATTTTGGATAAAATTATATATTTACAACCTTTTTAGTACAAAATTCGTACTAGGAATAGTGGAGTTCTAATCCTAATTAAGTTCCAACTTTTCGGTTATTTGAGATATTATATCCTACTCTTGAAGTCCTAAACTTATATACCGACTTTAAAACCAAATAACCAACAATTGAATATTTCAAAATTCACAAGGCACGGACATAACTGATATAATGAAGGGAAAAAATCACAAGATATTTCAGTGGCTAATTAATACTAGAAACTTTGCTATGCATACAACTTATTAACCCGAAAATGGGTTTACGAATGGAAGCACATACCAGTCAGTAGATGATTTCTCTCGTGATGTCAATAGGATTTATTCCTTATTGGGAAACATATGTTTTATTTAATTAATTCTCACTGGCGATGTGTCTTTTTTCCTTTTTTGTTTTTTGTTACACAATGCAGAAGTGGAATACTATGGTCAAGGAAAGATAAAAGTGAACACCATGACTCCGCAAGAAGATGGAAATGATGGCCACATCCTTGGATGCTCATGCAACGAAGTAGCATATATAAGGTAACAAGGGAACCAATTTTTTTTTCCTTTCTTTCCATGGATCATCATTCTCAAATCATGGACCTCCAAATTCATGAACTCCACAAAGCTTTGTGGTAAAGTTGCAGGCATCTATCGGAGTCACCATAAGAGAATGGACCAGAGCATGGAGCAGGAATGCAGACAGTTTATATATAAACCAAGAGCAAATGCAGATGGAAAAGATCAAGAACTGTGTCTGTTATTGAACAGGATGGATTTTGAATTACAAACATTAATACAAGCAATAAGACATTGGTTTAAACATCAAGACTTCTGTGTCTGATGATCTCGACACCTAAGTAGTCAACAGGTCCTTGAACAGCCACATGCGGCTTTCCAACTTGAACACGAACAGCAGATACCTGCCGGTACCTGTTGAGGGTTGTAGATACTATGACCTCCGCCACATTCTCTAGAAGTTTTCTAGGTGGACCTTCCACAATATCCTCAGATGAAAATGACAATATTATGCAAAAACTAACCATAAAGATCAACAGCGAAAATTGCTCAGAGAAAATAGTTATCTTAGAGAAGTGCTTAATATATGAAAAGTCGCTGCCATACGTAAAACATCAGGCCAGTTGGTTTTCAGCATGCCTAATTAGGACCAGCTGGCCATCTGTAAGTTAAGACCACTAGAAGTCATTTTCATGTCAGTGATTAGAAATTTTGAAGTTCAGATTTTGCTTTTGGTGCTGCTTGATTTTGTGGTTGTTTCTCAAGTTTGTGTTTCTTATTTTATGAGTTGCATGTCTTAATTAAGTTTGTATTTCTTATTTTAAGAGCTGCATGCACTAATTCTGCCAGCAAAGGTAGTTCCAGAATCAGGATTTTCAGTGAGGACTAGGGAGATTCAAAATATAAAAAAACAAATACATGACGAAGCCAAGGGGATTCAACATCTATTATATACATAAAAAAATAATTTTTACCTTGTATATATAGTGTAGTTTTTCCGGTGAAGGGATTCACCTTGCGGTACCCAACCTCCACCCATGAGCAAAGCTAGAGTACTGGATCAAGTCTATGCCACTTGCTTTGGCAACATACCAGTGCAGCTATGGGTGGTTCTCGTTTTGGCTAACGAAGTTAGATAACTAGAGCAGGGAACCTTAATTGACATTTTGGCTCATCCGTCTAGATTAAATCAGTTTTAGATGGATTCCTACAGGTATTATTTGATAGCACGATTGTAGTTTAGATGGATTCCTGGAGGTATCATCCTGTTTAGATGCTGGAATTCAGCGGGGAGTAAAGCAAGGAACAAGAAATGGTGGAAAGTCAAAAAGTCATACCAGCTTCTATTAGGTGGACAGTCTGGAGGGAAAGAAATGTCAGGTGTTTTGAGGGAAGCCAAAACTCTTTACAGAAGATCAAGCTTGATTGTATTTTTGTCATTGAAATTTCTGGTGTAAAGAATTTTTTTAGACGAGTCTGAGTCAATATTAGCGTTTTTGGAATCTTTGTAAGTAGGTATATTTTAGACTCATTGGATCTTTTGTAAATCCGGCTCCCAGCACAGAATTTTGTGCTGATGAATATACTGTTACCATTCTCAAAAGAAAAAAGAATGGTCAAAATAGGGAGATGATTTTTGAACCCTGATAGAGGCAGAAAAACATTATGTGATTTTTATCCATATGCCTAAGGCTTACGGTAGAGTTACGTAATACTTGTCTTTGGTAGGAGGTAGCAAGCACAGGGAGAATTGGTCAAGATGCGCTACAAGCTGACTCAGATACCGCAGTTATCAAAGAGAGATAGAAACTGGTAAAATCAAAAATATCCAACAAGATGATTAACCCTGTTTCTTTCTCAATATCGATAATCACCCTTCTCAAATTCCTTCAATAAGAAACGTAGCACTCACTTTCACAAATGTCCGTAATAACGAAACAGATTGAAATGTTGCTCTCTCTCATTTTTTTTTTTTTTTTAATTTTTTTTTTTTGGGTCTTCAGCATGCTCTCGCTGCAAACCCCAGTCCCCACAAGTAAGAGGGAAGAAAATGAACCATCCCAAAGAGTGCACAACTAAGCATGTGTGATAGCTCCAGCAGAGCATAAAGGAGAGGGAAAAGAAAATATGTACAAAAAATCAGAATTAGGATCTGCGTCTATGTCACTTTATAAAATTCAGTTCGTATATACTCCAAAGAAAATACATGCTTCAGAAAAGGCCCACACCAAAAAGTATTTCACCTTATGCTCTGGTAAAACATGAACTTTATCAAGCTACCGTACTATGATTGATATTCCAATATTTCTCCTAGTGGTTAACAAAGTAAATAATGTCAGTTTCTTCCTACTTTGATTAAATTCTATCAGGTAAACAGATGACACAAAGCATGACTACTTCATTCAGAATCCACTAGAAGAGACCTCAAGTAGAATATCAACATAGGGAGACGGTAAATCCTCAACAACCACATCATTATATTTCCTTCCTGATAGTAGATCAACATGATTCTAAATGAAGAAGATTACTGGATCCAGCATTTTTTCTATTCATATTGATACTATTCTATATATTAATGTTCAACTAGTTGGAAAATGAGAGCGCTGATGACAAAGAACAGATAGGGTATAGTCCCAGTTTGGACCAAAGAAACAGGATTAAGACAAGAAGATGGGTTCTAACTGTAGCTTCAAGAATTCCAATACTCGTGTGTGGATAATTGTGTTGAAGGAAGAATTAATGCCCCTTGACACCTTCCCTTCTCCCACCCCTATTTATATAGAGAGACTTCGTGTTCTACCTTCTCCTTGTATCCTTTTATTTGGAACTATCCATTAGGTGACATTTTTTTGTTGGGTGGATGTCTAGTAAGAGAGATGATTTTTTTTTTATTTTTTTTTTTTGGGTGGATAAACCCAATAGGTGACATGATATACATGCTAATGACTCTGACGGGAAAAACAAGAATCTCCTATCATAATCACAAGAACAACTTCCCAGAGACAATGTGTAACTAGATGTATTTACTATGAGAGTTTGTTAATGATAAACACTTTTACGATTGTCTGTAATCTATTATTGAAGTTTCATACATTAGTTTCTATTTGTTTATTTCAATTTACTCATGGGAAACTGCTAAATGATCAGATCATCCAATCTGTTAGAGAACACTTCCTATTTTAGAAACAACATAATTAATTTCCAATCAATTTAGTGAGCAACAGAGCACTACTACTTGACTGAACAGGTATATTTCACAAAATTCATCCTTTATGAACTTTGGATCTTCAATCTTAACCTTCTGTAGGTAGAAAATGAAGCACAATCACAACCATCACTCACCTGTATATATCAGTGTAACTTAGAGTATCTGACAAACAGTCAGATTTACCAGCTGGTCAAAGATTCATCCAAGCATCAACATCCACCAAGAACTTCTGCCCCAGCTTTGTTTCTTCTGGCTTCACCCCATGATATCCATGAAATTTTAAACCCCTTAGCACAAGCTTATCTCCTTTTGGTATATTCGTGTGACCTGTTACTGATTTTCTTAGACAATGAAATAAAGAACAGCCCATTGTAAGCAATTATTTACACGAAATTCGGTCTAACATGGTGATTCCTTTTGTTTTAGTAACGATTTACATTTGAAGAAAGCGACTACTACAGTTTGCATCCAATTTTTAACTTCCAATCAATCACAATATACATCTGACCAGCATTGCAGGATGCAGATATGGCAACGAAATTATAATTTTGTGGTCTTGTAGTAATTTGGAGCTTTGTGAGGTTCAAATGAACTCTAAAGAACAGCTTCTGATAAACTAAATCCTTAGTTTTGTATTAAATACTAGTTGGTGTATATAAGCTTATATTATCAGGCACTACTTAGAAAATTGTACTCTAAAAAACCTTGCATGTTGATAAACGTATAGGAGATGTTTTACTCACAAATCTAAAGACTTCTTTGTGTGTTCACTTTCTTACAAATTTTAAAACAAAGACAACATTTGTTATGCAGACAGGGACAAGTATTAATCAGAAAGAAACTAGGAAAAGAAAAAAGAACACAGACCAAGCAACAACAACAACAACAACAACAATCCTTAGTTTAGTATTAACTACTAGTTGGTGCATATAAGCTTATCTTATCAGGCTCTACTTAGAAAACCCTCTACTCAAAAAACCTAAAAGCATAACAAGAGGTTGATAAACCAAGAGAGTTTGGATATAGAAATCTAAATAACTAGCTAAAAAAGAAGCCGATTTGCAACTTTCTAATAATTGTAAAACAAAGACAGCATTAGTTATGCAAATCAATACTAGTCACAAATGTGACTACTAAGAAAAAAAAAGGATAAACACAGATCAAGCATGTTTCATTAATAAGAGTGAATAAAGCTAGAGCAACCATTAAAAAAAGCTAATTAAGAATGAATTATGGAACACAAAATAGAAGGTTCAAGCTATCTATCATCAGACTGATTACAGAGATAGACTCCTTTATCTTTCCACAAATGAAGATTACACCTAATATAAACCTTATGTCTAACAATAGATTTCTTTCTTTTTAAACATATCATAGTCAAAGAATTTTTTTTCTAAGCAATAGCAAGTCAACATGACACTAATGCTTGCATTAGGATAGGCTGTAGGCTGTCACACCCCTTGGGGTGCGGCCCTTACCCGGACCTTACTAATGCGGGATGTTTTGTGCACCGGACTACCCTTTTTTAGCAAGTCAACATGAAGGGGAGTCTTGGAGCAACGGTAGGTCATGGTTTCGAGCCGTGGAATCAACTACCAATGGTTGCGTCAGGGTAGGCTGCCCACATACACCCCTTGGGGTGCAGCCCTTCCCTGAATCCCGCTAACACGGGATGCTTTGTGCACCGGACTGTCCTTTTTTCGCAAGTCAACATGAAGGGGGAGTCTTGGAGCAACGGTAAAGTTGTCTCCATGTGACGTATATGTCATGGGTTCAAGCCGTGGAATCAACTACTGATGATTGTGCTAGGGTAGGCTGCCTATATACAACCCCTTGAGATGCAGACCTTCCCCGGACATTACGTGAACGCGGGATGCTTCGTGCACAGGATGACCCAGTAGCAAATCACATAAAATTGGGATGAACAAAGTAATTTCATCTGGCATTTCTAACAAAGGGATCAACTTTAGCTTTCATTTAATTATTACTAAAAGCTTGGAACATTCCACTCAATTCTATACTTCCAGACAAGTTCTAGATACATAGAAACATAGCAATCCGGGCTAGATATATTTCAGTTCAAAAAAAACACATATTTTTCAGCATTCAATATAGCTGCTAATTCTTATTCAATAATAAAAACAATGCCTTTACATTGTCATATACCAAGAATCAATTAAAACCCACTTCACTAGTCCAATTTATTTGCACAATAAAAGATTTTTAAAGACCCACAAACATTATCTGAATTAGTATCAAATCTTGCACAAAATAAGAGAAAAACTTTTAAAGTACTTACTGGTGTTGGGTGATGCCATGAATGCTTAAAAGTAGGAAAACAGTAAAAAAAAATTGCTCAAATGCAAAAGCTTTTCTGAGAAATTTGACAGAAAAATGGTCCCTTATCTTTGACAGTAAGTTCAAAATAGTCCCTTAAGTATTAATAGAGCAATTTTAGTAAGTGAGCACTTTTGTTCTCTGTCAACTATCTAGCAAACTCTAATTGTTAAATTTAACCAGAAATTGAAAGAAAGAACTTAATCTGAATCAAAATTTCAAAAAATGCAACATGAAAAATTACACCTAACTAAAAAGTAGACCCAAAAAAACAGAATTTATATCTTAACAGGTTCCACGGTTTGAAATAGTCAAAAATAACATAAACTACAAAACCTGCACTTCCAAATGTGAGTTCACATTTAATTTTTTTCTATGTTTACATTTTTTTATTAAATTTGAAAATCGGGGTTTGGTAAATATTTGATGGACCAAAAGTGCTCACTTTTCGCAAAACTTAAGGACTAAAATTACTCATGTGACATTTTATGGACTATTTTGAACCTACTATCAAAAACAAAAGACCATTTTTGTTATTTTCTCAACAAGATTGGTCTCATCAAATCTTAAATGGCAACACATAAAAATAACCAAAGGAGTTTTAGTTTAAAAAAAGATATTTTAAGATTAAATTTAAATAAATAAATAAAAACAGAAGATATTTTGAGATTATAAAATCAGAAGTGTCCATTCGTCAAAAAGCAAGAAGTTAGAAATGACCAATTTATAATTTTAAATTAATTCTCAATTAAATATTATTCATATTTACTAGTATAAAGTATTTATAAGCTTATTTGCAATCAAGCTTAGTCAAAACACTTTCTAATTTTCAAATTAATGGAATGATGAATTGGAGCTTTTCTTCTTCTTTTGTTAACTATACACTAAATTAAAGCAAATCAAATCGTAGTGTTGTCCACTTGGGACTAGTTGGCTCGACGTGTTTATGTTATTGTTTAATGAAAATAGAGACAAATGTAGGATCACTCTCATATCTTGATTTAAAACAATGAATTAAAGACCTAAACCTGAAATTTACCACTTAGCCAAAACAGACAAAGTGGAGCTTGGACTCTTCCTAGGCAGTGCTCAATGATGATTAAGATCTTTTAGCCTAATGGAATTTTCCATTAAGCTGATCTGTTTTGATTTTTTTCATAGAAAAACTCATGTTCACTTTGAAAAGCAATCCACACTATCTAATAATAACACTGATTTTGGAGCTAATTTGCACCTACTTTAATTATTTTATTAGGTACTTGGTATTATCTTTTACCAGTATAAATATTGGGTAAAGACTACCTACTAAAGTTTTCATAGATAGAATGCTGAGATTTTGAATCCTGATTATTTTTTTGGGTTAGTTAGGGAAAGATGATATTTCACTTAAAACTCTTTCCTAAGCTACATGGCTTGAATAGCTAGGAAAAATATTTTTCTTTCTTTGACCATCGCTTTAAATCTTCTTCATATTTCTGACTCTCATTTGTCGAAAAGTGACTCTTACATTTATACATAATTATAAATATGAATAATAATTATAGCCCTGTTAGTTTCCGACAAATACTAAAGGTCTTTATATAATAATCTAGAAGGGTGATATTGTATATTCTCCACTTTAATAAGTTTGACAAAAAGTAATATGTTTGCCATTGATAATTATATGACAGAAGTGCATATAAAAGAGAGAATTGATAAAGATCATACCTACACTTTACCAAAACTGACATTGACATATGGCCAAGAAAGGATTGGTAGCAGGGGCGGATCTACTCAGTGGCGTGGGGATGCCACGCCACCCGCAAGCTTCGACTACATATATATTATATATACATAATGTATAGATAAATATTAAAGTGGCACCCTCACGACAAAGGCGTATGCCGTAGTGCCGAGTGGTGAATGGGCCGTAGGTACGCGGGATCGGAAAGACAATGAGACAAATCCTCTTATTCTAATAAACGTTCTATTCTAATCTCTTTCTTTTTCTTTTTAATAATTTGTGTTGACTTAGTTTCAATTATTAGTAATTTAGTTACTACTTTTTAGTTACTACTTTTTAGCTTTTTTATAGTACTACTTTTTTGTTTAGGTATATAAACTTTAAATAACTTCTTTCTCTCATCAAATCAAGAAACATAAACCTAGTTCTTGGGTTCCCCCTTTCCAAATCAAAATCAATAGCAACCTTCCAATTCCATTGCCAAGAACCTTCATCTCCAAAATCGCATACAGTTATCTTCTCCAAATTCCATTGCTGACTCTGTTTGTCTCTCTTTCTTTGTTTCTTTTAGTTATTTACTTGTTTTTTGTCTAGGAAAAAAGAAATAAACATTAAAAAAGGATTTATGGTGCAGAATGTGAAAATGGTATTTGTGTGCAAATGGACTTGAAGGAAACTAATATGCATTTATTTGAATGTGACATTGAATCAGTGATATCAACCATCAAGGCTTGCTTTGAGTTTTAGGTTCATAAAGTACTTTTTATCCATTTTGGATTCAGCTTGACTAAACACCTGCTAGTTTCCGACAAATACTTTTAGTTGAACATAACTAAAACTTTGAGTTACCAACTTGATACTTTCATATTTATAGTGGTAATCCCAAGTTCTCCAACTTGCAAGGAATTCGTGATTTGGCAAAAGCATTGGTTGAGGCAAATTGTGGATACTTATTCACACATTTATTTAATAAGTTAACTGACTTAAAAAGTAAGCATTCTCGTCCATGAAGCGGATCAAAAATGAAGTGCGGAATAGCATTGGTGATCAATATTTGAATGATAATATGTTTAGAGCGTGATGTATTTACAAATGTAAGTAATGATGCATTGATCATAAAAGACAATTGAGAATGATGGATATTTATGATATTAGTAATATTAGTGGAACTTTTATGCTTTTCTCTTCCTATAAACAAACTTTACCGAACCAAAGCCCGAAAATGAATAATCTTATCCGATTGACAAGCGCGTGAGCTTAAACTTCAAGAAAGGATTGGTAGAGCCTACCTATCCATTAACAACACTTGACAGAGACCTTCTATTGTTCCATGATTTGAAATCAAAACAAACCCTAAAATTTATACATCTTTTTAGGTAGGCGTTTGAAATCAAAACAAACCCTAAAATTTTGGCCATGAAAATCAAATATTTTTCACTTTATTTGATAATTTAAAGTTGGAATTAAATATAAAATTATATTTGATTATAATTTTTACAATAAATATTTAATTATTTAAATGTAAAAAAAATTAATATTGTTCTAATTTTAAATACAACTTTAAATTATAATTGAAATTTTCATAACCAACGTTAATTTTTAAATGAAGTGAAAACATTTTCCAAAAAAACAGTGAAAAATTTTCACGGCTAAACAAAGCCTTAAGTTTCTTTTGATTCTCTCTTATGCGCACACACATGCTGAAAGTGCCTACGCTCGTTCCTACTTTGGCTTCTTCCTTTTTGTTTTTTAATGAGCCTAAACGCCCAACAACCATAATGGCCAGCATTTGTATTAGTAATAACTATTTTCACGTTTTAAGTTTACATTATATGCCCAAAAAGCTAAAACTAAGAGGATAAGCAGAAGAAGCAGCAATTCAGCGGATCATTCCTCCTTAAGTGAAACCGAAAGACACGCTTTTTTCAACTTTTTGTAAACTGATTTTTACATTTTTTTTTCTTTTCAATTTAAACAAGTTTTGCTGTTTACAAGTCAAAGAAACTGATGTAAGGATACACTAAAACTATGAACAAGGCTAGATACAAAAGTGCCACCTACCTTGCTCTATACAAAAGATAGCAAGAACTAAAGACTCTTGGAGACTCTCTCTCAACTGCTCTGCTTTTGTGAAGATCAAAAGCTGCAAACTAAGAACTGACATATCCAAACTACAAACCAAGAGTTTTTTTTGCTTAAGCTAGACTAGAATTCAACGAGGCTGCTGGATGCGACGAAGGCTGTTCTTTGGGCTAACAATCTTTGCTGGCTTCTCGAAGTACTTTGGAGGCTCGATGGGAGATTTTGGCTTTGGCATGTTCAGCGTCCTTATGAGTGCCTCAGAACCCTTAGGACAGCCTGTTGTCAAGAGGGAAAGTACGATTTAAGGTGCCATCATTACAAGAACACTAGTAAGAACCGACGATACAATTATCATTGATTACGAAATTATACACCAAATTGAAGCGTACCGTTGATACCAGAGAGCGATGACTTGATTCCTTGTTGCCCACTTTCGGATGACTGAAGAAATTCTTCAAACTGAGCTTCCATGTTCAAAATATCCTCGTCAACGTCAAGATCAATGTTTTCGGGAAGCAAGTCAGCAACATCATTTCCTGCGAACCAAAGATCATCATCGCCAAATTCCTCTCCCTCATGCTGGCTCGTCCAATAGTCACGGAACCATGTTGCAGTTGTTACCAAATTCCACCATTCGGGTGAAAAGTCCTCCACTTGACGCACATAAGATGGGATGAAGAGAGGCGCATTCGGATTCAGTGTCGACCTTCCACCAGAAACTAACGCCATTCTCCTTCCTTACTCTAAATTTATACCTGAAGATGTCTGAACAAAGAATAAACCCAAAATATTAGTGCTTATTGCACCAACTACGGGCACATGATCTAGCAAGTTACAACTCAAAACATTCAAATTGAGTCAGGACTTCAACAATACGTTTCTTCTTTACCCATTTTTACCAATAACTAGAACATTGAAGACTAAGAATTTCAGCAAACTAATTAAAGAAGCTGTGAAGTTGAGAAAATATTCAAGCCAATTCCTACTCAAAAGCGGAAAGAAATAAAAAAAACCTTTTTCATTGTTGGTTTTCGAGTGTTATTGGGATTTAGCTAGAAAAGGATTAGACCTAGTAATATAAATACATACTAGCTAGAATTTATAAAATAGGACAGAGCATAGAACCTAATAGTATTCAATCTTGTAACTTACTTTCTGCCTTGATATTAATAAAAGTGTAGGCCATTCTTCGGGGACTAGGATCACATCAATCCGAACCACATTAATTACTATGTTTTTATCGTTTCCGCATTAACAGAAACATTTCCCAAAACTAGATAAATAACACTCTATATTCTTAAATGTCATTCATAACTAAGTTTCAGATTCGGTATCAACTGAAAACATTTTAGCCTAATCACAATATCAGCTACTATCTAAAGCATTCAACCTTATATACTCTTCACATCCCAAAATGTACTACCTTCACTTCCACTGCAATTTCAACTTTCAGATCTGACTACCAAAATAATTGAACTCACTTTAATCACTAAAACTTTTCAAATCCTTAACAGATCTATTCAAACAAATTCACAACTACTCATTGCAACAAACTAATTTTAAGCAAAAAAAAAATTAAAAAAATTAAATTTCAAAATTATTCAACAGATCGGAAAATTAAAAGACGAAATTTTTGATTAACTATTTAATACTAAAATTTCAAATTATCAAATACAGTATAGCTAAAAGATGTTCACCTATCAATATAAATAACAAAAAAATAATAGAAAAATAGATCATTTTTCAGTCAAACTTCTGACTTCCAAGTCAACCTTCATATTCATCAAATATACTTCAGGATCACTAGGAAAAAAAAATGTTCATAACCAATCGCAACCAAAAAAATAAAAATAAAATATTTTAATTTCAAAATTATTCCACAGATCGGAAATCAAACGATCAAATACAATATATATAGCTAAAAGATGTTCATCTATCAATAAAAACAACTAAAAAAACAGCAAAAAGAAAAATCAATCATTTTTCAGTCAAACTTCATATTCATCACATACACTTAACGATCGCTACAAAAAATGTTCTCACATAAAAAAAATCACTCATTTTAAGCAAACAAATAAAAAAACAAAAAACAAAAAATCAAATTTCAACACAGATCGGAGAACAGAAAGATGAAATTTCATATAAAATAATAGAAATTCAATAGTAAAATTGATCAAATGCTAAAATGGAGATATTTACAGTACCTTTTGAAGAGAAAAATATCTTTTTTCAACTAAAGGACGACTCGTACACGTATGAAATTTTATCTTCAATTGACAAGATTGGCCTACTATTTATAGGCAAGAATCCGAGCCTAGAAGGTTCGGAACCGAAGCTTAGGTTCGGAGAAGACCGAGGCAACTTAATGATTGACCTTGGATAATTATATTATATTCCTTTAATAAACTAATTTAAATTCAAATAAATAAAAATTCTAGATTTTTGTTATCACCAACCGGCCACGCTCCGAGTTGCCAAAGTTACCATTTAAAAAATCACATTTTTATATTGAGCTTTACGTTTATGTTTTTCTGTCTTTCAATTTCTGCTACTATCCGTTATTTCTTGTATTTCAAAATTATCTTATTATTATATGATAGTTATTACTTCTCTATTTTTCAAATAACTTTTTCGTGTTTTTTATAGTATTTTTTTATGTCTTTTATCTTGTTTTTGAGCTAAGCTGTTTGTCTTGGGCCTACGAACAATCTCTCCACCTCACAAGATAGAGGTAAGGTCTACCCTCCCCGAACCCCATTATGTGGGATTTCACTGGATATGTCTTGATAGTGTAAAACTTGCAAAATTTTCTTTATATCATCAGTGTTATAAGTTAATTTTTTTATAAAATAGTCGTAATTATGGTTTTATTTATTCAATTGTTTTTATTGATTATATCTTAACATAGTGGTCCAGGTGAAAATGTTAGAGATTGTGCTCATTAACATACTTTCACCTCATAATGAATAAGTTGTCTTGCTTTATCTGTCGAGAGTTAAATACAATATGATCGAAATGTTATTTTTTTATTATTTATATCTTTTTACTTATACTAAAATAATAATAATTTTAATGTAGTTGCCAACTATATATAAATAAATAATACCTTTGGATAATGACTTTATCCATATTGGCAGTGCATGTAGTGGTCTCCACGTTGTTGAATTTGAAGGCACTAAAATCTTACAATGTACTTTTTTTTTTTCACCATCTTACATTAAATATACAAATTTGGGACTTTATTTTTTGCTATGTAAGAGAATATCCTAATAGGTCAAAAGTTATTTAGATGAGTCAAAATATTTTCGGAATAGGACGGTGTTTGACTACTTAGAACGTGTAAAATATAGGCAATTATTATTTCTTAGAAGACATAAGAGGAGTCATCAAAAAATGTCGGGACAGTGGTAAAGCATCATGTACCAAAAAATTTATCATCTCTAATTAAGGATGAGTCATTTTTGTTGGTGCATTCTTTTATTCAAAGCATCATTGGTGGGGGATGTATCTTAAAATTAAGATATACATTGATTTGATATTAAGAGATGAAGACAAACAAGATAGGTGACAGTTTTGTCTATGAAGAAATAGTAAATCATAAATAAATAGACCAGGTCAGCCTTGTGTGTAATTTTTAAGCCAAATGATACTTTATTTAATAGTTTGTGAAGGATTATTCTTATCAGTGACTAGTGAGACTGCATTACGCAAAGTACAGTGTCTAGATAATGTACTAAAGAAGGAAAAAGGAAACTCCACCATAAAAATCATAACTTAATTCACAATATAATTAAGGGTCGTTTTTTAGTTTTGTTGGAGATATTACATATGAAAAGTTACTTAATTACGATTTTCTTCAATGAAAAATATATTTATAAAAGAAAAAGAACAAATATTTCACTAAAAATTACTTTATTTTATGTTTATATATATTTAAACTTTAGCATTTGAACTTTAATATTTCACTAAACGGTAATCCTTCCGTTTAAATTCATATGAGAGTGTTTGATAAGACCCGAAGTTTAAAAAAAAAAAAAAAAAAATTAAATGTTATGGTCTAAAATAAGCCAAAGAAATTTTTTTAGCTAGAAATCAATTAATCAAGGATAAAATGAAAAATTTAGAGTTAAATTGTTCCAAAATATAAACATGTCTCATTTTTTTTAGAATTGATTAAAAAAGAGTGTCATATAAATTGAGACGGGGTGAATAATATATACTATATAATTTATGAGAAATGTTTAAGAAAAAAAGAGAACTTTTAACTTGTACAGTAAAATAAGACACATATCTTATGTGACTATAAAACATTGCATGATGATAAATTATTTCCAAATATGAAAATAAATTTTTTTTTTTTTTTTATAGACTAAAGAGAAGATAGTTCACTCAAATTAAAACGGAAGATCCCATAAAATTAATCAAAATGCGTGTAAGCTAACCCGAGTATAAAATAAAATCACCAGTTTATAACAGGACCTGATTTTTGAGATATTTGGCGGTGGAGTCACAGAGGAGACAAAGCAGCCGGTAAAGTGATTAAAGTAATGTACACGTGTTAATATCCTAGTCGATATAGAAAAAATCATAGGGCCCACTACGCATGTTCTGTGCTTATAATTGTGGGCCACGTGTAAATGATCGGACGGTTTATATAAAGGGTGGTTTTTCATCTAACGGGTCAGAATGGATTGAGTAGTTATGATGATGTGTTTCAAAAAATAGTGAAATGTGGGGACAGTTTAACAACCGGATCCTTATAAATAGCATTTTACCACGTGGCTTAGTTTGGTAGGTAAACGGCCTAAATCCATTCATTGAATTTACTTTATAGGCATGAATGATTAATTAATTAATTAACTAATTAAGATATATTCTGTGCACCTAACATAAAAGGACACAAATAAGTCTACGCGACTAAATTATTCTAAATTATAAGTAGTACAGACATTTAAAAAATTCTCAAAGGTTAATGAGAAGGATATATTCTGTTCATTTTATATACCTACAAAATTAAATCAAAAAATGAATATCCCACTTATATATAAGACCCCTATTAGTACTACGTTTTGCCACATTGAGTGATTATGCTGTTTTTCATTTCATTTCCTCTCAAGTGTTTTAATTTGATTTTACAAGAATCTTTAGAAAACAATTACTATGATTAATATTATTTTAATTTAAAAAATTACTTTAAAATTAGTGATCTAAAACAAGTCATAGATATTATATGGCTGTGAATCATTTCATTAAGGTTGAAAGGAAAAGTTTTATGTTAAATTATTTCTAAATATAAAAATATCATTTTTTTGGGACAAACTAAAATGAAAGTGTGTCACATAAATTATAATAGAGAAAGTATTTATATAACAGTGATATCTAGACCAATTTAAACACACCTCAACGATATTACAAAAATGCAATACACTAGATAACAAGGAGAAGTCAATGGTTACCTTTTGTAAGTCACAACATTATGGCCCTGAAAATTGCTTGAATCTTCTTATACCCATTAATTGAGTTTATAGCAATCAGAAATTTAATTTGGCTGCAAAATAATTTATATCCCTCCATAAATTGATCTCGTGTCACTTATATATTTTTCTCTAAATTTTTATACATTTATATATACACCTAGTTTAGCTATACGGTCAACCTATTTATACGGTCTACCAATACAAACTACATTGTTAATGTACCCTATAAATATCTTATTTTCATTTCATTTTTTGACGAAATGTCATTTATGTTATAAAAAAAATGAATTTGAATCAAAACTTGATTTTAATGCTATATAATATTAAGAGTTATCTTTAGTTCTTCTTTTTAAAAATTGATTAAATTAAATAAAAACTTGTTAATTATTCCTCAATCATATCTAATACTTATCTAAATTTTTGCTAAATTAAACCTTTCATTCAAAGTCAACTATAGTATTGACTACTTGTTACATCCATTTTTTTATTTTTATTTTTTAAAGAAAATTGATTGAAGTAAATCAAAACTTGCTAATTATTCCTCAATTCTATCTAATACTTAGCAAAATTGAGATACTTCAATGTTTCAATTAAAGTCAACTATAGTGTTGACTAATTGTTACATTCACTGTTTGTTTTTTTAAATTATTATATGGTTATTACAAAATATTTATTCGATCTAATCCTAATCATTTCACCCTTCCTTACTTTATCAATTTTAAAATTAAAAAGCCTCAAAATCATAGATAAATAACTTTATCCGTTAAATTATTTCTAAAATATAAAAATGTCATTTTTTTTGAACAACGCTCACTAAAATGGGGAAAAGTCGACGTGGATCCCGCAATAAATTATATGAAAGTATTAGAGACGTAATTATTATACGAAGAAAGAATCAACAAGTGATATGTAAGCAATCAAGTGCGGTCACTAACCAATTTAAACACACCTCAACTAGGAGAAAGTTCAATCCTCGAGTCCGAGTCCATTTGCTCAATGAATTACCAACAAAGTCACAACATCATGATATAAATGCCCTGAAAATTGCTTGAAGCTTCTTAAACCCATTAATTGAGTGTATAGCAATCAAAATTTTAATTTGGCTGCAAAATAATTTATATCCCTCCACAAATTGATCTTGTGTCACTTTAATATTTTTCTTTAAATTTTTATACATTTATATATACACTTAATTTAGCTATACGGTCAATCATGTCAACCTATTAATACGGTCTACCAATACAAACTACATGTTACCGTACCCTATAAATATCTTATAAACAATAGAAAGAAAGAAAAAATTACATGTAAAAGTTGCCTAAAATTTTTTGTCTTATCATGAGTAGACATCACAATTCCAACCTAAATGCCATTTATGTTATTAAAAAAATGAATGAATTGAATCAAAACTTAGAAAAATATTTACAACTAAAATATCACTAATCGGTGCCAAAACGCAAAATATTCCTATGTAATATTAAGCTAAATTGAAGTAATTAAATAGTTCGAATGGAAAATCAAACTTTAAAGGAGGAAATCGGACCCATAATAGAAATATGGTGTTCACTCCCCAATTGTTTCATCCATTGTTTGTCATTCTTTTTAAAAAATTGTTCCTCAATCATATCTAATACTTATCTAAATTTTTACTAAATTAAACCTTTCATTCAAAGTCAACCATAGTGTTGACTACTTGTTATCCAAAGATTTTTTTGAAGAAAATTGGTTGAAGTAAATCAAAACTCGCTAATTGTTCCTCAATTCCATCTAATACTTAGTAACATTGAGACAATTCAATGTTTCAATTAAAGTCAACTATAGTGTTGACTAATTGTTACATTCACTATTTTTTATTTTTTTAAATTGATTGAATTAAATCAGTTATTACAAAATATTTATTCGATTTAATCCTATCTAATGCTTAACTAAATTGAGATAATTCAATGTTTCAATTAAAGTTAATCACAATCTCGACTACTTGTTACATTTATTATTTTTTTAAAACAAGTTGATTGAATTAAATTAAAACTTGCTAATTGTTACTCGATCATATTTAATACTTAGCTAGTTTGAGATAATTTAATATTTCAATTACCTAGAGTCATCATAGTGTTGATTACTTGTTACATTCATTTTTCAAAAAAAAAAAAATGATGAAATTGAATCAAACTTGCTAATTGTTACTCAATTTTGTCTAATACTTAGCTAAATTGAAACAATTCAATGTTTCAATCAAAGTCAATCGTAGTATTGACTACTTGTTATATACACTTTTTTTTTTTGGAAAAAAAATAGATTGAATTGAATCAACACTTAGCAAAACTTCGATTTAATCATGTCTAATGCTTAGCTAAATTGAGATAATTCAATGTTTAAATCATAATGTTGATTACTTGTTATATCTCTTTGTATTATTTCAATTTATCCAATATCCCCGAAGGGACACTACTTGTTACATGGACTATTTAAAAAAAAAATGATTGAATTAAATCAAAACTTGCTAATTGTTACTCAATCCTATCTAATACTTAACTAAATTGAGATAATTCAATGTTATAATTAAAGTCAATCATAGTGATGACTACTTGTTACATCAATTATTTTAAAAAAATTAATTGAATTAAATCAAAACTTGTTAATTGTTACTTAATCATATCTAATATTTACCTAAATTGAGATAATTAAATATTTCAATCAAGGTCAATCATTACCATAGTGTTAACTACTTGTTACATTCACATATTTATTAAAAAAATGATGAAATTGAATGAACACTTAGCAAAATGTTTTACTAAATCTTATCTAATATTTAGCTAATTTGAGGTAATTCAATATTTCGATTAAAGTCAATCATAGTGTTGACTACTTATTACATCCAATAATTTTGTTTAGATTGATTGAATTAGATCTAAACTTACTAATTGTTACTCAATTATATTTAATACTTAACCAATTGAGAAAATTCAGTGTTTCAATTAAAGTCAACGAGAGTATTGATTACTTGTTACATCTACTGTTTTTTTATATAAAAAATTGATTGAATTAAATGAAAGTTGTTAATTATTACTCAATCCCATACTTAGCTAAATTGAAGCAATTCAATCTTTTAATTAAAGTCAACCATAGTGTTGACAACTTGTTACATCTACTATTTATTGATTGAATTAGATCTAAATTTACTAATTGCTACTATATTCTATCTAATACTTAGCTAAATTGAGATAATTTTTAAGTTTTAATTAAAGTCAATCATAGTGTTGACCACTTGTTACATTCATGATTTTTGTTTAATGTGATTGAATTAGGTCTAAACCTGCTAATTATTACTCAATTCTATTTAATACTTAACTTGAATAATTGAGATAATTTTAATGTTCAATTAAAGTCAACCATAATATTGACTACTTGTTACATCTAATTTTCTTTTTTTAAATGATTGAATTAAATCAAAAGTTGGTAATTGTTACTCAATCATATATAATACTTAGGTAAATTGAACCAATTCCTTGTTTCAATTAAAGTCAACCATAGTGTTGACTACTTATTACATCCACTATTTTTGTTTAAATTGATTCAATTAGATCTAAACTTGCTTATTATTTCTCAATTATATTTAATACTTATCTAATTGAGATAATTGAATGTTTCAATTAAAGTCAACAATAGTATTGACTACTTGTTACATCTACTTTATTTTTTAAATTTATTGAATTAAATCAAAAGTTACTAATTCTACTCAATCTTATATAATGCTTAGCTAAATTGAAGGAATTCAATGTTTCAATTAAAGTCAACAACAGTGTTGCCTACTTGTTACATCTAGTGTTTTCAAAGGCGTTTTCGGGGTGATTCCCGAGGTGAGCCTCGGGGCAGGCCGTATTAAAAATGCTCCAGGGCGCAAATGAAATGAAATCCATAGGCGTACACCTCGCCCGTGCTACTAAAACGTCTCGCCTCGCACCGTAAGTCCGGCGAAAAATGTAATTCCCTTATTTTTTTGTTTAAATTGATTAATTTAATTTTTATTAATTTTAAATGTATTTTTTTAACAAATTATGATTGTTATTATTGGTGTAGTGATATTTATACTTCATGTTTTCATGTTGTGGTGATTTTTCCTAAAATATATAAATAAATAAAAAAATCTCATAGAAAATAACACTTTCATAAATAGTTTTGTTGTAATAAAATTATAAAATCGAGATGATTTAATGTTTCAATTAAAGTTAATCATAGTATTGACTACTTGTTACATCTAGTGTTTTGTTTTTTGGGTGATTCGGCAAAACTTACGTATCGGGGCTTATCCACTTCATCCGTGCTACGTAAAACATCTCGCCTCGCGCCCCCGCCTCTGAAAACACTGGTTATATCCCCTATTTTTGTTTAAATTGATTGAATTAGATCTAAACTTGCTAATTCCTACTCAATTCTATTTAATATTTAACTAATTGAGATGATTTAATGTTTCAATTAAAGTTAATCATAGTATTGACTACTTGTTACATCTATTTTAAAAAAAAAAAATTGATTGAATTAAATTAAAAGTTGCTAATTGTTATTCAATCTTATATAATATTTAGCTAAATTGAAGCAATTCAATATTTTAATTAAAATCAATCATAGTGTTGACTACCTGTTACATCCACTGTTTTATTAATTGAATTAGATCTAAACTTACTAATTGCTACTCAATTCTATCTAATACTTATCTAAATTGAGATAAATTAATGTTTCAATTAAAGTCAACCATTTTTTTGAATGAAAATTTTATTATCTAGTTTTATTATTTAGCTTTTTATTTAAATTGATTGAATTTAGATATAAAATTGCTAATTTAAGCTAGCTAACAGTGGACTCCATTCTATTTAATATTTAAAATAATCTGATGAGACACTTGGTCTATTCAATGTTTCAGATATGATATATAGTAAGTCAATCTTAGTATTGATCTCTATCTTGGTGTAGCCAAGTCATAGAGTCGACCTACTTGCAGCCAAAAAAATGTTCCATCGTTTCGAATTAAATCAACAAAATTACTAATTGTATACCCCATTCTATATAATACTTAGCTAAATTGAAGAAATTCAGAGTTTCAATTAATAGCTCTTGATACTGAAGCTCCTCCTATTGTGTTAGATGTCTCATAGGATTTGTATCAGGGAACCAATTTCTAGCATCAAAGATCTTCCTCACAAGTCAGCATGCTTGTTTAGGAGTTTCAATAGACTAGCTACCATCCAACAATGTATGCCTCTAGTTGAAAAAATTATCTAATACTTACTTAAATTGAGATTACTCAATGTTTCATTAAAAAGTCAATCATAGTGATTGCAATGGTGACATGTTACAGTAATCTCAAAAAAAGCTCTTGTTTTTGTTTTTTAAATCATAATCTTGAATCAATAGTTATCAACTTATTTTACTTAATCTGTTATATAATATTTAAAAAAGCTAAATTGAACCAATCCATATTTCAATCAATTGAAATCAACCATTTATTAAAAAATTTGAGTGAATTAAATCAAAAGTTAGCAATTGTTACTCAATTCTATATAATATTTGTTACATCCACTACTTTTTAAAATTTATTGAATTAAATCAAAACTTGCTAATTATTATTCAATTATATCTAATGTCTAGCTAAATTGAGATAATTCAATGTTCAGTTAAAGTCAACTAGCCGTGACAGCCATGATTGCGCCCTCAAGCCTCCATGTAGAGAGAGAAGAGAGCGTTGGGGTTTTAGATTAGATTATGTTCTAGTTGATTCATTTTTTTGTCCCCACCATAATGTTGACTACTTGTTACATACATTTTTTTAAATTAACGGAATTAAATCAACACTTAGCAATTTTTTTTAATTCAATCCTAATCTAATACTAAGTTAAATTGAACTAATTCAATTTTAAACTGACCCACAAAACAAAACAGGCAAAAAAACATCAATTTTTCAAGGATCATAAACTAACAATTTTTTTAATCAAAATTAAAAAAAAAAAATTGAAATCTATACCCTTATGTTATTTTGGAAACCATCAGTCTTGTTTGTCGATACAAAGTTAGTGAGAAGCATCAAATCACGACCACGATATTATAAGAAGAAGGAATAACTTCCTTAGCCATCGGATTGAGCTTGAGTTTCTTCAATATGTGAATAATATGTTGCATATGATAATTATTTGATTTATCCAATGAAGACATTTTTGGAGTAGTATTTAAAAAATAAAAATAAAATAGGCATGCAAAAATTTATCTAATCTATGTATTGAAAAGAAAAACAATAATTATATTAAGGAGAGAGAGAGTGTGAAATTCAATGCATTGGGAAGAAAAATAATAATTACCTTGAGGAGAGAGAGGGAAAATTTGAATTTTCATATCCTTTGGAAAATTTGAATTTTCATATCCTTTTTTTTTTTTTTTCACAGAAGCGTATTTTTGACATAGAAAACATAGTAAGTGACTTTATATCCTCAAAAGTCATGTGAAGTTACTTTAATGCCTTCAAAAGTCCTGTAAAGTTATTTTAATGCCTCAAACGAGTTGTGCCAAATATAATTTTTCTTACTATAAATATGTATGACTTTATTCGCGATGTTACCTATTTATTATAACGGCGATATCTAGACCATTTAAACACACCTCAGCTATACTACGGTTAGAAAGAATCCATAATGTCTTGTAGCCTGTTTGGTCAAGTTTTTGGGAGACCAAAAGTGCTTATTTTAAAAAAGTGAGTTGTTTGGCCAAACTTTTGGGAGAAAATAAGTTAAAAGAACCGTTTTTTTTTGGGAATAGCGAATTTTTTTTTTTTTATTTTTGTCAAAGCTAAAAAAAAAATTTTTTCAAAAGCACTTTTAAAAAAATAAAAAAATAAGCTAATTTTTGGAAGTTTACCAAACAGCTTATCGTCCAAGGAAAGTATCAAATCTAGGTAAGCCGCTTAAAAGTATTTTTTTAAATTAATGGAAGAGAACACAAAGTGCTTGATCACCAAATGTACTTTTAAAAAAAAAGCACTTTTAAATTCGATAAAATATAAGCTTAAAATATATTTTTAGAAGTTTGGTAAGGCGGAAACGTAGACATATAGAAAATATCGCTTTTGGACAAGTATCAAATCTAGATCTTGGTGCTCGATTAAAAGGTTGTCAGAGACTTTAGGTTAAGCCATGGAGTGCATCTAATTGAATTGATTCATGGGATCTTCCATCAATACTTGATTCTACCTTGTTCATTCATTTCTATTGCTTGTTGGAGGTGGAAGAAGATAAAAGTCTAACTCATAGTACTAGAATAAACATTTTGTGGTTCAAGAACCTCAGGAATCTATGACTAACTTTGTGGTAAAGTTGCAGGTATCTATTGAAGCCACCCTAAGAAATTGAACCAGAGCCTGGAGCAGGAGTACAGAGAGTTAGTAGAGTAGTTGCGGATTCGGGATTTTGAGGTTTCGGGATGAGGATGGGGGCACATTGGTGGTAGGGTTTGAGTGGTTGACTTTGAATTGATATATTTTGAGTTTCGCGTTATTCGTTTTTCCTGTTCTGGTTATTTAGTTTTTTGGTATATATATAGACAAACCAATTACTACACGTCTACACTATTTTGCGCTTTATCTTGATTTTTTTTAAGCTTCGGTTCGGGTTGTTCATATTTTTCGATTTATATAGACAAGTCGACTAAACAAAATAATTTAATAGTTATGACAATATTTTAAACAAAGCAAAAACTTCGATAGTATTACTATATCAACGAAAGTATATTATTCATTTATAATTCTTCTTGACGAATTTTGATATTCTAAAACTATCGCCTACTCGATTAAGAATAGATAATGAAGGCAATTAGAAATCTGAACAGTAAAATTGGTTAAACGATGCTCAATGTTTAGATACTTGTTCAAAACAAAAATTGCTTGTGAGATATAAAAACAAAAGCAAGAATTAATTAAATTTAAAATGTCAATAGTTGACTTTCAAACAAAAAAAGAGCATCATATAGCCAAAAGCAAAGCAAAGAAGAGAAAGAAACATGAAAAAAACAAGGAAAAAGAAGCAAAAATAAAACAACTTTACTAAAAAGAACTCTTGGTTTTAAAAAAGGTCTGTGGAGAGCAAGTAGAAAATAGAGTAGTTTTAAAAAAATACGTAGCACGCCGGTATCCCACGTGATGTGAGCTGAAAGTTCTCTACTTTGCCAATGGCACCAAACTCTTTCATATGTGAATCTCAGATGCCAATTTATGTATTTAGCCATTTCCTATATATACACTCAGAAAACACAACGAAAATGTTATTTTTGATGAGTGCGATATGTGACACTCCATACCAAACTAGATCCGCCCCTTCATAGGAGCCAAAAGCAAATGCAGATGGAGACCATCAAAGAAAATTGCACAGCGAAAATAGTTATTCTTGGAAGATTTGAGATAGTTTGGAGTATTTGTAATAGTTTAGATGCCATATAGCAATTACATCACTACAATTGATTTTCAGCATGACTAATTAGACCAGCTGGCAATTAGTCATTAAGACCAATAGAAGCCACTTTTAAGCCTGTGATTAAAAATTTGGAAGTTCAGATTTCAGTTCTGGTGCCGCTTGATTTGGTGTGTTGTTCCTCAAGTTTGTATTTCTTATTTCAAGAGTTGCATGTCTTAGTTAAGAGGAGTGTAGTATTTCTGCTAACAAAGCTAGAGTACTTGATCAAGTCTATTAACCTGTTTGACCAGGAAGCTGAAAATGCTTCTTTTTTTTTTTTTTTTTTGCTTTTCAAAAGGTGCTTATTTTTGAAAGTTAAAGTGTTTGTTCAAGCTTTTAGGGAAAAAAAAAATTACTTCATCTCAATTTATGCAATACACTTTCCTTTTTAGTCTGTCAAAAAAAAAAATGATACATTTTCTCATTTGGCAACAATTTAACTTTAAACTTTATCTTTTACGCTTAAAGAGATGATTTATAACCACACAAATATCTTTGACTTGTTTTAGACCACAAGAGTCAAAAGTCTTTCTTTATTTGTTAAACTTCGTATCTATATCACAAAAATTGGGACGGAGAGAGTCAGTGTTTTTAAGTAAGTGACAAGGTTTTCAGGAAAATTTAAAAAAAAGTGTTTTCCCAATAAGCTCTTATAGATTATTGATCAAGCACAAAATACTGCTCTAGTATTATAAAAGTGTTTTTCAAATGGATTACCCAAACACAAATTGCTACTCTTCAAAAGTACCTTTCTAAAATCACTTTTTAGTAAAAACATTTTCCAGAAGCAGATTTTAAAAGTTTGACTAATAGGCTATACATCACTTCCTATAGCAGCATCTCTGTGTAACTAAGAGGAAGGTGGTTTTCGTTTTGGCTAACGAAGTTAAATAACAAGAGCAGGGAAACTTAATTGATATTTTGGCTCATCTGTCTAAGATTAAGCCAATTTTAGATGGATTCCTACGGGTATTGTTTGATTTCACATTGTACACCTAAGAACTTGGAAGTGGTCCCAAGGACATCAGGCTTGTCAAGTGGCATTTGATGGACTATTTCGAGTAAAGTCCATTTGTCATTTTCCCAACAAAAATGGTCTCATCAAATCTTAAATGGCAACATATGAAAAGAATCACCAAAGGAGTTCAATTTTAAAAAAGATATTTTGAGATTATAAAATCAAAAGTGTCTATTAGTCGAAAAACAATAAGTTAGAAATGACCCACTTATAATTTTTAATTAATTTCCATTTTTTTTTTATATTTACCATAAAGTATTTATAAGCTTATTTATCAATTTACAAGCTTAATCAAAACACTTTCTAAGTTTCAAATTGATGGCATGATGGATTGGAGTTTTTCTTCTTCTTTTATGAACTATATAATATAAAAAATTAAAACATAAATATAATAAACTAAAGCAAATCAAATCATAGTGTTATCCACTTGGGACTGAATTGGCTCGACATGTTATTGTTATTAATGAAAATAGAGACAAATGTGGGATCACTTTCATATCTTGCTTTAATTAATAATTAATACAATGAATTCAGACCAAAACCAGAATTTCCCACTTGGCTCAAAAAAGAGACAAAGTGGAGCTTGGACTTTTGCTAGCTAGTTCTCAATGATGATTAAGATCTTTTAGCCTAATGGAGCTTTCCATTAAGCTGATCTTTTTAACTTTTTCAAAGAAACAATCATGTTTATTTTGAAAAGCAATCCACACTACCTAATAATAACAATGATTTTGGAGTTAATTTGCACCTACCTTAATTATTTTTTAGGTATTTGGTATTATTTTTTGGGAAAAATTTAGAAAAGTACACTTCGCTGACTTCCATTGCAAAAATATAATCCAAAAACACTTTTATACAATGTTATACAAAGATTTTAAGTACACTTCGCCTATGATTTTATGATTTTAAGATTTTAAGTACACTTCGCTTAAGATTTTAAGATCTTAAGTACACTTTGCTGACTTACATAACAAAAAATATAGCTCAAAAACACTTTTTTACAATTTTATACACTTATATATAAAGATTTTAAGTACACTTGACTGACTTACACTACAAAAATATAACCTAAAAATACTTTTATACAATGTTATACACTTATAAGATATCATAAATTGAATACAAAATATTATCAAAAGCTAAATAGCGATATTTACAGTACCTTTGAAGAGAAAAATATCTTTTTTCAACTACACAGGAACGACTCGTACACGTATGAAGTCTTATCTCCAATTGAAAAGAGTTGTCTCCCATTTATTTATAGGCAAGAACACGAGCCTAAAAGGTTCGGTAAATACCGAGGCAATTTACTGATTGACTATATTGTTTATTGGTCTAACCTATTTAAATTTAATAATTCTAGATTTTTGTTATCACAAATTCCAAAAGAAAAAAAAAATACTCACGTTACTCTAAACGGACAAGCTATCTTTTTTAGTTCATACATATACAAAATGAAGTTTGAGTTTGATAATTGACTTTTATATTTCTATATTACTTAAGCATTCTCACCTGTAATATTATCATAAAGTGTATTATAAAATGTATGACGATCATAGAATATCTAGTTTTTTCCAATTCTTATTTTCTTCATGCTTGTTAGTTAGTAAAGGTTTGCTACTTCATTAGGATTTGTAAGGTAGTGTTTAGTCTCCCTTGCTTGTACTTTTTCATGTTGCGGTTCTTTATTTTATTATTAATAAAAGGCCGCTAGACACTCTGTCTAGTGGTATATATTAGCCAAAAAAAGATTAAAAAAAATGCAAGAGCTTCACGGGTGCACTGATGGTGTGAAACTTTTTTACACCATTAAGTCAAAGTGATTAATAATAATAAATAGTTATTTGTAATAATCTTAATTTATAATTTAAAAAATAAATTGACTAACATGCATTTGTTTTTGTTTTTTTGTAATGTGAAGCATATAAGTTCATTTTAATAATATTATTATAATTATGATTTACTGTCTAATTATTTTTGTCGATAATATTTTAATAGAGTGGTCGAGATGAAAGTGTTGAGACTATGTTCAACTCACAACTGACATATTATCTTGCTTAATTTGCAGAGTCAAATACACTATGATCAAGATATTTTTCTATGATTTTTACCTAAAATAGTTTTCATGTACATAGTTGATCAAGAATTATTAGCAGACACCTCATATCTTTTTCAACAACAACAACATACCCAGTTGAATCCCACAGTGTGGGGTCTGGGGAGGGTTAAATGTACGCAGACCTTACCCACACCTCATATCTTTTTCAGGTGCCAGCAAATATTACCTTTGGATAATGACTATCCTTAATTTTGCTTTGGAAAAAATAGTTATATTGACTCTATAAAACTATTCATAATCTTACTTGTGCATTACCAATAGTTGAAATTTAATCGGGAGATGTTTCACTTGTGATAGGAAATGAAGGAGAGTTTATTAGTTGAGTAAGAGCCCGTTTGGATTGGCTTATAAGTTCTTTATAAAGCTTGTTTTCGAACTTTTGAGTGTTTTAGTCAGAATTTTTTAAAATTTTTGTGCATAAAATAAGTCAAAAAAAAAAAAATTGGACCGTTTGGCTTAGCTTTATCTATCTAAAAAGCATTCATAAAAAGTGAAAACGACTTATAAGTAAAAAAAATAAGTTAGCACTGCTTAGAAACTTATTTTTTTTATATATATATATATCTAATTCATAAACAAATGCAAATTCGATTAAAGTTTATATATATATATATTTTTTTTTTTTTTGGCAAATCAAGGTATAAAACAAAACCAGTTTTTAGAGGCATATACAAACTTTGCCTCATGCTCTGAATCAAGAAGCTGCTAGGCAATCATCTGCAAGTGAACTAATCATAGAAATGAAAAGGAACTTACCATCACTCCTTCGACTGCATTAACAATCAAAACTGCACCATCATTATAAATAAATGAATAATTTACGGAGGTTGAAAATTACAATTTGTGAAAATTTTAGCCGGAGCGAACTGTAACTTTCAATATCCTCCGTAAATTACCCCTTCTTTTTTGTTGCATCCGCAAGCCTCAAAGCAGCTGTCATCTCACCCGAGAAGTTGACATGACCAGGAGCATCCATAATGTTACAAAGGTACGACTTTTAATTGCTATCTTCCAAGTACTAGAGACATAGGGACAGACTTAATTGATATCCTCCCCTCTTGCTCATCTATCCTTGTGTCTGTATACCTCATATGCTTCTCACTATTCTAATCAAACGTACGTAGATGGTTGGTTTGTTCTAAGCCTGTCAACCAGTTCGGGTTAACCGGACCGGTAAAATCGGAATCGATTGAATCGGTTAACCGTTTAAGAAATACCGATCCTGTTTTCATTTTTTTGGAATCGGAACCGGTAAAACCAGAACCGGATTGATTAAACCAGTAAAACCGGTCAATTTTTTTTTTTTTTTTAAATGTAGCCGTTGGGCTGCTTAGTTGAACGTTGTCAACGGTCCATTTGCAAATGGTGTTGTCAAACGGTCCCAAACCCACATTTTGGCCCCCCAACCCCCGAAACTTTGTTTTTATCACTTTAACCCATTCCCCACACTATATAAGCCTCTCCATTTTCATTTTAATCATGCCGGTTTCTCTCTTACATTTCTCTCAATCTCTCAATTATAGTTACTTTACAACAATTAGCCACTTTAAATTTTTCTCAATTAAATATTATATAGTCTTATTATAGTTTCAATTATTAATTTTGCAATTATAATATTGTTGGTGGAGTTGGTGATTTTACAACAATCCGAAGTAGCTTTGGTGGATTTACAATTCTAGCCGCCTTCACTTTGTTGGAAATTATCCGGCAATTTGGTACCTTCGTTCCAACTCTATCTTTATTTTTCGCAATTTAATTTACGCAATTTAATTTGTTGCAATTTATTTTCTTGTGATTTATTTGAGTGTGATTTAAATTAATTCTATTTAATAATGGCGAAGAGATTTAGATATGGTGCCGGTAGTAGTGGTATTGTTAGGGGTGGGTTTAATGAGGAAACATTTGTGGAAGAAACACCTAATTTAGGTATTAATGTTGTTGGAAATAATCCATTTTTAGTTCATGAGGCAATGCAACAACATTATACCAACACTTTTAATGAAATTGATGATGATGATGATGAAACACAAGCCCCCAAAAATTTCATAGGAGATATAGATCCTGTACAATCACATACACAAGACAAACTGCCTAGAACTCGTAAGCCAACCACTAAAATTTGAAAACATATGACTAAGGATAAGGAAAGCCAAACAGTTAAATGTAACATATGTAGACAAGTATTTGCTTTTAGGCAAGGAACTAGTAAGAATAGTGGAATGGGTACGCTAAATAGTCAAATGAGAAAGAAACATATGGATGTTTGGGGAGAGCAAATGGGTTCAAATGTGGGGGGTATTCAAATGACGATAGACCCACGAACCGGTAAAAGTTTTAAGTATGAAAAGAAACAAGAGCGTGCAGAAATAACTAAATTGGTAGCTTATGATTGTTTACCATTTTCCTTTTCTTCGGGTTTGGGGTTTGTTACTTACGTTCAACGTTATTATAATCCGTTATTTGAGGTATTCTAGAAGTACTTGTAGAGCGGATGTTATAGATATGTATAAAAAATATAAATTTTATTTGCGCTATGTATTTAATTCTTTAAATTGTAATGTTTCTCTTACCGCTGATTTGGGTCTTAGTCTTAGCAAGTTAGATTTTTTTGCTATTACATGTCATTGGGTTGATGATAATTGGGTTACGCAAAAAAGAATTATAGTTTTTTTATATGATGAAGGGAAAGGTCGTCACGATGGAAAATTTTTAGCGGATTCAATGTCTACTATTATGAGATTTTTTTAACATTTATAGAAAAACACTTTGTATTGCTTTAGATAATGCTTCAAATAATACAAAAGGCGGTTGGTCTTTTAAAAAGGGAATTAAACCCTTCGCTAAAAAATATTTTTCATGTGAGATGTAGTTATCACATTTTAACTTAATTGTTAAAGATGGTCTTGTGTGTTTTGAAGATTCTATTAAAAAAGTTAGAGAGGCGGTTGCGTTTTTTTTTTGTAATGCTAATAAGGGAAGACTTAGAGATTTTAAGAATGCTTGTGTGGAAAATAACCTTAGACCTAGGAAAATTCAAGTAGAAATTGAGACTAGGTGGAACTAACTTACATTATGCTACAACAAGCATATGAGTATAGGATTCTCATACAACAAGTTCACAACAAATATAATATTAATAATGATGATTGGTTAAATTTTACGGATTGGGAAGATGTTAAGGAATGTATTGAACTCTTAGAAATTTTTTATAATGCAACTCTTGCTTTTTCTAAACAATTCTATCCCACGGTAACTAGAATTTTAGCCTACTTAGCGGAAATAGCTAGAGTTTTACAAGAGTATAAAAATAAATTCGATTATCAAGCGGCTATTTTTGATATGATAACAAAATTTAAGAAGTATTTTTTTCCCATCCCAACTTTATTTATATTGGGTTCTCTTTTAAATCTTTGTTTAAAAATGTCTTATACTAGAGCATTGGTTAATCAAATTTATATATTTTTAGAAATTGAAGAGGAGTTGAACCATCTTTAGAAGAAGCCAAGCTCGCTATTGATACCGAGTTTGAAAAAGTTTTTAGTCATTATTCTAATTTGGAAGAAAATCTTTACACCGTTGCTCACGCCCTACTACTTCTCAAAGTAGCAAAAGGGCTTGTCGGGTTTGTTGCATTTAAAAGTTTTACATTCACATCCAACTCCTTCTCATAATGCAAACTTTGATGAATATCGCTTTTATTTGATGCGACCAAATGTGGATATCAAGGAACTAGATGATTTGGACGTCTTAGCATGGTGGAAGAAATATAAGGCAAGTTATCCGATACTTTCAAGAATGGCTCGAGATATCCTTACGGTTCAAATATCAACCGTGGCTTCGAAGAGTGCATTTAGCCAAGGAAGACGATAAATTGGAGATCATAGACACTCATTATCCGGATTTAGCTTGCAAGTACTAGTGTGCATTCGCGATTGGATTAGATCGGAGCGACGCAACCAAAACTTAGAAGCGGTGGAATGTGAAGAGGGAGAGATTGAAGATTTGATAGCAAGTGGAGCAGACCAAATGGAAGACTTTGAAGATATCTCCATGACCGAATATGATATAGGAAAAATTAGCCAAATGATTGACAATTGGTGATTTTATTATTCTACTATTTCTTTGCAACTCATGTATTATTTGCAAGTTAAAAAAAACTACAACTTGCAAATAAATGTTATCCAAGAATGAATAAAATATATAGCTCATTGAGCTTTCTTCTATTTATTTGTGCTCATATTTTTACTTATATTAAGTTAGGAATATACCTAAAATATACTAAGAATATACTTATAATATACATCTACTTAAATTAAAAACTAGAAAGTTATATACTTGAAAAATAACTAAAATATACTAAGAATATACTTATAATATAGATATACTTGATTTATAAAATATGAATTTATAAACTTAGAAAAAACTTAAGCTATAAATAACTTAAGTTATAATATATAAGTTATAAGTAGTACATATAGTATACTTAAACATATATATATATATATATATATATATATATATATATATATATATTCTTGAAACTTCTTTGTTAACATTATCGGTAAATATATAAACTTTACTTATAAACTTATATAACATATGTAAATATCTCTACAATATACTAATAAATACTATAATATATATACTATACAAAAAAAAAAAAAAAAAAAAGAAGATGTTTTTGACATGTTAGAACCGGAACAGTCCGATTTCAATTTTTAGCAGATAACCGGAAACGGTTAAGCAGTTACTGTCCGTCGGTTCGAACCGGTTAACAGGTTTAGTTTGCTCCACTAACTTATCCATAAACAATGTCTTCCCATGATGCACGTGTCCCACTAAAGCAACATTATGATACTACAAGAAAAAATATATCTGGCAATAATTTTTTTTTTGTTGTCGTAGATTGATTATCGTTGCAAAAAATCTTTTTAGCAATTAAAAAAAATATTTTGTTGCATGAACTTTTCCTGTAACATTTGTTATTGCAACAATGTGCAACAATTTTTTTGTTGCCAAAAATCTTTTTTGCAACAATAATCAATCTTATGCAATAAAATTAAATTCTTAGGCAATAAAAAAATCATTTGCCAACAATAAAACTAAGTATTTGCCAAATATAAAAAAAATTATTGCGATTTCTATACTACTTTCTTGTAGTGTGAACCAACGCGGGGTTGGACATCAGACCTAAGGCAAACTGAGTCAAAACATAGGAGGATGAATCCTTTACCACAAGTTCAAACTTGAGATTCTTCACTGGTTTTCAAGAGGCTGCTTATCTTCATCCATGACCAGTGTCTCGACTTCTTCTCCGTAAACCTCTTCAGCTGTAGGGTAGTATTTCTTGTCTTCAGCAAGGATAATTTGGTTATCCATGTTGATGTCGTCTTGAGTGGCCAGCCATCCATTTGATGCACCGGGTTGCTCACCATCAGATGCAGCAGCCCTCTCATCATCACTGCTTTAGGGAAGCTCCTCATCTTCCTCTTCCCTATCCCTTTCTTGATCAGACTCGATTTCAGGACCAATATAGTTCCCAAATGCATCATATAAGCTTTCATCCATGGCTCTTTTAATACCTAATTAAACAAACAAAATCAACAACAACAACAACATATCTAGTGTATCCCAGAAGTGGGGTCCGGGGAGGGGAGGTGTTCGCAGACCTTACCCTATGTTCGTGGGGTAGAGAGGCTGTTTAATTTCCGATAGACCCTCGGCTTAAAAAAAGCATTTTTGGAAATAGGTTTGAAAAACACAAGAGTGAGAGAGAAAATATCAAAGAAAAGGAAAGTATTAACAGCAAAATAACCAAAGTAAAAGAAACAACAGTAGTGATAAAATTGAAGAATAAGAGAGTCACTACAACAAATTTGGTTATCAGTGACGAACTATGTTGTCACTTAAAATTCATATTTCGTCACAAAAAATATTTTGTGACAAAAAAAAAATCGTCAATCGTTCGTCCCTAAACATGGGTCGCTAAAAGTATCTGAAAGACAACTTAGTGTTTCGTCACTAAATAAGGTTTATTAACTACAAAAAATAATTTTGTCCTTAAATTCATACTATTTATGACAAACTTCTTCGTCAAAAAAAGTATAAAAATTTTGTGGTTGGTAGTGTGTTTTTGTCACTAAAAAGACAATTAATGCCGACGAAACAACCTTGTCACTAATTATTATTTTAATCAGTGACGATCATAATTGTCTTGAAAGTCATATGTAATTTGTAGGCCGAAAAAATGTATTTACGTCACTAAAAACGATCTTTTATATACAAAAAATATTTCGTCATTAAATACATAAATTGGTGACAAAAATAATTTTATGGCTAAAAGTTATCATGTTGTCATTAAAAATATTGATTTTACCGACAAAACAAAATTGTCACTAAAGAATGTGATTATCAGTGACAATTATAATTATCATCAAATACAAAGATAATTCGTACGCAAAGTGATTTTAGGACAACTTATTATCTTCAAATATATGTGACGAACTAATCCGTTGGTGATTAAAATATGATTTTCCTAAAAAGTATAATATAATAATTATTTCAGAATAAAATTAGTATCCATTGTACAAATTAAGCAAGCATGTATTTTATTCTTTAATAATATACAATATGAAAATAACGTAACAAAACATGCAAAGCACTAACAAAATTTCAGAAAAAATGACTAAAATTATATTGAGACAACATCTCATTACAAATTCCTTAAATTTAAAGAAACAATAATGAAACTAAATCTATTCAACATGAAAGTATAATTACAATACAAAAATATTGATAAATTAAAAAGACAAAAATATGTTTCTTCCTCGTATGCTAACGTAGCTCCACTCATCCAGTAATTTTACTCTTGAATTAGTTTCACCATCATGTACCTGTGTGAAACAAAAAAAAAAAAAAAAGAATATATAATGTTAGTGCACTTTTTGATATCACCATCTAAATAAAATATATCTTCAATCTTTAATCACAAAATTAGTACCTCTTCATGGTCGAAGACTGATCATCATTGTTCACTCACCCAACTGATTGCACTTAACCCCACCATATTCCTGTTCCGTGAAAATGACATCCATATAAATGAATTTGAATACCTTCAAAAAATTTATATGAACCATTCAAAAAGTAAAGAGAAGGGGTTTTTTTTTTACTTTACTTACTCTGAGGATATTGCCCTTGTGCTCCCATACTAAAACATAATGAATAGAAGAAATATCAAAGAGAGGTTTGTTTTTGAGATCAAGATGGGAGGTTATATTACGTGCATGTGATAGGAAGTGGAGACATGGGGGGAGAAAATGGGGCTGGACATACAGCACTATTGTTTAAAAGGGATTTGGGAAAAGAAAAAAAAGGGAAAGTTTGCCGCCTAATATTTCGTATGAATCCGAAAAAGAGTAAAAACACAAAAAGGATGTTGAGAAAATTATTCTGATTTTTTATTTTTGTTTATTATTATTAATAACAAAATCTCCCATTAAGCAAGCTTAGTGGAAATTTAATTAAAAAAGATGTTGAGAAAATTATGTACTTTATAAATAATGGGATTAAGTTTCGGATGCACTCTGTAAATTAAAAAAAAGTATTTATACCACATATATTATAAAAATCATATACTTACACCCCTATGAGGTATATTTGTTATTAAGTGTATTATAATATAATTATTTAAAGTAAACTGAAATTATAAATAAGACATTTTTATGTATTTATTTTTATGAAATTGTAAAAAGAGATAAATATTTTGTTCGATATCTTTAATCACGCATTTGATTAAAATGGAGAATATTTTGAAACATGTATATCTATAAAAACAAATGAATACAAATTAAGTGACTTAATAAGATATATCGACTATTAATAATATTTTTTCTATAATATGACTTAGTTTCAGATAAGCTCCCTAAATTTTGAAATTTAAACACTGATAACACCCCCCCCCACCCTCTCCCCACCCCATACTATAAAATTCACACACTTACACCTCCCTATGAGGCGTATCCGTAACTAAATATATTAAAATTAATTAGTCAAAAGAAAACTAAAATTATAAATAAGAAATTTGTATGTATTTATTTTGTGAAATTTAATAAAGAAAATAAAGATTTTTGTTGAATATCTGTATTTATGTAATTGATTAAAACAAAGAATTCTTCGAAACATTATTTTAATAAATAAGAAATGAATTCAAATTAATTACTTAATAAGATAAATAGACCATTAGTAGTAACATTCCTATAATATGACAATTTCGAATACACTCCCTAAATTTAGAATTTAAACACTTATACCCCAAATACTATACAAAATCCTACATTTATACCCACGATGAGGTATATCCATAACTAAATATATTAAAATATAACTATTCAAAAGAAAACTAAAATTACAAATAAGAAGCTTTTTATTTCTTTATTTTTATGAAATTTAATAAAGAAAATAAACATTTTTGTTGGCTATCTTTATTCACGCATTTGATTCAAACAAAGAATTGTCTGAAACATGTATCTTTATAAATACTAAATAAACACAAATTAATTACTTAATAAGATACACCGACTATTAGTAATAACTTTTCTATAATAAGACTCAGTTTCGGACACACTCCCTAAATTTTAAAATTTAAACACTTATAACCCCTATACTATAGAAATTCTACACTTACACCCCTATGATGTATATCGTAACTAAATATATTAAAATATAATTATTTAAAATCAAATTAAAATTATAAATAAGAAGCGTCTAATATGTTTATTTTTATGAAATTTAAAATATGTTTATTTTTATGAAATTTCATAAAGAAGATAAATATTTTTGTTGGATATTTTCATGCATTTGATTAAAACTGAGAATTCTTTGCAACATGTATCTTTATACCGACTATTAGTAATAACTTTCCTATAATATGACTCAATTTCTGATACACCCCTAAATATTAAAATTTAAACACTTTATCTCCCTATACTATAGAAATTCTATACTCACATCCTCTACAAGGTATATCAATAACTATATTTATTAAAATATAATTATTCAAAAGCAAATTAAAATTATGAAAATGAAATTTTTATGTATTTATTTTTATGAAATTTAATAAAGAAGACAAACACATTTGTTGGATATCTTTATTCACGCATTTGATTAACAACGACTTGTTTGAAACATGTATCTTTATCAATAAGACATGAACACAAACTAATTACGTAATAAGATATACTGATTATTAGTAATAACTATTCTATAATATGGCTCAGTTTCAGATACGCTCCCTATTTTAAAATTTAAAATCTTATATCCTTATACTATAGAAATCATGCACTAACACCCCCTATGAGATATATCAATAACTAAATATATCATAATATGATTATTCAAAAGTAAATTAAAATTATAAATAAGAAGTTTTTATATATTTATTTTTATGAAATAAAGAAGATAAACATTTTTGTGGGATATCTCTATTCACACGTTTGATTAAAACAACAAAATTTTCTAAACATGTCTCCTTATAAATAAGAAATGACACAAATTGATTACTTAATAAGATATCCGAAAATTAGTAATAACTTTCCTATAATATGACTCAGGTTCTGATAAGCTCCCTAAATTTTAAAATTTAAACACTCCCATTTACTATAGAAATTTTACATTCACACCCCTTATGATCAATAAGTAAATATATTAAAATATAATTATTCAAAGTAAACTAAAGTTATAAATAAGAATTTTTTTATGTATTTATTTTTTTGAAATTTATTAAAGAAGATAAATATTTTTGTTGGATATCTTTATTCAAATATTTGATTAAAAAATGAGTTTTTTTGAAACATGTATCTTTATTATAAATAAGAAATATTCCAAGTTAATTACTTAATAAGATATGCCAACTATCAGTTGTAACTTTCGTATAATATGACTAAGTTTTGAATACACTCCCAAACTTTTTTAAACACTTATACCCCCTATACTATATAGATCATGTACTTATACCCCAATGAGATATATCAATAACTAAATATATAACAATATAATTATTCAAAAACAATTAAAGTATAAATAAGAATTTTTATATATATATATATATTTTTTATAAATTTAATAAAGAAGATAAACATTTTTGTTGGATATCTTTATTCACGCTTTTAATTTAAAAATAGAAATTTTTGAAACATGTATAATATTTATAAAAGCAAATGAATAGAAATTAATTACTTAATAAGATATATTCAATATTAATAATAACTTTCCTATTATATGACTCAGTTTTTGATACGCTTCTCTAAACACAATCCTCATAGCCAAATACTATAGAAATTCTACACTCCCACCCTATTTAATAAGTAAATATATTAAAATATAATTATTCAAAAGTAAACTACAATTATAAATAAGAAATTTTTTTTTTTGTAGCTATTTTAATAATTATATTTCCACGAATGCTCTGCACATGTTTATTTTTTGAACACTACAGTGCCTTTATCATAATTATTTGAAATCCTAGTTGGTTAATTTTTTAATTTTCACATTAGTGGTAAATGTTTAATCAAAGATCCACAAAACATCCAACACCTTTTACAAAGTCTAGACTTGCAAGTTGACGTTATCTTCGTATAATTGGTCTATGTGGAATCACGACCCCAACTCACATTACGTTTTATGTTTGCATTGATACTTGCCTTTAATTCTCATAAGATGTAGTTGGGCGCTACCACATTATTCTATGATTTAGTATTTTTATTCCTATTAAGAGTACTTGAAAAAATATTAGTTAGTTGTCACTTGTCATCATAAATTATCGTAGACAAAGATCCTTTATATTTAGCTATGAATATTTTTCATCACAACTAGTTGATTTATTCAACTACAAATTTTAAATCGTCGCTATTTAAAACATTACTTATTTCGTGACAAATTGTTTTTTGTCACTAAGTCACATGTTGATTAGAGACAATAAATTGCTCGTCACTAATTGCTTATATTATTAGTGACAAAAATTAAGGTGATCATTAAATATAAAATTTCATGGCTAAAGCTTATAACATTTAACTACAAACTCTAATTTGTTGCTATTGTAAGAACATACTTTTTGTGATGATACTTTTTTTGTGTTTAAAATGTAACTAATTTAAAGACAAATAATTATTTGTCACAAATTGGATACATTATTAGTGACAAAATAATGTGTCGCTGATAACTTAAATTTGTGGCTATTGTTGCCAACTCATTTTTTGGTGGGAAGTTTTAGTGGACAAAAAATTTGCTACGAATTTTGTTTTTCATCACTGAAAATATGTGGCTCATGTATTTAAAGACGAAATTTAGTCTTTGTCACAAAAAGTGAACAATTAGTGACGAATTTATGTTGTAGCTAAGAATTTCGTAGTTAAATATCATATTTGTTGCAGTGTCGCACGCCTCGAATTTCGCTGATTTTCCAACTTGAAACATCATCTCATCCCTCCTTTCTTCGCCCCACTTTGCTTTTTTCATAAATATCCTAAATTTTCTGAAAATTTCGCTATCAGGACACACTCGAACATTGATAACTTGTCACCATAAACAATACTCGAACATTGATAACTTGTCACCATAAACAATCGTAAACAAAGATCATTGATTTTAGCTACAAATTTTTTTCGTCGCCAATAGTTAAATCATTCAACTAAAACTTTTAAATCGTCGCTATTTAAAACAGTACATATTTTTCGACAAAAATTTGTTGTCACTAAGTCGCATGTTGATTAGGGACAATAAATTGTCGTCACTAATTGTTTATGTTATTAGTGACAAAAACTAAGGTCACAATTAAACATAAAATTTTGTAGCTAAAACTTACAATGATTAACTACAAATTCTAATTTGTCACTAATGTATCAACATAGTTTTTGCGACAAAAGTTTTTCGTCTCCAAAATTTAACTAATTTTAGGACGAAAATCAGTTTGTCATAAATTGGGTACATCATTAATGACAAAATAATGTGTCACTAATAACTATAAATTCGTGGCTAATAGTACTCAATAAATGGCGCCAACTCATTTTTTGGAGGGAAACTTTAGGGGACAAAACTTTGCTACGAAATTTTGTGTTTCGTCACTAAAAATATGTGCCTCATGTATTTAAGGATGAAATGTAACTTTTGTCACGAAAAGTGAATAATTAGTAACGAATTTTGCGCCGTAGCTAGTATTTTCGTAGCTAAATATCATATTTGTTGTAGTGAGTGATAGAATAATAATAAAAGTTAATGGTCAAAACACACCTGAATTATAATTTTTTCGCAAGTTTCACGGCCCAACTATCAGATGTTCCCTTTTTCTACTTGATAAGGTTTAGGGTTTTCAGGTAGGAAAAACGAACAACTGGTAGTTTTAATATTTAAATGATGATAGTTCAAGTAGAAAAAGGGAACGGTTGATAGTTTGTGTGTGATACCGGTGAAAAAATGATAGTTCATGCGTTTTTAACCATTATCTCTAATAATATAATAATGGAACCATGCTCGATTAGAACCACGCTAAACAAACAAAAAATAAATCCACCTCTATTAATTATTCAACAAAAAATTAACCCTAGGGAAACACAATTTAACCAAAGAAGCCATGCAATGAAGCACTGTACGCATAACTCATACGTGCACCTTACCAGAACAAAAATTCCCAAAACTTATTAACAAACTATAATAATTATAACATTATTATAATTATGATTTATTGCTGCATTCACCTTCAGTGAGAAAAACCCGCCAATTTATTTTTTTAGAGTAGGGTTTAACAGAGGTTTTAAAAATTAGCCCCACATGGTCAATATCGATCGTCTGTACCGCCTTATTTCAACAATTCCAATACTTTTTTTTTTCCCAACAATTCTAATACAGCATACTAATATTTTGAATTACCAATATAATTAGTTTAAATTCCAAGTTTTGAAAGCATCATCCTCTTGGTCTCCATCATATCTAGGAGAATTTATCTTCCTGAATCGGTCAAACATCTTCAGTTTCTCCCGGTTATTGTGGACTAACGTAGCTGGGAGTGAAGCTAAGCCCGTGCATATTTCAAACTTTGTGAATTTCTTTTTTTAGTTTGAACTGTGTCAGTTCTAATTCGAGGTCCTTGTATAACCTAAGTTTCAAATTCTAGTGTTTGAATATAGGGGAAGATGTTTTGTATTAAAAAATAGATAGAGATTGATTAGTTTTGAAATTTTGGCTAAATTTTGATTAGTAGTTCAAAAAGTGGTTATTTACTTGAAGAGGAATCTCTATTTATTTGTTGATGCAGGCTTAAATACATAGGCAAGGAAAACAAACATTGACTTGGTTGTCATGAATAACAACGTTGTTGTGCTTCATGCCCATGGCTTTTCTATTCAGTTCGTTGCGAAAGTTATGATTGTTGAAGCGTGTGCAATTAAAAAGTTATAGAAAAAATGATCACAATTACTAGATGGGAAAGGCATGATGAATATGTTTAGGAAACTGTTCAAGCGGACAAGCTCATCAGGAAGTGGATGTTGCGTGTGAAGATATATGGCACATCTTCTACGTTAGGATGTCTAACCCAATTTCTCATAACCTAGCTAAATTTTATGTTGTATTCGTGAAGTCTTTGGAGTTGATGTTTCCAAGTTAGATTGTGAATGGCGTTGCTCACTCTTTTAGACATATGAAAACCAAGTTAACGTTGCACAATTAATTAAAAATTATAATGATACTTTCTCTAGACATGATATTTACATTGTAGACCCGATAATATTAGTTCTATGCACCTAAAATAAAAATACACAACAAAAGAACTACGTTGTACTCATATTCTTCTCACTTGTTTAAGAGTGCAGTATATGTCATAAAAACAACTTTTTGGCCAAGTAGAGGCTTCAGCCAAATCCGATTATCACGTTAACTTGCTTTATTCAACAAAGAGATTGATTTTTTTGGCACCCGAGACCAACTTAGCGACACATTTACTAATGCAATACTTGTCGGAATGAATCCTAAAAGTAATATAGTAGAATGACTTGATTATATGACTAAATAATAGCTAGAAAGATAAAAAGAGAGAAACGACTGGGGCGTTGAGAAATCTAGACTTTAAAAGTTCAAATAAAAAACACAAAAGAATATTCAGTCGAACTATCTTTATTTTGTCGATCTTCGTGAAATACTCTTGGAAATGGGAAGATTAGAAGTCAATCTTAGATGTGTCAACTTCGTCGTACTCATCCTTCGAGACTTAGATGAGAACAAATCACCTAGTTTACTTTGTGCACCTCGACTAAAGATAGAACCTTGTTAACACTTCTTCATTGCAATACCAAATATATAGATGAACTTTGGCAAGTACTCTAAGAAGGAAAAGAACATTACACCATTCATAAATATTCAGTCCTATAACAAACAAAATTGCTGCATCATGGATAGAAGATGGCCAAAAAACAAAAACTCTTCTAATTATACACAAATAGCTTACTTTTCCACACTCCTTTCGCCCTCACGTGTACAAAATTTTATGAAACAATTCCTAACACTGGGAATAATGAAAGGAATACGCGTATGGAATAGCAGTGTGAAAAAAAAGCAAGCTAAAGAATTCTTTTTCTTTGTTCTCCTTTTGTTGTCGTCCTTTTTTTGACAACTATTGGTGCAATTGGCAGTTGTAATCTTGCCTGCAATCGAGGACTGCTTCATGGCAAAGGCGCCAGTATTCTTTGTATGGAATAGACATCCATGGCAGCGTAGCGGGAAGACCAATCTTTGGAGCAGATGGAGTTCTATATAATGGGAAAGTAAAAAAGAGAAGTGAGAAAGCCAGTAAGATTAAGACTGGTTTGGTATGACGGAAGTCATTTTCCATGGAAAAAAAAAATTCTTGGAAAATGCTTTCCGGTGTTTCGTTGTTGAGTGGAAAATAATATTAGCATGCCAGAGATTTGGTGAAAATTTTGAGTCCTAAAGAGTCCTAATAACATCTAAGTGTTAGTTCCGCCCATAAGTGAGGGAAGTCATTTTGCCCCCCTTTGACGGAAAAGGTTTTCCATGGAAGAAAATTTCTGTAAATGAAATACTAGAAAATGACTTCCTCGTGGAAAACATTTTTCTAAGAGACGACTTCCATCATACCAAACACAACCTAAGAGTTCCAAAAGGTATAAAAGAAGATAAATTAAATACAAGTTGAAACACCTTTTCCCTGTCAGAACTCCATAAGCTGACAATGCAATAGAAGATCTAGATACATCTGAAAAAACATTTCTATAGTGGGGCCAAACTACTTGTCCTGCATCAAATTTTTGCAGAGTTAGCAAGCAGAATAAGAGCACTTGAAAAAGAATAAATAACAAGCAAGCATGATTTAGAACCATGAGCCAGGAAGCGGAAGGATAAATTGCAGGCAACAGATAGAAGCTAGTTCTTGATCTAATGACACGGTAAAATGGTAACCATTATGTGAAAATTTGCCAGGTATAATATTCTTTGACAGTTCTTCACTAGTGTCACTATAGTGGTAATAGAAAATCTTACTATTTGGTAGGGGAGAGACGTGCCACTAAAGGGATCAAGTTTAGGAGGGATTACACCACAAAAGTGCAGTACTGCAAAATTACAACAACAACAACAACAACAAGCCCAGTATAATCCCACCATGTGGAGTACTGCAAAATTACCATTTCAAAATTTTTAACAAAGAAGATCTATAAGGTATCATCTGCTAAAAGATCAATTTCTATAAGGTATCGACTGCTAAAAGATCATTACAATAAGAAGGATAACAAATGATCAAGCAAATTGAGATAAGTAACACATTGCATTGCAGCACCATCAAAGTAAGACTTTAGATTCTCCAAAGTAGATCTTAAACAAAGTTCAATACAACAGTCCCTACAGTTTTAGGTTATCATGAAAAGAGTGTCCATAACCAACAAGTGAAGTAGATAAATTTTCCATCTTCCTTTCAGTATCCTATTCTAGCTTTATTGGAAAGCAATATCTAGGGTAGTCTGGAAAAATTGCACTCAAAGTGAACTACAAATAGATCATCTTTTCATACTGCAGACAAATAATGGATAAGTCTAGCAACAATAAGAGATCCTGCCAAATTTACACTTTACTAAAAGACTCCGACTCAATCAATTGTTGAATGACGTGTTTGCTTCCAGAAACTGTAGATACTACTACACGAATGACATGCTATCACAAGAAGATATGGATGCGTGGCATTAACTTTTGAAAAGTTGGACTTGGAGTATACAGTACCAAATGCCCACAGAGGTGAGTCCTCCTATCCAAAAAAGCAAACTCTAGAAGCAAGAAATATATTATCCTTCACCTCCTTGGTCACAAAATCTCAAGAATTAAACAATAATGCTCAGGAACTTACTCAAGCTCAAAAAATTGCTGTGGAGAAATGAAACCAGAACTGTCGATTTACAGCAGTTTGCGTGGCGAGAATTCTCAGAGCCTGATGCAGTCTTACCAGCAGATTCAACCTCTGAAGAATTAGTGGCATTCCTCTGACACAAAACAATCTCAAACCATAATCCAGAAGGAAATCGCTTCCTCCTCATGAACCAAAAGAAAATCTTAATGTATGGTGTGGCATGAATTATAGATATGCCAAACTGAATGGCTATGCAGACAAAGCTAATGGTTGTCTTCATAATGGTGAAGAAAATATAGAATAATGAAGTCGTCGGTAGCAGAAGTAAAAGCGGAGTAAATAGGAGAGACCCAACAACATGCTGTTCCACACTGTATGCATAGCTGTCTAGTCTCTGACGAAGAGGATTCCACTTCCTACCCCTGTAATTAAAGGAGACATTATTATTGGTTTTAAGCAGCCACCACAACAGCAACACTTACCGGTAACTAATTAAACCTAACTGCCACATACTTGATGCTGGTTTGTCAAAAAAAGATATAGAGACTTTGTGAAAATAATTCAGTTAAACAGTCCTCTCCAGTGAAAAAATTAGCAAAATGATGGTAGCTATCCATGACCAGTTTATCCCCCTATACCTGAATTTGGCAAGTTATATGATGGAAACCTATTACCTTAATATTCTTTTGATGGAATTTTTTTCACCTTTTGAAGGAGTTGTTTGGTGAACTAGTAGTTTGGGAAAAAGAAACCACAACAAAAAATTGAAAATACACAGTAAACAATAATGGAATTTTTTTCTCCTTTTGAAGTAGTTGTTTGGTGAACTAGCAGAGATGAATATTTGGTTCGTAGAAGTTAAAGATATCAATTAACCAGAACATAGCGAGGTTAGATTTGTTCGCTAGTGATCTTTCTTTTAAGCTGCTAAAAGCCCCACCAGATCAAATGAATAACCGAAGTAGAGTGCGAAGCTATTACACTCCGCTTTGATTACCACACTCCTCAATTATGTTGATAGACATTTTTTTTTTTTGATGAAATAAGTGGTAATTATGTTGATAGACAATATTAACCTTGAGAGAATTCTCTCCCCTCCTCGGTCTCCTCCTCACAGAAGGAACCTAAGGCATAGATCAAACCTTATTTTACCTATTCTGATCTCCCTATCCCCCTATTTCTGTTCCTTCTTTTCCTGCAGTTCCTGTTTTAGCAAAACCTGTTCAGCAGAAAATTGTCCTTATTCCATTGTTAGTATCCCTTAATTTTTTGCCAGTCAATTGGATGAATAATTGTTGAATAAATTCATTTCAGACCAAGGTTAAGATCATTGATTTTAAGTTTACAAGGGGCTAATTTGTTCACCTAAAACTTCACTAAATTTTGATGAAAGATCTATTTTAGTTTTTTTTATCAGAAAAAATGAATAGTAACATCTGTTTTAGTTTTTAAGGTGGTTGGACTGAAAGATAGGAATCACTAGTGTTGAGTGGCAAAGCTTCACACCATGATTGCCTCCTATATCCGATGTTATTAAGTAGCCTACAAGAATGAACAGTTTCTATCGTATGTTAAAAATAAAAGGACAAAAAGGACTAGATTTGTCTTAAACACTTAGTGACCTCAACAGGGTAAATTATGATTACCCCTAGATCAACTGGCCAATACCAGTCAACAAGATACGTTAAGATGCAGATAGCATTATAGGTTAATATACCTGAAAAGCCTCCATAAAGCATCTACTGCCTGTATTTGCCATGAATAGAGCAGTGTAAGTAACCACTGAAGAATAGACACATGTGTTGTTGCTAGTGAAATTGTGTCAATGATCAGAGCAGCGGCTGCAGTTAGACCAAACAATGAACCAAATACAGCAACTACTTTTATGAGATGAATCAAGAAGAAACCCAATAACCACCAAATGGTAGACCAAATTTGAATAGCAATCAGGGAAATTGTCCCAAGAACTCCGGCTAGCTCAGTGTTCAACTTGAATCCCGCTGGGTTTCCCATAAGCCACACACAACCAGTACGCAGAAGATAGTTAGTGGCATTTTCAGAAAAACTTGAAACCCATGCGCAAGCTGCTCTAGCTCGAGACCACAATATGATGCCAAAGAAGTTCCCCAGAAGTAGATCAACTACAAGGCTTGTCCACATGGAATGTTTGTGAAATGCCGCTTTCTCAGCATACTCCACGCAGGATTGAGACCTAAAATACAAGTCCTCTTAGTGCAGGAAAAACAATAAGAAAGCATAACCTAAAACATGGAATACACATATCAATTTCACTCAATGAATGGTCTGCATTCATTTAGCTCTATCCAGAACACACAAACGCAGGATGAGTTCAGAGAATAAGGTTATCAGAGAAAGTTTACATGAGACCATAATCTTTGAGAATAACCGGCCAATAGAGGAGCTGGCAGCATCGGATTTCCAGATTTTTGCATGTATTACAAAATACCTTCTCCAATGCAACATAGATATACGAGTGGGACACATGGATCAAACAGACATGGAAGGACTGAAGGATGACGTAGAAGATAGTTGAGAATGATGCAAGCAATACAGCAAGCAGTTGCCATGTCAAAATAGAAAACCTGGAAAGCCATTTGATAGCTATTAGAAATAGCAGAGAAACAAATGGAGCAGCAGAAAATCGAACAATGTTTAAAGTTTAAAAGAAATTACATGCAAAAGAAATGGAAGGAAACCCTGGATCTTTTGGCAGAATTATTTGCTTCTGTAAAGACTTTAGCCGCATTAGCAGTGTTGATAGATAGAATTACAGCATCCTGTTTTCCAGAAAATGAGAAAGCAGATTTAGAATCACTACACAGTGAAGGTAAGTTTAAACTTCATAATTGATATACCAAGTCAAGATATGGCTGCTTCCTGTTAAGATCCTTAACCCATTCAGGCTTCTTGCACTGGTTTGTCACCCGCTCAGATGGACTCTTGAAACCCAATGAGTAATGGTGGCCACCAAACACAGGAATTCCATAAAACACTACCTGAGTTTATTTTGACGAAAATAGAACAATAAGGAACTGCCAGATAAAGATAAGGAAATTTAAAGATGTCGTATGGGTGATTATGACTTACATACGTGGACATCTAATTGGAATATGGCTTCTCCCTTCCTATGTAGATGATGCACTTTTGGTATTAGCTCTACTTTTCTGCTAACAGCGTGAGAATTATCACATACAATCTGCACCCAAATGTTATCCTCTAAAGAGAATGTTTTACACTGCTCTAGTATCTTATCCAATTTGTGACATCCACATTTCCATCTTCCACGTTTCCCTCCAGGCGCAAGTTGTTCAGCACACAAGCACGTCCTCTTATTAGTAGAGTTGATATGCTTGTTCCCTTTGCCTCTGACCATTAGTAACTGCCCATTACTGCTGCAATCTGCTGCATAATAACCTAGCAGAGAGAACTTGCTTTTATCTTGTAGAAGCACAGGCATCTTTCTGTTTATGCCTTGAAGAACCCTCTAATAAAATGAGACAGAAATCATAGGATAAATTTAGACAAAAGTATTCGTCGAAAATAATCGCAACAAACTTGTAAAAGGATAAAATCAGTTTTCATAAAATATATATACAAATGAATCAAAGTCATGCACTAGCATGGAATAGTTACACAGTATAAGTGATAACAATGTGATTTTGTATAATTCTGGACAAAACTATAATGGGCGGAGGGTTACCCGACCACAAAAGCCACTTACACAGTACATGTTTTGTGGGTGTATCATTGATCCCAGAGATCTCTAAATTCAAGTTGACTCTCAAATTATATTCGACAATTATTATGAAGACTTTTCCAATCAAATAAAAACCAGAAGAAACTTGCTTACATCAATCATATTCATCCATTTGCTCGAGTTTTAGAAATTTTATCTCCTTAAGTTACATGCATTTACTGCTTTATGTGTGTGAAGGGGAGAATGTTATTTTATTCAAAGCGCCATTGCGAAAAACATTACCACATTTTCATAGCATTAACGCGGCTTATACTTGGAACAAGGAGAGAGTTACACATTAACCACCCACTTAATAATCCCACATCACAGTCCTCATAACAGTTATTTATGCAGATCCCTCAAATAACCAATCAAGCATCATTAGTCCCAAAAGGTACTAATTGTCTAAGAGCCCGTTTGGATTGGCTTATAAGTTGCTTATAAGCTGTTTTCAGCTTTTTTGAGTGTTTGGCTGGCCAACTTAAAGCCATTTTATGCTTAAAATAAGCCCAAAAAAATAATTGGGCCCGTTTGGCTTAGCTTAGCTAAAGCAGTGGTTGGGTAGCCCAACTTATTTTTTTGGCTTATAAGTTGTTTTTAGCTTATAAGCTGCTTTTTTAAGCCCATCCAAACAGGCTCTAAACCCAGACTTTCTGTTTTCTTATTTCTAGTGTCATTGCAAGAGCAATCCCTTTTACACTTTAGCAATTGTTAAAACCATACCAATCAAATAAAAACTTAATTCATCACAACTTTTACTCTACAGATGCCAAACATTATTTAAAAAAAAAAACAAATTTTCATTACTAAGTCCATCTCCATAAAATGGTGTCAAATACTAAAATAAGAGAGGGAAGGAAGTTTAAAGCTTTATCTACGTCACCTTTCCACATTTAAACATTATCCCAGATCACCATGTTTCATCCTTTTCACGTTTTGAGATTAACCCATTTCACAATTATACATTACCAGTTCACCATTTTTTCACAACAAACTTGAAAACACTAACTTAGATATTGAATTCACCTCAACCCAGATTGTAAAATTTGAAATCACGGTAACCCGGCTCACCGTGTTTCATCTTTTTCACATTTTGAGACACATTAATGTGTTAACCAGTTAACCACTTTCCAACTTTTTCACAACAAACTAGAAAAAGACTAAATTACATAAATCCAGATTGTAAAAATTGAATCTTTAAAAGGTTATTGATGAAATTTTACCTCAAGATTCATATGGATAGTCATGGAAAGAAGTTCAGACTCACCACAAGCGAAAGCAACAACAATGTCAAAAGAAGCTTCAGAAACAAAAAAGAATAGAAATGCAAATTATTCAATTGATTTAATGAAGATAGATGTGTTGGCCACCAAAGCCTGCATTTTCTATTGGTTTTTCTCATTGTTTATCCAACTTGTCTATTCATTTCTACTTTTGATTGGAAATTTGACCCAAATGGATGTCTTAATCTTCCATTTTTGTGGCTTTATCCACTTCACCTTTCCACATTTAAACATTAACTCAGCTCACCAAGGTTCATCTTTTTCACATTTTGAGATTAACCCATTTCACCTTTTTCACATTTATACATTAACCAGTCATCAAAAAACATGTATACATTAATCAGTTAACCATTTTTCAACTTTTTCACAACAAACTAGAAAGACACTAAATAACGTTATTCCCATAAACTCAGATTGTAAAGTTTGAAACTTTGAAGTGTTATATATGAAATTTTAGCTCAAGATTCATATGGGTCATCATAACTTTTTCACAGCAAACAAGAAAAACACTGGGGAGGGTAAAGTGTACGCAGACCTTACCCCTACCTCGGAAGGTAGGGAGGCTTCTTCCGAAAGACCCTCGGCTCAAGAGAAACATGACAAAAAAAGGTCAAATAAGGACAAGATGATCAAAGCAATATGAAAATGAAACTAACGAAAGCCAAAAAAAAAAAAAAAGCCAGGATAAAGCAGTCTGAAAAGAGCAAACTAGAAAACACTAAATTACATAATTCACATAACACCACATTGGAAAGTTTGAATCTTTGAAGTGTTATATAGGAAATTTTACCTCAAGATTCACATGGGTGGTCATAACTTTTTCATAACAAACTAGAAAAACACTAAATTACATAATTCACATAAACCCATAAACACTAAATAACATAATTCACATAAACCAATATTGTAAAAATTGAATCTTTGAAGGGTTATATAGGAAATTTTACCTCAAGATTCACCATGTTTCATCTTTTTCACATTTTGTGATTAACCCACTTCACATTAAGACATTAACCAGTTAACCATTTTTCAACTTTCCCACAACAAACTAGAAAAACACTAAATTACATAATTTACATAAACTCAAATTGTAAAGTTTGAATCTTTGAAGGGCTATTTACTGCAAAAATTGAATCTTTGAAGGGCTATTTATGAAATTTTACCTCAAGATTCATATTTCTGTTGATGGAAAGAAGAGCAGATTCATCACAAGCAAAAGCAACAACAATGTCAAAAGAAGCTTCAGATGAAGAGATAAACCAACCAAACAAGAAAGCATATGAATGCAAATTATTCAATTGATTTAATGAAGACAGATGTGTTGGCCACCAAAGCCTGCACTTTCTATTGGTTCTTTTCATTTTTCATCCAACTTGTCTATTCATTTCTACTTTTGATTGGAAAATTGGACTAAATGTGTGATTTTTAGTGGATTTTTTGGGGGTTATTGACAGATCTTTGTGGGATTTTGGAGTTGAGAAAAGAGAAGAATTGCAGATCGAAACTTTACTGGGCAAGAGATTCGCTTTGGAAGTTGCGAGTAGTGAGGAAGTAAAGTGGAAGAATGTTTCTTTCTTCTTTATAATATCTTTTTTTTTTTCTTTTTCTTTTTGCATTGAAGTAATGTTTCTATTTAATTTTTTTTTTTTTTTAATATAGATGGTGTTGTGAAAAAGGCAGAATTCATGCAAAATTCGAGTCTTAAGAATGACCAAAATTCCAACGTTTGACGAAAATACTCAAAATTATTTCATCATCTCAGCGTTTTCAAAAAATTACATTGTTAAATTTGTCGTTGGTCACGTTAACAATTTTTTTCAATATTAAAATGCCCCTTTTTTCAAAAAAAGGGTATTTTAATTACATTTGAAAAAAAATCGTTGTATTTAACCAATGAGACATATTTGTGTATTTTGATCAAAATCAAAGTATTGCAAGATTAGCTCGTAACTTCATAGTATGAGACGACAAGACGTTTTATTTCATTATTGAGCCTTTCAAATGTAATTACATTGTTATTATTTGTCATCCGTGCTAGGCGTTAATTATATCTTTTCAATTGAATTAACGGTTTATCTGGCATATATCATTAACCCAAATTGCATTTTGGAAATGAAACTAACTAGTTGTATTTAATAAATGAGACACCCGGTGCTTAATAAAAAAATAAATGAGACATATGAATTGTGTATTATATGAAGAGAAATCAAAGTGCAAGTCTGCATTTGACATATGTGATTTGTGGGAGCGTTTGACTGAACAAACCTTCAAATCAATCAAGAGTATGTGATTTATAAGTCACATTTGGTAATATGTCTCATTTATTTGGAAAAAACAATTTATAAGTTAAATTGTACACATTCAATACCTATAAGTAGCATTTAAATGCTATTTCATTCATATAAAAAAGGACTAACGCTTTCTTAATGATTTTTTTTGGTTATACCAGCGATGATAGGTGGATCTGATAGGTCTGTTCCAATTCTAGTAGGTGCGCATGATATGGCATTTTTACGATTATATAAAATTTCATTCCGGTTATTACCTCCTTATACTGCCCAATTCCGACATAAATTTTGAGTACAACCTTCCATCTCCTCCTCCTTTATGCTAACATAGGGCATAGGCTCACGTTTGAGCTACAAATATATACTAGGGGTGTACAAAGTAAACCGATAAATCGCACCAAACCGATAAACCGAGTCAAATCGAGAAAAAAATCCGACTAGTGGTTTGGTTTGACTTGGTTTGGTGTTGAAAAAAAAAAATCGACCATAATTGGTTTGGTTTAGTTTTAGCTAAAAAAAGTCAAACCGAACCAAACCAACCCGACATTACATGTATTCAATTTTTAAAATATTTTATACATAAAAATATTTATTTGTAATGTAATTTATAAATATTTCTTAATTTTTTTCATAGTTTTTCATCTATTATCATATTATTCAAGCTTGAACTTAGGATTTTGAATGTGAATAAGTTTTATATCATGGATGTTTAGTAACTCATATAAAGTCCAAACCAAAACCAACTCAACACTAATATTAATAAAAGAATTTCAATTTACCCATAGAAATGACAATAATGTTGGATATCTATTCTTTAATTTTGCATAATTGATTTAGAGAGTGAAAATACAGAACTTAAGTTTTTTTTTTCTTGTCATGTAATTAATACTTATTAGCCGTACTTATTTTAGCATGACTTAGTATTTTAGATTATGGTCATTTTCTTTATGGCTTATTAATTAGCAATATTTATTTTAACCGATTTTATTATCTTTTTTTGAATATTTTAATACAATGTCATCACTCCTCACATTTTGTGTTATTTTCTTATGAAACATCTTAATTACATAGTTGTATCTTACTAAGACTAAAGAAATATTTGACGTAAAAGTTATATGTTTTGTATCAAGATTATTCCGAAAAAAAACCCGAGGTTGGAAAACCCGAATTTTATTAGTTTGATTTGGTATATAAATTTAAAAACCCGACGCAATTAATTTGGTTTGGTGTTTAAAAAATCCGAATCAATCCGGTCCATGTACCCTTAATATATACTATTGGATGGGATAGCACTTATTCGCTCCTGCAAAGAACTGCACATGCGAGTTCCACCCCTTTTCTCATTACTAAAATAAAATATGTTTTCTATTTTACTAAAAATGGAATGAAATGATGGTCTTTATAATTTCATTTTAGTCCTTCTCTTATAAATGAATTTTGATTCTGACTTTCATAATATTTGACTTACACATATTTTATCTTCAATATGCATTTTTGGTCTCTTTATAAGGGGTGGGCGTTCTATTCTTCGGTTCGATTTTATCAAATTTTAATTTGGCTATTTCGGTTTTGATTTTTTGAAGGTGGACACCGAACCCAACTAGTTCGGTTCGGTTCTTTTGATTTCGGTTTTTTGAACTTCGGTTCGGTTCGGTTTTAATTTTTTCAATTCGATTTTTTTGATATAATATTAGAAGCGATTCCATTTACACTAATTCATAATCTCAAAAGTAATAAAACATAAAACTGATAAATTGAAATCAAAATCAAACAAACAGGATACACAAGAACAGAAAACCATAATCATGATATAGGATTACTAGGTGTTATATACATACAATAAAAATAACTAAGAAAATACATAAAGGATATATATTAATCCTAAAGACACATCCTAGTCACCTTCCTTTGTTAAAGATATTTGATTTTCTCAACTGAAGTGAAAAATTAGGGATACAAAAGACGGGTTTTTTAAAAGAAAATTCAGTTTTTTAATCCATGTTTTTAGTTTTTTTTTTTTTTTAAATGGGTTTAAAAAAAATCAAATTTTAAAATTAAAAAAAAAAAGACGGGTTTTAAAACTCATTTTTTTTATGAAAATTCAGTTTTTTATTTTTATTTTAAAAAAAATTGACACGTAAGCCGAAAAAATTAAAAAAAAGAAGAAAAAACAAATAAATACACACGAGGACCAGTGTATGTCACTCTCCCATACGAGAGCGGGGATCGTCACAGTGGGTAATTATTCCGTTTTAAATAAGTTTTTGCAGTAATAGGATCCTTTAAAGGTGTGTGTCGATTTTTTAATTTTCGGTATTTATGATGATAACTGCCTTATCCCTATAAACAATAGTAATATTTAGATAAAATTTAAAATTATATCACATTTAAATATGAAAAAACAGTATAAAATTTAACATAATACTTACATAATTGAATGATTTAGTATTTAATTACCGTTAAGTTTGTAAAAATTCACAGTTTAACGATTAAAAGGGGACATTAATTTATTGAAAGGTAAATATCTTTAACCAAGAATTGTACGAAATGATTTTATAGCCCACTTATAAAATATTTTTAATTTTCTATCTTTTTTACAAGAGATTCATTTTTACATATAAGAGATTTGAAAAATAACACATAAGAAATCTAAAAGATCATTTATTCAATTCAAATTGTAAGACGTCAAGAGATCCGTTTCCTCCTAGGTATTTTAAGAATTAAGTGTTTGGCCATGAAAGCCAAATAGTTTTTCACTTTATTTAGCCCCCGTTTGGCTATAAGAATTATTCACTTTATTCCAGAATTTTTTTTACTTTTTTCCGGAATCAGCGTTTGGCCATGAGAATTCCGAATACAACTTGAAGTTGTATTCCGGAATACCAAAAACTCAAAAAAATTGTTTTTAAAAAAAAATCACTTTTTTTACTTTTTTACAACTACATTTCACCAAAAACTATAATTCCAAAAATTACGGTCAAACACAACTCCAACTCCAACTCCAAAATTCTAAAAAAAGTGAATTTTTTTTTAGTATCTATAGACAAATGGGGCCTTAGAATTTTGAAGTTGGAGTTGAAGATGAAGTTGTATTTAGTTATAATGCAAAGAATATTTGGTTATTTAAATGTAGTAAAAGTGAAAAAAATGAAAATGGGATTTTTAGTGTTTTCTAAATATCTATTTTTTTTAACTTTTCTTTTTGTTACATCGGTGGTAGGGCAAGGGGAAATTGAGAGGTGGGGAATGAAACCCTTACCAATAAAGTGAATGTTAGGTAACCAACCAACTAAGCTACTAAGATTGGAATTGGGCCAAACGTTGAAAAGAAAATCAAAAAAAGTGAAAAATTCTCTTGGCCAAACGGCTCCTAATAAAAGAGAAAATTATACTATATGTTCATCGGGGCAATAATACTATCAAAATTGACCCATTTTTTTAATTCTGACAAAAAATATTCAAACCTTTTCTCTCTTTCTATCTTTATATATATATATATTAGTATAAGTATATGTATATGTTTATATATATCTATATATATTTGACTTATTTTTCGTAACGTAAGTTTTGGGCTATTTTTTTTACAATATAAGTGATCAACTCGAATTTTTGCCCTAATAAAAGTTATTGAAAATTCTATTTTCCTTCTCTTTCTTCTCTTCCTTGGCACAGTAATGGGCTTTTTTCCTTGTCGTTCCTTTTGCTCTGCCGCCGTAACTCCTCCACCGCCGTAAGCTCCGCTGCTGTGGTAAAAATTGGTGTGTGGTTTGCTAAATTAACCTAATTAGGTACCTTCTATTTGCTGTACTTATTTATTACTCCCTTTGTTTCAATTTATTTGAACCTATTTTCTTTTTAATCTGTGTCAAAATAAATCACTTCTTTACTAATTTAAAAACAAATTTACTTTATGAATGATTTACGGTCACACAAATTTTCAAGGCTTATTTTAAACCATAAATTTCAAAAGTCTTCCCTCTTTCTTAAATGTAAACTGAGGGAGTATTAATTAAAATATGAAATTGTTTATGTGAAGAAAAAAAAGGTTCTTGTTTCGTTTGACAGGAAAAAAGTAGTGAGTAAATAAATGGCGCATAGGTTGCTTCGAGATGCAGAAGCAGATGGATGGGAACGATCTGATTTCCCCATTATTTGTGAGTCTTGTCTTGGTGATAGTCCCTATGTTAGAATGGTAAGCAATACTTTTTTTTTTTAACTTTTTTATGATTTTGTAGTATTAGGGTTTGTTTGTTATGTTTTATGTTGTTTTTCAACTAGAATTTAGGGGTTTTGTGTTTATAAGATTCATTTGGTTCCTCTTTTTTTGTCTTATTTTCCTTTTTGGTAAATTCCAAAAAGAGTGTCTCTTTCGATGTTTAGTAAGTTGACAATTCAAACACCAGAGGTGACAAGTATATAATCACAAGATTCAAAAGACATTTTAGTACATTATACACATCTTTAATTTAGGAACACAAGATGGATGGGAATGATCTGATTTCCCGATTATTTACGAGTCTTGTCTTGCGGATAGTCCCTATGTGCGAATCAGGGGCGTATCTAGCCTATTAAGTGGGGGGTTCAATTGAACCCCTAACTTTTGACACGGAGTATAAATTTATGTGTAAGTAATTATTAAAATTATAATATATAGTAGATATGAACCCATAACTTTTAAAATATAAAGGTTTCAATACTAAAAATCTTAAAATTGAACCCACAAGATTAAAATCCTGGATCCGCCTCTGGTGCGAATGGTACTAATATTTTTGAACCTTTTCTTTTATTTTATGAATAATTTTACGGAAAAGGGCCAAATATACCCCTGTACTATGAGAAAAGGTTTAAATATGCCCCTCATTATACTTTCGGTCCAAATATACTCTTGCCGTTATACTATTGGTTCAAATATACCCTTGTACTATGAGAAAAGGTTCAAATATTTCCGTTAAGTCCAGGTTACGTGCACCGACATTTGATGAGGTGGGTGCCATGTGGCCAATGTTAACCCATTTTACCCATCTCCTCTATTTCCTTCCCCTCCGCCACTAAAATTCCTTCTCCACCACCATTAATGGTGGCTTTACTTTCTTAAGTGTTAGTGCTTAGCTGAACTCGACACAGAAAATGAAACTACTGGCAGAACAATTCTTAATCAAGAAAAAAGATACCTTTGAAAAGATCCAAATTTTCTCCATCTGAAAGTCACATATGTCTACTCCAAGTGGCTTTTCAAAAGAGTGTTAAATTAATTTAGTACCTAACTAATCCAGAGCATGACATTTTAGAAAGATGTTTAGAGAGATAGTTGTTTAATTGATTTATGCAAGTGTAGAGATTTGTCCTTTTGTCAATTCCACCATTAAATTAAGGACAAAAGTTTTGTTTTAATGCATTCGATAGTTAAATTGGTGGAGGGGAAGGAAATAGGGTAGATGGGTAAAATGGGTTAAATCCGAGGTGGCATGCCACGTGGTATCCACCTCATCAAATGTCCGTGACACGTAGGATTGGATGTCCATCTCGGACAATCTTAACGGAGGAATGGTATATTTGAACCGTTTCTCATAGTACAGGGGTATATTTATACCTAAAGCATGGGTATTATATAGGGGTATATTTAAACCTTTTCTCATAGAATAGGGGTATATTTGGCCCTTTTCCGATAATTTTATGATTTGGTGTTTGTTTTTGTAGTATTAGGGTTTGTTTGTTATGTTTATGTTGATTTTGAACTAGAATTTAGGGGTTTTGTGTTTATAGGATTCATTTGGTTCCTCTTTTTTGGTACTCCCTGCTTCCATTTTTACTTGTCCAGTATACTAAAAATAGATGTCTATCTTAACTTGTCCAATATGGTAAACCAAGAGATAATTTACCATTTCATACTTATTTTACCCTTATTATTATGGCCCCTTAAGGGGCGTGCCGAGTGAAACATGGACAAGTAAAAATGGACGGAGGGAGTATGTTTATGTTGTTTTTGAACTAGAATTGAGGGGTTTTGTGTTTACAGGATTCATTTGGTTCCTCTGTGGAATTTAGGAACTGATTTTGTGCCAATTTTCTCCTAATTTATTGAGCTTCTTCCATCCAAATTAGTTAATTTTGGTTTTAAAAAAATGTTAATTTGGTTTTAAAAAGGTCTCTTTTTTTTTTTTTTGGTCATTTCCCCTCGTATGCATAGGGCCATGTTTAGAGTATTCGCTAGCAGAGAGAACACAAGCATGAAGTTGGACATAATTTGAGACCTTTTGATCTTGGAGTAATTATTTTGATGTTATTAGTCCGGTAGATTTTTTGGATTTTCTTAGTTGCATGAGCATTTAGGGGAGTTAAGTCGTGTTCTGTAATCAATTACATCCTCTAGATGATTGATTAATGAAATCCTGCTGTACTTAATCCCAAAAGAAAAATTTCTACTTAACTGCTTTGGCAAGGTGGCAAAAGGATTAAAGAGAAAAAGCCTCAATTTGGTAAACACAAACTAATGTTTGAAAAGGAAATTAATGAAGTTACTTATTCAAAGTTTCCAGTTTCTAAAAAGGATTTTTGTTCATCTTTTGCCGTAATAATATCTCGGGGTTTGCAGCGATAACTCGGTATATCTACTATACGACCATTAACTAAAATATGTCGATGGTTAACTAATTGATGGGCTGCGGGAATAGTTGAAGCCATACCCAATCGAAAAAGGATGTTATCCAAACGCATTTATACACACACACACACACACACACACACACACACACACACACACTCACTTCGACATTAGGTGGATAGTGGTATGCCCCTCTAACCCTTATTGACATAAATAGTAGACTTGGTCCACAAGTCAGGATTCAAACTTGTGAAGTGCACCCACCACACATCCTGCGCGTACTAAATTGAGGAGTTATCTGTCTTAATTTTAGGTGAATATAGCTGGAGGTGGATCCAAGATTTAAACTTGATGGGTTCAACGTATGTTTAGGCCTTACCCCTGAACCATTGCATTTCTGCGATTATGTGTTTAGAGCAAAATATTTGTTGAAACTTTACTTTTTCTAATATATTCTTTTGGCAATATATATGTATGCTCCGCTAAAAAATAATTGTGTAATGTTGAACCTGTTGAGTCTATGTTGCACATTGACTGGCGTACCCTGTATATAGCACTCTTACATTGATAAATCCAAAAACTCATTTCTGTATAGTGGGATTGATATCTCAGGAAACAGGATTTTAGATAAATCATCTGTATCTCAGGAATCAGGATCGTAGATAAGTCATCTGTTTTCCATCAGCAGTTTTATTGAATAGTGGAACAGTTTGTTACTAACAGAAAGATTTGCATTTCTACTTGGTAAAACCATAATAAACAGGACCACTTTATTCAAATTAGGGACTAGAATTCGTAGTTTTTTTTTTCCTTTTATAAGGAATCAAACTTCAAGGTTAGAGTGCATTCTGTTATTTCTGATACCCCTCAGTTTTTTACTGAAGTATTTATAACGTGTGATGCATCTGGCTGCTTATATATATTGAAGATAACATTTCAAGTATTGTCCTTGAGTCATAGAGGAAGATTGAGTGATCCCTTTTTCATAAAGAGAAAGGCTGTAAGCCTATTATTCTCTTTCTAGTCCTTGTTTGCTGAGTCTTGATTAGGTTATACACTTGCTTGAATCACGTTCTTAACAAAATAGATTCTATATTCGTTTTTCGTGTCGTTAAATGAGGACAACTTTCCTGCACCCAAGGGTGTGGTCTAGTGGTCAATGAGGGTTGAGCACCATGAGATCTCGGGTTCAATTCCCAGCAGAGACAAAATACTAGGTGATTTCGTCCCATCTGTTCTAGCCTTGGTGGACAGAGTTATCTGGTATATGTGACTGGTGGGAGGTGACATGTATCCCGAGGAATTAGTTGAGGTGCGCGCAACGGTTATTAAAAAAAAAAGAAAAAAAAAAAAGAAAAACTGAGGACAAATTTCCTAAATACAAAGCTGTATCCTGCTTTATTGCTTCTACTAGCCATTCCTATTATCAAAATGTCAGCTTTCTTCGTGCACGTCATAGAGATTGACCTGGGTTTTATGACGTGGTTACTTCTGGCCCCTTGTCAATTCACCTTTTCTTTTCCATGCCCAATTATTGAACATTTTAATCTTGTCATTGTTCCTTACAGACGAAAGCAGATTATGACAAGGAGTGCAAGATATGCACACGACCCTTCACAGTGTTCAGATGGAGGCCTGGTCGGGATGCAAGATACAAAAAATCTGAGATCTGTCAGACCTGCAGCAAGTTGAAGAATGTCTGTCAAGTTTGTCTTTTGGATCTTGAGTATGGTTTGCCAGTTCAGGTCCGGGACACTGCTCTCAGTATCAATTCTAATGATGCAATTCCCAAGAGTGACGTTAATAGAGAATATTTCGCCGAGGAGCATGACCGCAGGGTACGTGAAGCTTCAACTGGAAGTCTTTTAATAGTTAATATAATACGCCTTTGTGAACCACCTGCATATACACAGTTTACATGCATAAAAAGGTCATACTTTTGTTCAAACAGTGTCCTTTACTTTGTCTTCTGTTATTAACCCCCCCTCCTCCTTTAAAATAATGCTCATTTACTACTGAGGGCATGTGCTTGTTACAGTGAACATTTTTTACTTGCATATTATGGTGCAAATGTTGATTAGCTTGTTCGACAGTTTGCTGAATCTTCGAGCTGAAACTTTCTTTTAGCCCAGAATTGATTTATTGGGGCTGTGTTATTATTGATTTTCCCCTCCTTTCTCCCCTCCGAGGGAGGAGTACATTAGGAATGAGATACATAGTAAACATAGAAGATCAGCCTCAGATAAAACTGTTGTATGTTAATCACTCTTCTTTTCTATTTTCTCCTATCGACCTACATTTTCTTTATGAACAGGCAAGGGCAGGGATTGATTATGAATCTTCATATGGGAAAGTCCGTGCAAATGACACTATTTTGAAGCTCCAAAGAACAACTCCATACTACAAGAGAAATCGGGCACATGTTTGCAGTTTCTATATACGTGGTCAATGCACAAGAGGTTTGGAGTGCCCTTATAGGCATGAGATGCCGGAGACCGGGGAGTTGTCACAGCAAAACATTAAGGACCGTTACTATGGGTATGTGCAACTGAATATTTATCCTGTTAATTTGAATGCTTTTTGTTTTTTTAAATGCTTGTATAACCATTTTGACCATTTAATCTCCTGGTGTCAAACTGTCAATGGCTGTTTATAGCATCCTCTCTTGTTGCTTGTTCATACTTTTGTTTGAATTTTGATACTGTGTTACATATATAGTTTTGAAATCGTTTTTTTTTTCCATAAAATTCGTCTTATACAAACTAATAATTAACTAATCTAACAATCTAATTTTAATAATAAGTAGTAGTAACAATTAAGGTTCTATTTCAACATGGAACAAAAGGGCCCCAACATACAGTATAGTTAGAAAGAGTTTTGATGCGAGGCTTGGTCAGGGAAGGTGCAGGATAGGGATCTGTCATCTATGGAATGAGCTTCCACAGAGTCAAATGTCCTGGATTACAAGGAAAAGACAGAACCCCTTGCTCAGCAACAGCAGCTGATTCAATAGTGATGCTGTGTGTTTTTTCTTTTCTTATTCAAATTCTTGCCTACTTTTGAATCAGTGGACATCAAAAAAGTTGCTTGGTCGTCACACGTCTAGTTAGGGATTGTTGCCTGGACTCTGATGATGCATAGCTGAACTTGTGTCTGCACCTCTATATAGACTCGATACTGAGCCATATAGGTTCCTAAATTTCAATGTTGATCACAGTAACAATCTCTGCATGTACAAGACCATTCACATTTTTCTTTTGAGAAGATATTTGATAGTCAAATTCACAGACATTTAACCTTAATTTGCTTGCCTACTCGCCATATCATTGCATCAGTATTAAGTATGTTGCTCGGACTCTTCACTTTCAGTGCCGCACCCGTGTCGACACGACATGGGTGTGGGTGTGGGATCCATACCCGATCTGGTCAGCCAATTTTGGGTACTTTGACCAAAATCGAGGGAGAAATTCCGGATAGATTCAATGGATTTATGCAATCAAAACAAAAGCTACGGTAAAATTAAAGAAAACGGAATACTTGTATATAGAAACTTCTATGTCACTCCTTTTCCTTTTATCTCCTCCTGAGATTCTCCTCTTGATCAATATTTTCTCCTCAAATTTTCCACAAAATATCTCATAATTTTGGTTTTATAACTCTATTTTAAGATATTTGAATTATTTCTGGCCGAATCCCCGCACCAGTATCCATACCTGGATCCGTATCCCCGAATCTTAAAATTTAGATCATGAAGGATCCGACCTCTAGATCCGCACCCGTATCGGACACCCGCACCCGAGTCCGAGCAACTTAGGTATTAACAATCTTTTAATTTCCTTCCTAACTATGGAACCTTTGGAAAATCAAACACCTCAACAGACATCCATGTCCGGCACCCTTAACGGGTCTAGGTGACATAGGTCAAGTATCAGATGAGAAGGTGGGACTAGCGAGGTCACCCTAACTGCATAGTTCTGTCATCTGGATTACAAGTTTATTAGGTAATGCTGGAGCAATACAATTGTTCTCATACTCTGAGAAGCTAATACCGTACTGTTTACAGCTTTGAAATGTCCACCTTCATTGTTGCTAGATTAGTGTCATCTTGTTGCATCTACTCTTTCCTGAATATTAATTATCCTAATGATCTTTATTAACTTAAAAGAGCTATATTCGTATTTTTGGCGCAAGAAGTGTTGTCATTATGTTACCTGCAATGCTTGCAGAGTTAATGATCCTGTGGCGATGAAGCTACTTAATAAGGCAGGTGAAATGCCTTCATTGGAGCCCCCTGACGACGAGAGCATTAGAACCCTCTATGTGGGTGGTGTTGATGCAAGAGTCAGTGAGCAGGACCTAAAGGACCAGTTTTACGCACATGGAGAAATCGAGTCTGTTAAAATGGTGTTGCAGCGTGGTTGTGCTTTTGTAACCTACACTACAAGAGAAGGTGCAGAGAAAGCGGCTGAGGAACTAGCAAACAAGCTAGTGATAAAGGGCTTGAGACTGAAGCTGCTCTGGGGGAGACCACAAGCTCCTAAAGCAGAGATCGAGATGTCTGATGAAGCAAGACAGCAAGTGACTCATAGTGGATTGTTGCCCAGAGCTGTCATATCACAACAGCAGAATCAGCTTCCTCCACCCCCAGGCACTCAGGAACAACCCCCACAACCGATGCAATACTTCAACATTCCGCCAATGCCTCAGCAGGAAAGAGCATATTATCCGTCAATGGATCCTCAAAGGATGGGTGCCGTTGTTCCATCTCAGGAGGGAGCTTCTAGTTCAGCTTCAGGGTCGGGGCCTGAAAACAAGAGTGGTTCCGAAAAACCACCACAAGGACAGCATTATGCATATCCACCGGCACCTCCACCTCAAGGTCAATTTTACCCGCCTTACTATCCACCACCACCCTATGGATATATGCCACCACCACCGCCTCCACATTATCAGCAGTATCCCCCGCCTTATCAAGCTACGAGACCACCTCCCCCACCTCCTGCTGGTGACCAAGGTGCTTATCAGCAGAAGCCTCAACCAGCAGTAGCAGCAGCACAACCACCTTAATTTCCTCTGTTTTGTCTAAGCGGCTTTGGTCAAGAAGAATCAATGTAAACCCGATGGCCGATGTTCTGTATTTTTGTTACTGCAAAGAAAATTATTGCTATGTGAGCCTTTTGAATTAAGTATTTGATTCTGTTGTGACAATGCAATTACCATGGTATTAGGTGCCTCTATTGCAGATGTTTTCTTTGTTTCCACATCATCCAGTTAAGTAATGTAGTTTGGTTTTTGCACCGGGTTAATTTGGATAAATCTGTTACAAACTACAGGAACAATGAATGTAGCATAATACAGAACTTCTCATATTAAAATATCTTGCTAGAACATGAAATCTTTCAGTCTCGGTCCTATTTCGATATATACTATAATTTTGGCCCTATTGGTTGGCAACAAGCTAATAGGGTAAATCTTTTGGTAACATGATTAATTTTCTTCCATTTGTAGGTAGATGACTCCCATGCCAAAAGCAAGTCACGAGACTACTATAGTGAACCAACAAACCATAACCTGCTAAATCCCAAAATCTTTGTGGTCCACACAAATCTAAATTTCACTAACTTCCAAGGCAAAAGCTATGAACAGAAGATAGCAAACAACTAGAAGTATTTTCCTGCAAAATGATGAATTGTATTTACATGGTTCACGAGAAGTTTGGCCTATTGATCAATAAAATGAGTGCGTGGATTTAGATTCCGGCAGAGACAAAAACATTAGGTGGTTTTCTCCTATCTACCCAAGCTTTAGTTCATAGAGCTATTCAGTGTATGTGTTGATGGAAGATAGCAAGTATCCAGTAAAATAGTTGAGGTGCTCGTAAATTGGCTCGGTAGCTGGTACCCCGTGAATTTGTTAGCAGGTATCACGTAAAATAGTCAAGGTATTCACAAATTAGCTTAATAATTAGTATCCGATGGAACCCATATCAAATATCAAATGAAATAGTTGAGGTGTGCGCATCAGAATTTTGTTAGTACAAGGACAAAAAAAAAAACAATGGTTCACAAGAAGTTTGAATAGATTGAATGAAGGCTCCTTCTACACATTTTCAATCTTCCTACCACCTGTCTATAAAGACAATTTTTTTTCTTCATATAAATAGTTATTTTGAAGATAAGAGTTTGTTTTCTTTTGAATGTTATATAGTTTATGTAGGTTTTATCTGTTAGGCCTTCAAGACCATTGCAGACCTCTAAATCTTATTGGGAACATGTGAGAGCTAGTGAACACATGTGAAGTTTCTTCTACTTTCATTTTCATTCTGGATTTTCACAAGGATTCTTGGCTGTCTTCCCTATGTAAATCGACCACCAACTTCCTCTGCTATTTTTTTAATTTTTAATTTTAATGAATTCTAAGTTAAAATATATACATTAATAGCGTAAATATTTTGTACACGATCAGTGTACGTAGTTTTACATGTCATAGTTAGTTAGTTATCATTTTGCTAGGTTATTAATCAATAAAATTCATTGTAAAGTAATTGTGCACCTTATAAATGATTTATTTACTTAACACACCACCTCCATTTAGTAAGGTTAATCTTACGTAAGTCATTGTTTATTTAATATAATAAAATAATAAACTCACAATTTTTTTGTTTAACGGCGAAATTTATTTGTTCGATTAATCTGGATTTACCTTTCCAATATAATAATAACCTGACAAAACTATTTTTGTAATATTTTTTATTTAATCATCCGGTATACAAAATTTGTTCATCCAATTCATATGGATTCGCTCTATATAAAGCTCATCGGGGGAGTTTTAACGCTCCCTGCAAAAGAAGATTCAAATTTGAGACCTATGAATTTAGTGGCAGGGCTAGAATTTGAAGCTTATGAATTCAAGATTTTAGTTCTTTTAAGTTACTGGTTCTAAATTAATAATTTGTACAATTTTTTTTAAGACAAATACAAAGTTTAGACCAAAGCTAATGAGTTTCGCCCAGGAATAGCACTAGGTTTTTGGTTAAGGGTTCGACCGAACCAAGTAGTTGTAATTCAAACCTTATATTTATTTTAAAAAATTCATTCAGTATATACAAATTATTAATTTAAAATTTAGTAACTTACAAGAACTAGAATTTCGAACCCGTACACTTCAAATCCTGACTTCATCTCTGATTCGACCAAACCCGTAAGTCATACTCTAACTGCACATGCCCCGATCTCTAATTGAGGGTGGAAAAACCTTTATCAGTTCATCACGTTCGGGGTATGATAATCATGTTGCTATCAAAGAATAATGTTAACATTGTAAAATACCCACAGAATTCAAAACACTTTTTGAGTTTCCAACTGCCTATAAATACCTCATCTAACATTCCAAACAACATAAACCATCAAACATTAGTTTCTTTTTGTTTCTCTTTTGGTCATCACTTCCTCAATTTATATATCATTCTTATCAAGAAAGAACAAAATGGAGAAGAAGTTTAGCCTAGTGCTAATTCTCCCTCTTCTGATAATGATTCTTCTTGTCGGAACCCATGTAAGTTATCAACTCCCCACTGTAATGCATATATAATTCGTGTCGAAATAATGAATTCAGTTGAACCTATAAAATCTACTTTAGATTCATGTCGAAATAATGAATCAGTTGAACCGACAAAATCTGCTCTAGATTTTCGTCTCCGCCGACAACATTACTTTCCTCATATCAAATTTTACTAGTATCATTTTGACAAGTACCCCGTCAACTACCCTGCCCTATAACTGGAAGCCAATTCAGAATCTAGAGTTAATGAATTATATATATTTTAATTTCTTTTACATATGCATATGTAATTCGTGAATTGAACCGATAGAACCTACTCTAAATTCATCTCTGACGACAACATTACTCCCCTCATGTCAATTTTTTTACTATTTAATCGTTTTTTTTAGCAAATTTACTTTCATTTTTGTTTTTGGGGGTTGATATTTGGCATTGGTTATGGTTATCAGGCAAAAAATATAACAGAGACTCCAGCATCTCAGCCTCAACCTCCTAAAACTTCACCAGTGGTAAGTCTTCAATATTCACTTTCTTTTGTCCCCCCCACCCCCCCCCCCCCCCCCCCCTCCCGGTCTCTCTCTCTTTTTTTTTTTTTTTTTTTGCAATGGAGTAGCTAATTCTTACTTATAAAATTGTTTTTTTCCTGCAGAATGGTACCACTCCTGGTAGTCTCCACCCTCAAGGTATTAAAATGATATGTTTTCTTTCTGAGATTCAGACTAAATGAATTTTAATCAATATTTTAAGATGTATTTTTTCACCAAATTGATATGAGAAAAGTTGCAACTTATAGTACTTTTCATGTAGTTTTCATATATATAAATTTTAATCTTAAAATATTGAGTTAATCTAATTCACTTTAGCTTCAAGATTTAGTCAAATTGACTTTCGAAAAGTGAAAAATATCATATAAATTGAGATTGGGTAGTACTAAATATCGAAAAGTATATCTTTTTGGACCGACTAAAAGGAAAGAGTCCCATAAATTGAGATGGAGGGATTCAAGTCATCTCTTGGCAAAACAAAACTATAGTCATCGAACGGTAGTCTGTTGAACACTCCTCAGAATATTATATTGTATATCTACCAAATAGGTCAAATGTATATATATATTAAATCTTGAACATTACTTATAATATATTAAAAAAATTTGGAGTGAAATTTTGATTTCTTCTTATAATCAGAGTGTCATGTTATACTATATAAGCTTACCAAATTTTTTATTTTTCAATTTTGGTACATATGCAGAATGTTTACCAAAGTGCACATATAGATGCTCAAAGACACAATACAGGAAGCCATGCATGTTCTTCTGTCAAAAATGTTGTGTAAAGTGTCTTTGTGTTCCTCCCGGGACTTATGGGAACAAGCAATTCTGCCCTTGTTACAATAATTGGAAGACTAAGAGAGGAGGACCAAAATGCCCCTAAATTCATCGGCACTGACAATATAAAGAACTTTTATAGTATCACTGTAATTTAATTTGTTGTAAGACGTTACGTTGTTTGTCTTATTTTCAAATTACTAGTTCCACTTGTTATAGATAATCTCCTGTAATTATATTTTAAGTGACTAAATAATGTAAAATTCTTTCACTTTATCAGTGTATAGGAGTTCTTTTTGTTCCCAAGGGCCGATATTGGAATTTCCTATATTTTGCTTCATGCTCTACGTACCTACAGTTAGAGGCTTAGAATTTGCTATAATCTATCTCAATTTGTATGTTAACAACCAGGAAAATTTATAGGATATTAGAAAATTTTATGGGCTATGAAGAAGGAAAAGTTCGTTCTTATATCGGAACTTACGTAAATGTATCCTTCGACCCACTAATTTACCTACATAGTCAAAGTATACAATACCTATACACTTCAGCTATATATGTTGTGTATCTGTATGTATATCTAGTATAAAATTTACACTTTGGCTGCATATGTTGTGTATATGTATGCATAGTATATGTATATTTAATATAAAATATATACTACCTATACACTGTGTAGGCATTTTTATGTCAATGCTACTTCACTGTAATTTTCATATGTATATCTAGTATAAAATCATGACGTTCGGGTTCAAACAGCATAAATTAAAAAAAAAAAAATTGCAAAGCAAGGTTTGGGTCGCGTGCATATGTTGTGTATATGTATGCATAGTAAGACATAACTAAAAGTAATAAGTTAATATAAAATGTTTACTACCTAAAAAAAAAAAAAATATATGCGTTATACGTATTTTATAAATCAGATTGCCGAAATTATTTTTTTATGATACTTCACTGTAATTTTGAGGTAAAAATTTAAAGACCACCCCAAAAGAAGGGCAATCCGTGCAAAAAAATGTTAGTATCATGGCCCTGTTTTATGATAGTAGGGGCTGCTCGTTTGGCCCATACCCAATTTTGAGTTCAATATATTGAGGCCCAATATCACATAGTATTCAAACCGGACTTGGTTGATGCCTATCCAATGAATCTATATTACTATTATATATAGGGATAACTACATGACATAACAAACATATAGTGGGTATTGACATTTAGTAGCTACAGTTTAACTTAATTAATTCTCATAGCAAACATTTGTGTATTAATGACATTTAGTAACTATATATATACACACAAAATTACCCATCAAACTATTTCCAACCCATATCTCTCTCCCACCTTTTTTAATTAAATGTGCTGCTCCATAATCCCTTTTCCCTTTCTTCTTGCCCTTTTTAGCTTCATGCCGAAAAAGAGCCAATACCTAGATCGAGCATTGTTGGAAGCAAAAAGGAAAGAAAACTTTTATCTATGAAGAAGAAAAAACTGTATAGCTACATCGGAAAAAAAATGTCGTCGTTGTATTCTAATTTTTTTGATCATATCCTATTTTCGCCGTATTTGTTGTATATTTACCGTGTATACAATATTTTTACTTGTATTTGTTGTATACATACCGAAAAATATGATGTATTTATTAATTTTTTGGTGTATCTATGTTGTATCGTATTTGTTGTATACATACGGAAAATATGGCATATTTGTTAGTTTTTTTGGTGTATGAATGTTTTATATCTGTGTTTTTTTACTATTTTGTATACATTGATGTATTTGTGTAATTATTAGTGTATATGTATTCGCTTTTTACTCGTTGTATTCATGAATACAACAAGCCAATTTATGACTACGGATAATTCTTTCTTTGAATACGGTGAAATTTTTTTTGTATTTCATGAATACGGTTATTTTTTTTAAAAAAGAAAATTGAATACGTTTTTTACGTATTTGCCTTTAACGTAAATATTGAAACATGAATTTTTGTATTCGATTAAACCTGAAAATGTTTGCTATTTATGTAAAATGTCCTTATATATAAGCGTTGATCCGAAACTTTTGTCGTCCTCACACATACCATGGACCCACAGGGGTAGTAAAATTGCATTCGTGTTGCTTACCCTTTTTCAAATTCTCACTTTGCAAATTTGCATACGTGGCACTTGAAATTGGTCTTTTTTGCTATAAATTATTAGAAAAAAGATTTCACTTTTTTTTTGAAATTTTTGAGTTGGATATAGTTGTATTTGTGTCGGCGAAAACCACCTACCAAGTGGATTTTTAGTAACTACATTGAGAGAGAGCCAAGAGAGAAATTAGGAGGAAGACTAGTGGGTCATTTTAAAAAATTTTTGAACTACATTATAGTAGCTACAATAATGTATTTCAATTATACAAGATATATATATATACCAATTCAAAACCAATATAAAAACCCATCTTTTCTTGTTCCGTTGTCATGTTGTATCTTTTCCTCAACTCATCTCCACTTATTCCGTTGTATCAATCTTTTCCCTCAACTCTCTCTTCCATTGTATCAAATTTCCTCCATTCTTTTTATTTTTCAATTTCTCCTAAATCTAACAGTTAGCACAACGATTCATAGAAGCAACATCCTATTACTGGTTGGGTTTATTGCAACCCAAGTGAAATCCCTTAGATTTCATTTGCAATTTGGTCAGACCAAATGTATAGCTGAAGATATCAAAGCCATGTTATGACTGTTGGCAAGTACCATATTGTTAACTCCAATGAAGGTTATCCTTTGCCTGATACTCACAAAATCACTGACAGGGTAATTTATCCGACGGAGCTAGCCGTCTCCGTCGCCGGTCATCTTCTCCAGCGTCTTCGATCTCGGCGGCGGACTTCGCCGTTGATGGTGGTGGGAAAGAAATAGTTGATGGCGGACGACCCGAACGACCGCGCCGTTGCCGGATCTGAGTATATTTGCTCAGTTCTGATTGATCTATGTATTTATCATTGTTGTTGCTTGAGATGTATTTATTTTTGTGTTGAATACATAGAAAGAAATGATTTCTGGTTGGATCCTTATTGGATGACGCCGTTGCTGATGATGGAAAAATCTCTGACGGTGTATTTTTAAGATCTAAGTGTATTTTATTTCTTATATCTCAAATCTGAGTGTAATTTTTTTCTTGTATCTCAAATCTGAGTGTATTCGTTATTTTTTTAGTGTAAAATAGAGTGTTTCTTTATGTATTTTTCACTTGTATTTCGAAGGAGATTTTTTTTGTTTACAAATGAATACGGTGGATTTTGAATACAACTGAATATCCCTGTATTTTTTTTGCATTTATGTTGTTTGAATATAACCGAATTTAAATACAATAAGTTGAATACAGTGTAAAAGTTGTCACGAATGAGTATAGCCAAATTGAATACGAATAAATACCAAATTGAATACAACATCTTTTGAATCAAATGTAATTAGCAAAAGTCTATTTACGCCATAAAAAATTTTTTTTCAAAAGTATAGTCATTTGTGTAAGTTGCATATATATATATATATATAAAAGCAGGTCAAATGCCCGCGAACTTGTCACAACACAAGGGCAGGATTTCCATTCTACTTTTTTCTCAATTTTTGGCCTTAAAAAACTTCCGGAAAAGTGTAGTCTATCCAAAAGAAAAAAAGAAAAGATATATATAACTCTTACGTTCTTCTTCTTTGCTCTCCCAGCGAGCTTTAACATTTACTCTTCATTTTCACTCCTTTCTTCACATCACACCTCTAGCACTACCATAGTTGAAGCCCTTATTACTGAAAGCATAAAAAATCCATCATCGAACAAAGCCAACAGTTCAGAAAACTGCTTCTCAGGAAGACTCAATAATGCTTATTGTAAAGCCGATAAAACATTCTGATAAAGGTGGCGATCTGAAAAGGTATTCAAACTTCTTACCCTCGCCCCAGGCTTATATTTATAGAACCTATTTCAGCAAACCCTTCTATCTTTGAGCATAACTAGGTTCATTGAGTTGTGTTAGATCCATAATGGCTACCTGTCATTGATCTTCACCAAAATGATGTATTAATTAAACGAGGATTCTCTTTCTATGATAAAATAAATTACATATTGTCTGTTTACATTGACAAATTTGATATATTATCAGCTACAATGTAAGAAGATTTTTTAAAAAATGTGTTGTATTTCTCTTGAATGCTATGGTATTGGAAGACGACATTGTTTGTGTTGGTTAGCATGGCCTTGTTTACAATGGAATTCCTTTTCGCTCTTCTTTGCTGCAAACCTCTTATTATTCCAGAATTAAAATTGATGCATGCATGATTCGAATAGTCGTATTGGTTCACAAATATCTTGAATTATGTTGTCATTTTTTTTTTGTACACAATAGTTAGGTGTCTGTTGATTCTTTTTCCCCATGGTACTCATTTTACCATGTATGCGTAGTGAATGGTTTTTATGTTTGCAATTATTCTCTGAAAATATACACCCTCTCATGAATTAAAAGTTTTATTTGACAAGTATAACATTGTGTCCTGAAGTTTACAAATATTAGATACTTCCCATTTCCTCTGTAAGCATCATTTTGAAATACTGTGGATATAGTCATTTCCCATATATACAAAGTTATGGGAAATTTAGAGTGGTTATGAAGCTACTTCCGTTAATGTGCTGATTCGGGGAGAGCCTCAATGCAAGAATATAATTTAAAGATTAGCTAAATAGTAGATATCCAAAAATCTCACATATGATATAATGCCAAATGGTTCTATCAATTCTAAAGAACTGCATAGAGGACCTGAACAGTGGTTTCTTTTCATTAAACTTTTTTTAGGATAATCTTTTGCAGAAAGACTAAACCTGGCCTCTTAGAAGTGGTTGATTAATCAGATCCGGATAGTAGTATTTGTTGTTTATACTTTGTTTTGGTCTAACCTATAAGGAAGGGTAAAAACTTAGTGACTTCATCATATGGCTTAACGGACTTCATATGGTTGTAAAACCAGATACTAGCTATAGCTCCTGCTATAGGACTTAACACGTATATCCATTGTTTATTATAACAATTTGATAAAATTGCTGATCCTAAACTTCTTGTCGGATTCATTAATGCCTCTGAGATAGGCCTGTTCATCACAATAGCAAATGTCTCAAAATTTCTAAAAGGCGGCATGAAACTCGGGGTCTCTAATTTTTAAAATTAGTTCTTAATTAATAATTTGTACATATTTGACAAAATTTTTAATACAAATATATGGTTCGGACAAAAGCTACTAGGTTCGGCCGAACCCCCACCCGAAGGGCTGGCTTCGCCCCTGGCTGTCAGGCAAATATGTAGAATGTAGAAGAGTTAAGACTCCAAATAATACAATGATAAACCATTACTCCAGTTTATCGATGAGTTCTAAGATCATGTTAACTATTACATAAGCCCATCCAAAGTTCCCACAGGTAACTTTCCAATTAGTTTAACTTCTTACTACTGATGATAGTCGGAAGTATTCCTCCACTTTGAGTTTTTCGTGTTTATTTCCTAAAGCTATTTTACGAAAACATGTACCTTTTAAGCGCATCAAGACATTATGTCAATTTCTTTAGGCAAAATGTTTTTAGAAATCAAACACTTTCAAGAGCATTTGATTTTCAAATGTGATGGCTTTAGAAATGTACTCTGAAATGAGTCCAAAGGAAGTGAAAAAACTGAAGATATCTATTTAGCATACCAGGCAAGAATAGAGTTAATTGTGACTACAGCTCCAATGACAAGTCCAGTGAGTTCTCCAACCTGCATCTGCAAAACAGAGAGAAGGATAGAGTAAGTGAAAATTCTAAAGTCCTAGGACCTTAACAATTGAAGTAATAATGAAGAAACTAAACAAAAGTGATTACTAACAGCCTGATTATCCATTGCAATGCCTACAAACAACAAACATGAGGTATAAAGTGATCAAGAATTCTAATCCAAGATACTGCAAGTCTTACCCTGTTGAGATTGTTCTAGAAATTGAAGTTGCTCTTCCTTGAACATTAACTTATAGTGCCAATTTCTAGAGTTGCACCCACGACTTGTGCTAATACATATGCTGGCACCTGAAAAGATGTCCTTTCTTGCTCATTCCTGTTTTATTTTGGGTTAACTGAGAATGGAGAAACTTACATGTCTCCATGCAGTCCTCTTACATGTTAATACATTGAAAATTATGGTGATTGTGAGATTTTTTATTTTTATTTTTTTGTTGTTGATTTGTTTATTCTTTTCTAATTTTACGATCTTTAGGTATGTTTTTTCCCAAATTTTGAGCATATAACTATTGTCACTTCAACTTCGATGCTTTTTTTTTTTTTTTTTTTTTTTTTTTTTAAAAAAAAGGGGTGGGGGGGGGGGGTCCCCACTGACTATTTTATTAATATCTCATAATTAAATAGTCTAAAAAATAACTAATCTAAAACAAAAAGGAAACAAAAAGACTAGAAACAAAAGCAAAATAGGAAAGCACAGCAATGAAATTGACGATCTCCTTTCTTCATCTATGGAGCTTTGCCGACTAAGATCAATGTAGCATTTGTCCTCTGTCTTCACTAATCGAAGGTATTATTGTTTTTTCCTTCTTTCCTTGTCCTTCGTTTGTTGAATTGATTTCCTTTGTTCTTCAAATCTGAGAAGTTGATGGTAAAGATCTAGCTGGGATTTACACTTTTCCTTCCTAAACTGAGGATTCAGGAGATTTATTCGTTGATTACTCAGAGGTATGTAGTGTCCCTCATCTCTTGCTTTTCGGTGTTGATGCTTTCGATACTCAATCAGTACTTTGTTGTGTTGGGTAGATGATGCCTTCCATGCTTTGAGTTTATTCTGAAATCAATTCAAGATGTTCCCAAAGACATGTTTTTTCCTCCATTTCTTTCCTTTCCATCTCTGATTTGATGTTTTTTGCTCTTCGGATCTAAGATGGTGCTGGTGAAGGTGCCGCTGCAATTTGCTCTTGTTCAACCCAAATCGAAGATGTATACACCTTAATCGTTGATTTCCCAGAGGTATGACTCTTGTTTCTTCCTGCTGCTGCTTTCCTTTCCTGGAGCTGTGACTTAATGTAGTGGGTAGATAGGTCACTTGTATTGAAAGTATACTAAGATTGAGAGGTTCTTGGGCAACAGAATGAGCACCTACATGTGCTAATACCACACGCTTTTCAATCTCCCATCGACTCAGTATACTCCCAAATACATGTGTTTTCCATTCTAGTCGATTAAAACGTCTGTCCTTGTAGCACTTGTGATTTTGCTGAAGTTTTTGTTGTTTGGGTATGGTTCTGCTGCTCTTGTTATTGTAGAACTTGTGAATGCATTTGACTTCTTGTTGTTTCCCAGAGGATTTGTTGTTGTTTTCCTGGTTATCTACCTGCTGATGTGACTTCAATGTTAGTCCCCGTTGATGTTCCTTCTTTAGTTGCTCTTTGTAATTAACACCTGTAAAATTAAACAAACAGTTAGTAAAAACTTCCTCAATGTTCTCCTCCCATAGGATTTGAACATGAGGAATCTCTTCCCCTTTCCTTCCTATTATCAACTCCTTTTGCATGGTCTGATTCTTAGATAAGGCTTGATTAATTTGTCACTATTCAGAATTCTTCTGCCTTGACTATCTAGTTCCTAAAAGTTGTTAGCTTCAATCGATCCTTTAGCTAGCACCTGATTGGCAAGATGGTCAGCCAATTTATTCCCTTCCCTGTAGATATGAGATATTGCCACTGTTCTTTCACTCATGATTCTCCAAATCTCTTCCATAGTGGTAACTATCTGCCATGGCACCTCCCAAGTCCTTTGTACAATATTTTTAAGCAATAGAGAGTCTGTTTCAATTAGGATTCTGTCCTCCTGAGTTGTCTCTATGTACTTTAAAGCATATAGAATTGCCAATGCTTCTGCTTGGGTGTTAGTGCGGAGGGGATCCTCCAGTTCCCTAGCCTCTGCATGAATAATATCTCCACATCTATCTCTCACACAGAATCCCCAAGAACTTCTACCAGGGTTTCCCCTTGATGCCTCGTCTGTATTCACCTTGATCCATCCATTATCAGGAGGTTTCCAAATCACTTTGGTTACTCTAACCGCATGATTATAGTGATGTAAAGCCTCCACTACAAGGGATATACTTACAATTCCTTATCCTTACCTTTATGAACAGAATCAGGGAATGCATTACCTGATATATCAACTTTGTGGTGAACTTAGATGATTTCATCATCCAACTACATGAGTTTTTCTTTCTAAGTGTTCTTTTTTTATTTTCTATTTAGGTTGGCATTCTTCAGAGGGAATAAATTTATACCTTTCTCTGCCAGTTAGGGGAATTACATTTGCTTCGCTTTATGGGATCCCTGGATATTCTATAACATCGAATAGGTTCGTTAATTCTACTTAGAGTCTCTAGAGTCATACCTTGCTTCAATTTGGCTAAGTAAGTTTTCTTCCCTCTGGCTGATTAAATTTTATATCTTTTATTTAAATTTAATGTTTTATATTGAAAAAAAATATTAGATGTAATTAACTTATAAAAGAGTAGACTCCAAACATAGATGCATGAAAATAGTGGCTTTTCGGGAACAAAGGTTAGTACTTTTCAATTCTCCGGCTTAGAGTTGCAATGATTTGCTCTGCCTTTTTAAAAAGAATCTCTTGATTCTACCTTTTATCCTTACATTCCTAATATAACTGAAAATGAAAACCTCATTGCACTATCTCAAAAAATCATTACATTTATTGTTAGCTACTCGGAGGTTTTCCCAAAGATTTCACTTTCAAGCTTGGAATTTTTTTCTAGCTTGCTCCAATTGTTATATTAGTAGCTTCTGAGTTACATCCATATAATGAGACTAAGAACTGATTTCTTTATTTTTCCTAATTCCAATTTCTTCGTTGGTGTTTTCCAAAAATCTCACATTGGCCCTTATTTAAATAACTAGCTCTTGGCGCATCGAGCATATCTCAAACCTCGAAAAGTGTGGTTGTAATTGTGATGTTTTTTTTACGGTAAAGACATGAGCATTTCAAAGGTATTACTGGAAAGATTGATATGGCAAGACAACATCTAATTCACCTGCAGCAGCAACTGAAGCTCCAGTATAGTGATACACTAGCTAACGAAGGAAAAGAAGCTTTGGTCCAACTAGAAAAGTGGTCACTTACTAAAGAAAGCATTCTAAGACAAAAGTCTAGATTTTAGTTGGATTAAGCTTGTGATGCCAATACCAAGTATTTTTCAGCAGTGATGAAAGAGAAAAGGTAGCAAAAACAAATAGTAGAACTTACATCTTTGACTGGACAAAAACTGACAGATGCAAAGGCAATCCAAGAAGAGAACATACAATTCTATAAATCACTAATGGGGACGTCAACATAATCATTACTTGCGGTAAGCAAAACTACCATGAGTAAAGGTCCAGTTTTTAGTCACCAATAGCAGGTTGAGTTGTGCAAAGAGATTACAGATCAGGAGATCTTAAAGGGCCTGCAGTATATAAGAGATGATAAAGCACTTGGCATAGATGGTTTCAATGCATTGTTTTATAAAATAGCTTGTCCACTTATTAAGGAAAGATATTTGTGCAGCTATCCATGAATTCTTCAACACCACCAGCTTATACAAAGCAGTGAACTGTACTCTCATCACCTTATTGCCTAAGGTTCCAAACCCACAGACAATCAAGGAATACAGGTCCATTGCCTGTTGTACAGTCCTCTACAAGTTGATAGCAAGGGTCCTAACAACAAGAATGAAGAATATCATGCCTCATATTATCAGTGACACCCAAGCTAGATTTATTCCAGGGAGAAGGATTGCAAACAACATCATCATGTGACATGAATTGGTCAAACGGTACTCCAGAAAAACATATATGCTAGAAGTATGCTTAAAGTAGATTCGCAAAAAACGTATGATTCAGTTGAATGGGTTTTTATAGAATAAGTCTTAACAGAATTGAAGTTTCCAGCAAAGTTCATTGGTTGGATAATGTGCTGTATGAAAACAGTGAGCTACTCAATTACCATTAATGGAGTTGTTACAGAACCATTTGAGGCAGCTAAAGGCTTAAGGCAAGGGGATCCAATGTCCCCTTACCTTTTTGCAATAATAATGGAGTACTTGAGTAGATTTCTCAATGAACTGGCAGATAACAAGCAATACAAATATCATCCCAAATGTGTCAAAGTTAAATTGACCTATCTTTCTTTTGCAGATGATCTTTTGTTATTTCCTAGAGGTGACAGAGTCTCTATCCAGTTGCTCTATGACAAATTTGACTTGTTCTCCAAAGCTTCAGGTCTCAAAGCAAACCTAGCTAAAAGCAGCATTTATTTTGGAGGGGTGGACAGTGCTGAACAATAATGCATAATTCAGCAACTTGGTATTACACTTGGGCAACTACCTTTCAAATACTTAGGTATTCCCCTATTTACAAAGAAGCTAAGCATTCTCCAATGGCAACCTTTGATAGAAAAAATTGTAGCAAAAATAGCTTCTTGGACAGCCAAAAAACTGTCCTATGCAGGTAGAGTGCAGCTAGTCAAAACAGTTGTGTTTGGGATACAATCCTACTGGGCACAAATCTTTTTAATACATTCCAAAGTAATCAAGACCATAGAAGCGTATAGTAGAAGTTATATATGGTCGGGTACTAATGAGATTACCAAAAAGGCACTAGTCTCATGGAGTAAAATGTGTTAGCCAAAGGCTGCAGGAGGACTTCATATGTTTGATCTAAAAATCTGGAATAGGACAGCTATAACACCTCGTGCATTCGGGCTAGAGTTCGAATTGTAAGACGGGGGTATAATGGAACCAATATGAGGAGTATAAGAAGTATTTTGAAAACTAATCAAGTCATAAGAAGAGTCATTGGACAAAGCAAAGTCGGAAGACACTCTATAGAGCATATTTTCAAGTTAGTTTGCAAAAGGTTTCGCTTCAAGTGACTATAACCCCTTTATTAATTGGGAATTTGGTAAAACTTTCTTAATTAAAGTTGTAGCCCTTTTAAATACCTTTCCAACGATATCTTATGGAGGTTAATCAAGCATCTGCACAAAAAGTTATGACCGTTTTATTGAAGGGTCACAGAGTAGTTTGCTCACTGAAAATTGCCATGACTAAATACAGACCAAATATACGGTCCGTATTTTGAGATACGGTCTATGGTCCATATATATGAATCGTATAATCACCTCGACATTATGTTTTTATGCCATGAGAATATATGGTCCATAAATACGGACCGTATCTCAAAATACGGATCGTATTTATGGTCCATATTTCTCCTGACGTAGTTAAGTATAAATACACCAGTTTAGTCTTCTAACTCTATTTTTCATTCCTTCAAGCCCATCAATCCAAGACATTAAGGTGAGCCCTTCCAAGTCAATTCTAACATGTATTCATGTAATCTAATTAGGAAATCATTAGTTTTAACCTAGGGTTTTCAAGAAAATGCATCTCAAGGCTCAAGGTTTAAGCTTTTGGAATTCTATTACGAGTTTTGGAGCAATCACGTTCTTCCCCACAATCAAGGTTTCTAACCTAGGGTTTCTATCTACGTGTGGAATTCTAGGAGATCAAAGATTTAAGCTTTTGGAATTCTAGGAAATCATTATTTCTAACCTAGGGTTTTTATCTACGTGTGGGAATATCATTGTTCTTCCCCATACCGCATTCTTCCATGATTATACAAAGTTCACCCAAAACTAGGATTGTAGACATGTTTATGATAACCCTAAGCTCATGTACCATGATATACCATGTTTGTATTGATAATTCGTTATTGTATTCTTGATATTTCGTTTTGGTTATTGAGAATATGTTCGTAATCTATGAAAACCCATACTTTGCATTCCATGGGTTCTTACATGTAAGATATGAATTATTATGCTTATTTTCATGAAAATCCTACATGTCTCCATGTTTTCACACAAGTGTATTATGTAATTATATATTCATGTTATGTTATACTTATAATTCATGTCTACATATCGTGTTTAAGAAAATCATGGGCTTAGATGCCACCTATTTTCATGTTCATGTTTTTGGGAGTTGCGCTGATTATCGAAGGCTCGGATAACTTTGAAACTACGCTTGTATAGGATAAGGATCGCTCGCGCGCGGTTAGGACAATTCCTTCATGTTTTATTGATCGGATCATTTCATGTCATGTTTTTGTCTCATACCCCTGGCAAGATATGAGAATGCTCTGCTAGTCGGGCCAGGTACCAGACTCCACATACCCATGTGGTGATTCATATTATCCGTTATATTAATGCTCTCCCAACTATAAATGCATTTACTCATATTATATACACACACACACGCACACACTCATGTCAGATGATACTCGTGTTCATGTTCAGCTTATAGATACAGTTTCAGTTCTATTATTTTCATGTGTCATGCTTATTTCATTCAGTTGCTTTATATATAAGTACAATTCTAATGTACGGACGTCCCCTTTTATTTTTCTGGGTGCCTACATTTCACGATGCAGATTTACAGGACAACGAATCAGCTCGTTAAGACTTTGCTCATATCAGCTATTGGTGAGCCCCATTCCATTCGGGGTGTTATCTTTATTTATTTTATGTTAGTTATGCAGTTAAGGTATGCCGAGGGCTTTGTTCCGGTAAACATTTTAGCAATCAGACTCATGTCAGAGGTTTCATAGACTAGTCAGTTATGTGTAGTGTCAGATGTTTAGAGTCGTATAGCTACTGTTGGCTCGGTATTTGTCATGTTTATTCAGAGTATTTTCGCATCATGTTTTAAACCAGTATTTTCATTACTATTATGAGATTTCATGATTACTCAGATCATCCATGTTTTATATTATATTCCGCATCAGTTCATACCCTATGTTGATTTAGCAAGCCATGTGGTTCGCTCGATCACATGCAGCAAGGCACTGAGTGCCATGTTACGCCCAGGCCATGGTTCAGGGCGTGACGTAGCAGTTGCGAAAGTATGTTAGGATCTAGAAAACAAGATGGATAGGCTATGAATAAGGTGGATCCATGATTATTATGTGAAGGATGCTCAGGTTGCACATATACCCATACCACAACAAGCTAGTTGGATGGTACGGAAGATACCAAAGGCAAGCGTAACTCTCCAACTGATCCAAGGGGATCCACCAGCTACCAAGAGTAGAATTAACTTTATGTATTTGCAGCTGATTGGAAATCATCCCAAAGTCCCTTGGAAACATAAGATGGTTTCAAATGGGGCTAGACCAAAGCTAGATTCACTCTATGGGTGTATCTCCATGGACATTTAAACACTAAAGATAGACCAGCCAAGTGGGGTATTCATGTAAATCTAGATTGTGTTATGTGTGGAAATGCAATGGAAACCAGTGATCACTTATTCTTGGAGTGTGTTTGTGCCAGAAGTTTATGGCACAGACTAATGCAGTGGTTGAACATATTAGTAGCCGTACCTTCAGGACATTCTTAGATGCAACAATGGATATGACAAAGGTCCAAAGGGAAAACTACAGCAGCACATATTCTCAAAATGGTTTTTACAGAATATATTCATGCTATCTGGGCTGAAAGAAATGCCAGAGTTTTTGAGCAACATGGACGAGATTCCAGCAGTATAGCCAGAGAAATAGCTTGTAGTACCAATGTTCGAGCATAAGTGAAACTCATAATAGCGTTTCAACAGTTATCATTTTAATTGTCGTACTTATGATAATGTAAATAGCTAAAGGGTGTTGATGTATAGGTGATTTTTTTATTATAGATCAGCAAGCTGGGATGTAGCTATGCTGTGGTACTTAAAGTTCATACTTGGTGATTAATACAAGTGATTAGTTACCCAAAAAAAAAAAAATAATAAGACATGAAAAAATGAAATTCCAAATGTTCAAGTTTTCATAATCTGTAAGTTGGTTTAATTTCCTTTTTAGAATGACCTTTTTAAATTCTTTAGTTGATGCAAAGTTTATAGAGTTCTTATTTCTCTCGAGAGTTTGGATTATGATCTTTTCTGCATGTTTGAATCTCACAAGTCTACTTCTTATATTTACATTCCTTAAAGATATAATTGAAACTGAAATCCATATTGCAAATATTATTAGTTTCTTTGGAATTTTTCTGAAAATTTTCACTCTAAATATTTCTCCCTTTGCTTTTAGTATTGTGTGAATTATACAAACTCCTTTAAACTACATTGTGTCTTTGTTGTTTTGCGGCTTTTGCCTTTGATTTGTTTTTTCCTTCTCGTATGTTAGTACATTACAGCTTATGATAGGAAGATTGTAGGAACTTTCTTTCTTCTATGCCAATATATCTTCTATTAATAAAGTTTCTTGGTGTTAAGTTGGTCATCATTTGTGAAAATCCACTCACATCTTTATGTTAGGGAAGTGTTATCACCGTAGCTTTGCATACTGTATAAAGTAGTACTAAAAAATATGATTGCTTGCAAAAATAGTCCACTTAACTGTGCAGAGACAACAAGTACCAATGAAGTTGGATGTTAAGTTGAACAAACAATTATAACGCAAAATATAAAATGAAAGGGTAACATGAAAAATAGTCCTTAGTTTGTCACCACAATAAGGCATACATGGGTGAAGAAACAAAGGAAAATAGAAACGAAAAAAAACAAAGAGTGGAAAAACAAATATATAGTAATTAAAAAAATTTGTTCATAAAGCACGGTAAGTTCCATAGTATCTAGTATTTATACCAATTCAATGCGTCGGGAATACATCACATATCTTAATAAAAATACTTATTACTAAATCATACCTATATAATTAAGGTGTTTCTTAAGAAAAAAATACAAAATGTGAGAAGAGTGATGACATTGTATTAAAATATTCAACAAAAGCTAATAAATTCGGTCTAAAAATAAATATTTAATTAACAAGCCATAAAGAAAATGACCATAATCACTCCTAATAAATAATTACATGACAAAGAAATAAAACTTAAGTTATGTTTTTTCACTCTTAAATAAATTAGGAATGTTTTACTAACTTACCCTAATCAAATTTTATCTCTTTTTAAGTTATAAATTTTTTTTCCTAGAAAATTTTAGTTGAATAATGTAATTTTAATTTTTTTTTTGTAAAACCAAACCAAATCAATTATGGGTAATTTTACTTTAAAGTTTCTAGTATTTATACCAATTCAATAAGGGAATACATCACATATCTTAATAAAATATCTTAAATAAATATATCTTAATAAAAATTTTAAATCACTCCTCCGTTTTGTAATAAGTGGTATTTTTAAAAGAATTAGGATGTTTTTCTAACTTACCCTAATCAAATTTTAAATGAAAAATCTAAAACACTATTTATTTTGAAATAAAATGAAAAATCTAAAACACCATTTGTTTATAAAAGGATGGAGTAATTTTTTATACATGTTTTATAGCTTCATCATAATAAATTAGTATAATTTAATAAAAATGGCGGATACCAATAACTTTTTACTATTTTAATATTATAGTGTCCGATATAATTTGTTCCGCGAACCAAACGAGCATTGTCGTTGACTCGTTATGTTCATAGTCACAGAAAGTGCGTTGTGGAAAAAGAGGAACAAAAAGCAAAAGAAAAGAAATGAAGCATTGACCTTTCATTCACGTTGATTGTTTTGTTGAAGTCTTCAAAGGAAAGCAAAAAGTAAGTGGAAAAACAATTCGAGCCACAACTTTTCGTAAGTTGCAATTCTAGAAAGTAACCAATAATATAATCTGCTTGAACAGGCTTTCTATTTTTCTATAAATAAGTTTACTCTATTTGTACAACAAAAAGAATCTATACTAGTTTTGGCTCTTTCATATCCTGACATCAATGTTATTCTAAATTCATGAACCTGACCTCAATGGAAAAGAAAATACCAAATTTAATTTGCAAGAATAGAGACTTCATTAAAAAAAAAAAAGAAAAAAAAAAAGAAATCAAGCATAACTTTCTTTTCATGAAGTCAGGAGGTCAATGAACTTAACATTATTTTTCATTCTTGATACTCAAGTACATAAATTAGAATATACGGGAACTTCTTTTTCTTATTTCCTTTTTATATTTAATTAATCTTTTGAATGGAACATTCGGATATTTTATGAAAAGATGCATTCCCTAATGAACAAGAAAGTTGAATTGACTAATTTGATTATAACATAATTGATTGACTTAATGGAAGAAAGAAGGTTCATAATTTTCTTTTTTTTCGGTACACTGGAAAACAAAGAAAAAAGATTACAGTCTTTCAAAAGTGACACCACTTAAGTTTGACAGTAGAAAAAACTCCATATCCTTGAATGCATTTTCCCAAATTATAAAACCTTCATCGTGCTTATCCCTTCGTTTGCCAGGAAATCGGCAATTGATTAGCCTCTTTGCAAATATGTTTTATCGAAGCCTTGCTGACATTCAATGAAAATCTAAAACATTCAACTTCTTGGTATCCTATTAAAGTAGCCACGGTGAGCCCTTTTATTATGCTCCATTAATCTGTGATGAGGCTTGCTGTAGGTTTCACCTTGTCTGGGTATCCTAACAATTATTTTCGTAATGATATTTATATTTTTATCACCTTTTTATTTATTAATATTAAAGAGCAATGATTTTTTTTTTTTTTAAAAGTGATAATGTTTGGGCCAATTAATTACACGTCCCATCAGCACAAGTATATATGCGATAGATAAAATAGATGGAAAGAAATCACATGTATCTAAAATCATTTCTATCATAGAAGTGAGTATGCGATGCTCTCCAGCATGATTTTCATTATTATGCAAAAATAAATTCTCAAATGCAAAAGTAAATGAACAAGTATTATACTACTTTTAGAGTAAACATCTTTTGATGTTTGCACCAAATTATACTATTTTGTCATGATTTTATAAAGAATTAAGATTAAAATATGTATTAATTAACTAATTATGGTATAACAAGAAAAGTGTAACTTTAGACATGTGCCATGTATTTAATGACCTATTTAATGGGTCAGTATAAACATGGGTAGTGGTAAGTTTTATCTCTCTTTTAGCCTTAAACATGTGAATAATGTTGGAAAATATTCATAACAACTTATGATTTCAAAAATGACACAAAAATTAGGAAAAATCCAAAAAGAGAAAAGAGAAGATCCAACTTGTAAACAAGAAAAAAGAGCCCCATAACCAAAATTAACATTTTTGTTATCAATCATTTCCAATCTTTACTGTTTGAAGAATCTGAATATATTGACATCAATAATGCAATATTTTGACCCCCAGAAAAAAAAAAAAATCGGAGTAATTGAGAAACTAAGAGACAAATCAAAATGGCAACTATAAATAAGATACTGCACTTATTATTATTTAAAGACAAACTATTAATATGATACATCTATAGGCTGTGATGACCTTGAATAAGCCTTTACAATACCAAAGCTCTCCAAATACACATATATTCATCAAAGAAACAAAGGGATGCATGCACATATGCTCCTCAGATATTTCTCAAAAATCAAAAAAGAAAAAAACTTAGTAACAAACCGCAATAACACTCAATCTTAATCTTGCTTCTTCTTCTTTCGACATGGCTTTGAGCGTCTTGTTGTTCTCGTTGCTGATCCTCAGAGATTTCTCGATTATAAAAATGAAAATTAACACCAAACCACAATAGTACTTATCTAAAAATTACTATATGATCAAGAAGATATTTTTCTTGAAATTAGAGGACTTGATCTTGATCTAAATCTTGATTTTGCTCATGCTTTGTGATAGGAGTCAAGGCAATAGAAGAAGAAGAAATGGCTTTAAGAGCGTTATTGTTATAGTTGTTGCTGCTGATGGATTTATTATATGATTTTGAATCATCTAAAGTTTCATCATTATTATTTTTGGTTTTGATTAAAAGAGAGTTTTGTTGGGAAATGTTGATGTTTTTGTTTGTTTTTTGGAGAGGGTAAAGAAGATCGGTTGGGAAGAAATTGTATTGAAGACCAGCCATGAAAAGTGCTAATATCTTGTGAGTTTTGTGTTGTTGATGACTTTTTTGTTTTGTTGTTTTAAAGTTGGAAGGGTTGTGCACTTATATTTATAGACTCAACACAAAATATGGGATTTTTGAAGAGTCAATGGCTATTGGTTGGTGTGAAGGATCCAAATAATAAAAGGAAGAAAGAAATAAAAGAAAAAGAGAAGAAAATCAAACAATTTAATTTTAAAATTCACAAATTATAAGAAAATACACATTGAACTATGATTAACGTAAAAAGCTATACACAGTACACACAACTCACGATTTTACCATTATATATAAGGGAGAACAAAAGGACTTTTGTAGTCCTCATAAAACTTTTCTAAAAAATATTAAACTTTTCAATTAATTACTTTTAAGTCTTAACCTTATTTTTTAAAGTCAAATTTATTTTTTGGAACTTTTTAAAAGTTGTCGAACATTCTATTTACTCTCTCAGATACAAGCTGGAGTGATTGTGAGGGTCAATTAGGTGGGTTAATTTTTTCTAAGAGATAAAAGCAAAATAAGAAATAAAACCTCATATATATTTGAAAAAATTTATTCTTAACAAAACGTACATCTATTAATAAAAATAGCTCGATTGATATTCCGCGCTTGTTTTCTTCATTTTCATTTTGTTGCTTATTAAACGATTTTTAACCATTTCTTTTACTTAATATTTATACTTTAATGAGCTCATTGTTTACCAAGATTAGTACAAAAATGATTTTCATAGTTTTAATTTAATGATGTATAATGTTAAAATAAAGACAATATTATCGGTAAGATCGTTATCTTTAAAATGCTTAATAACTAAAATTAATTTTTTTAAACACAAAATGAGTTTTGCGTAATTAGAGTCCTTACCGATTTGATCGGATTCAAAGACTTTTAATTTTTGTCTTAAAAGTTCATTAAATACAAATTATTAATTTAGAACTAAATTTAAAAAATGGTGATTCGAACTCATATATTTCAAATTATGGCTCCGCATTAATTTGAAGTAAATAATTGCATCAAAAAATGAAATTATCTTATTAAAAAAAAATGAAAGTTTTGCTTTTATATAAAAACATACTTATTTCGCAAGTAAATTATATTTTTTAATTAAAATATTCTTTTTATATGTCGAAGTTGGGCCAAAGGCGCAAGAGCACTTAAGATATTAATAAGTTTGATATAAACATCACGTGCAAATAAATTTTTTCAGACTTAGAGGGGAGAGGAAGTTAATATAATTCTAGATACTTCCACAGTTCCAAGCAGTGATTTGAGGGTCAATTAGGTGGGCCTTTTCTAAGAGATAAAAGCAAAATAAAATAAAACCTCATATATAAGTGAAAAAATTTATTTAACAAAACGTACAAATTAATAAAATTAGCTCGATTGAACCGCGCTCGACATAAACGATTGAACCAACGTAGGTGCATGTAAATTACTCGGAGACGACTGCTAATACAAAAATTGCTGGCTGCCTTATTATTCCAAAATATTGTGTGTTGGCAATTTTTCCACCTACTTATGAAAAGATGAAAAAATCAATTAATGGATATTGATTGGCTCTATTTTGTGACACCATGAGCAAACAACACTTGTCACCGTGAGCAACCATTGCTTTTTGGTAGTTGGCTAGAAGCATCCATGATTTTGACATTCAGACAAGCTATTTTCTTTCTGACCAAATTAAATCTGTCACCATTTTTATTTAATTGCAGTTAATGATTTGCTAGCTCATTACTTGCAAAATTAACAAGTCACCAGAGGGATGTTGCACGCCTTTTATTCAACTCACATATTATATTTTAAGATAATAGCAATAGCCATCGAGAAATATGATGAGATGAATTAGATTTCTTTATTTTCATTAGAGGCCTTAGCAGCTTTCGAGCACTTTTTACTATAATGAATTTATATGAGGCAAAATCAAATTAATCGGACAAATAAACTCTGAACATGAAATAATTAAAAGAGAAGAAGAAAATGGCATTATTAGAGATGTTGTTGTTGGAATAACAACAATAATATACCACACCACTATGACGACGACACTAACGACCATCTTTTTAATATTTGTGTTCTTGTATAAATGTATAAGTACATTGGATTTTTTTTTTTTACGTGATAAGTGGTTGGAGCTTTCATGAACTATCAATCACCGTCTTATTAATTTAACCGTATTTATTTCTTTTCTCTTTCCATGTAACATGCAACTAATAATACGATTTTGAACAGAAAGCAGATTAAATTTATATCTGAACACATAAAACACATCATATACGTAGTATACATGATGATTATATTGCTACGTATATTGCAAATTGACATGATAATATCACATTGAAGTTCTGGATTAATCTCCCATAGTCACTAAATTTTACCGATTATATCAATAAAGTCCCAAAATTATCTTTCATTCACAAAATTATGTGTTAATTTCTCAAAAAGGACAACTCACCACCGCAAAGTTAAATTTTTAACATAAGAAAATAACACATCCTCATTTTTACATTGTGCTTCAATAGTCTTCCCGCTTCTTGATGATTCGAACTAGGTAGATAAGATTTGAGTTCATGTTATTCAGTAATTTCTGTTAAGAAGTTGTATTTGTTTATATTAAAAAATCTAATTTTTGTAAATCTTTGACCGTGAACATAATTTTTATTGTATGTTAATTAACTTAAAGTCGTTGTATTAATTCATAAACTTCAAATTCTGGATCCACTTCTGAAACCAAGAAATAAACACAATTTACACAGCAAAACAAACAAAAAAGAGAAAAAGAAACTAAGATGAAAATAGGTTAGTGATATAACAACAAGAGAAAATACAAAAACAAAAGCAAATAAAAATCCAACTCTAAGTAGTCTTTGATATGCCATCTCCTTAAAATTGGCTTTTCTTTTTCTTGAGAACTGGAACTAAGGTCAAAGAAGTTGTTTTCACAAGCTTCTTAGCCATGGCATTATGCTTTTGGTGATCAATAGCACTATCTATATCTTGATCTTGGTTTATAAGAGGTTTATTGAAAGGAAGAGTTTGAGTACTAACTTTGTCTTCCGTATTAATATTGGAGTCTGGTTTGGGATAAAAGAAATCTGTTGGAAAAAAGTAATATTGAAGGCCAGCCATTAATAACAAAAGGTTTAGTTTTGGAGTAGTTGAGAGAAAATATATGGGAATAGAAAGAGAAGAGTTGGTAACTTTTTTGTGTAAATTTTGGGTCTTCAATTATTTATAGACAAATTGGATTACTTTTTTTGTACGAAAAAATGTATTAGCAAATGAAGTAATTGACTTGTGATTCAAGGCAAAGGTTGAGAGTAATAGCACACAGAATTGACTTTCAGATGGGCTACACTTCTGCCTTGGCAATTGTCTTGATTATTGTGCTGCTTTTCTTAATTTTTAAAAATAATCACATAATATCCGAAGTATATGAGGTTGATTAATTCAGATTTATAACGTGTAAAATCCATTAAAATAGAAATTGCTTGATATCAGAAATTTTCATTTTCAAAACTCGAAGTCGAAAAAACTCATTAAGGATAACAAGCGATCCATCCTACCACACCCTTTGACAATGCGGTGCACTTTTGTTAATTGAGTTTAACTATGATATATTGACAGTGTAAATTGTTTTTCACGATCACATTAAGATTTCCTTATAGCAGGCTAATTATAACAATTTTAAATTAGGAATAACTAAAATACAGTAAAAATGTACTAGAATCGATTAAAATACACAGATATATAAGTTCATTGCATTGTTAATATCTATAAATTAAACATTTATTAATTTTCTAATCTTTAATTTGTTATTGGAATTAGAGAAAGTTGTCAATGAATTAACCAGCAAGACCTTCTAGATTCTCTAAAAACATTTCCTTAGAGCGAATTTCTGCGACCGCCACCTGAAAATGTTTCTGTGGGTCAAAATTCAACAGATAATCTATGCTATACAAATACTTTTATAATTCAATCTATTTTTGCCTTTATTTTTCTTATCTTTTTGTAAAAATAAAATAATTATTTTCGCCAATAGTTTGACCTAATACATGAAGAATAAATATTGATTATTGTGAGTGATATTTTGACCTATAATACAAGAACAATATTATGCAGATTAGGCGTGATTACAACTGCAGAAGGATTATCTAAAAGATTAAGATTGAATCATTAAAAAATATCTAACCAAAAATTTTAAGGGCAAAAAGATTTGATCCAGCAACGATCTAAAATAATTACATGATCACCGCTATCATACAATAAAGTTTTCTTGTAGTACGTAGTAGCGAAGCTAATCAGCAAATTGTGTCAGTTGAGCACCCTTTTATCGAAAAATTATATATATTAGAAATTTTATTGGTGTCTCTATTGATTTTTGGTGGCCTTGGATAGTAGAAATCAGTGGGGAAGAAATAGTATTGGAGCCCTGCCATTGATTAATTAAAAGCTCTGACACTTAACACTTTGAAATGCAGAATTTTTCGTGGTGACTTGGATATGTTTGTAATTTAATTGTATATGTTTTGTTTTATTTTTTTTTAAATTTTTGTTGTGTCTTTACTCATTACAGAAAAGGGAATTCCAAAGTAGAGGGTGGAGATGGAAAATTGTGACCAATTTCTAATAAAAGAAGTTTCTAATTAACCGACTTTGTCCATCAGGTAGTTCCCAATTAAATTCTATTCTTGGGTACGACGTTGTTTTCTTTTATAGAAACTTCTTCAAAGACCGACTAACAAGAACGCAAAAATAAATAACTTTACGCTTTGTTTATTTTTGCGATTTTTGTTCTAGGTATCTGTAATTGAATTGGTGGGACGCAGTTGGTATCCGGTGAAATAGTGGAGGTGAACGCAAGCTGTTCCGACGTTAGCGTTATAAAGAAAAATCAATTAAGCAATAGTACTTTTTGTTCACTATAACATTGCAATCCAACTTAATTAGTACATGTTTGTAAACTTGGGTATCGAAGAATATTAGAATATATCCATAGAATATACTTGAGCCTGCTTTCAGCTTAAAAAAGCGAATATATTATAGTTCTAAAAATATTTTTAGCCCAAAAAAAAAAAAAAATTGGGGTAGTTAACTTTTTTTTTTTTTGTATAGTCGTTTTCACTTATGTTCGCTTTTTAGATAAAAATTTAAAAATGGACAATTAATTTTTGGACTTATTTTAAGCACAAATGGGCTTTTTAAGTTGGCTAGCCAAATACTCAAAAACCTAAAAATGCTTATAAGAATTTATAAGCCAATCCAAATGAAGACTCTTCTTTCGCTCTTCGATGAAAGTATACCAATAATTATGTCTTGTTAAAAATAAAAGTTAACAAAAAAAAATAAGATTTTTTTCTAAGCTAGCGTTTGTCTTAATCAAGAGACAATTCTTAAGTTGCCATTATTGGCCACATTATATAAACGTGTTACAACATTTTTTTTCAAGAAGTTATCAAATTCTACGATCACACCTTTTATTATAGTGTGTGCTATTAATCGTGCAAATGAATTTCAGAAAGAAAAAAGAAGAAGAAGTAACATGATTTAATGTGAATTTCAGAAAGAAAAAAAGAAGAAGAAGTAACATGATTTAATGTGTACAAAAGTAAGAGCTTCATATATTCTGTTAAAAAAAGCTTCATATATTCTGTTAAAAAAAAAATAGAATAAATAAATGAATAAATAATGGAGTACATTCTATTCATCCGTCTGGTTGTGTTTGTGCTTTAGACAGGAAGATATGTGTATTCATTAGAAGCTTCCATGTATGTGAATGACAAGCTTCTCATAGCTAGGTAATTCAAACGTAAGTGTAATTTTTAGTTCACTGCATAAATATTTTATTCTCAACAAAATCATCGGTAGACTTTACTACTATATAAGAGGGAACGATGTGCTTTTGTAGTCCTCATAAATTTTTTAATTCTATGATGTTGCCATATATGTGGCTTTGTTTTGTCTTTTCCCTAATCTCAATTTTTAGACTCATTCTTTATTTTAAGTAAATTTTTATGTGGGCTCATGTAATTGGTGTATATTGAATTGTAATAACTTTTTGTGATTTTTTTCTTGCTCTTTACTTCTCTCGGTTCATATTATATGGTATTTTAGCTTTTATATTTAATTTGAATGATATTTTATATATATAATTGAGAAGGTATTAATAATTTTTTACTAAATTTGCCATTATTTAGATATGTGAATTTTTACATAACCAAAAAATCGATCATATTAAGTTGGTACTATTTAACTAAGGTAGTTTAGTAAAACACTTCGTACTTTCTAGCACAAGCTAAAAACACCATATAATATGGACAGAAAGGATTATTAAATTACCCTTTATACATTATTTGTTATCATACATATTACGTAGTAAAATTTAGGCAATTATGGAGCCATATTATTGTTTTTAACTGGAGCATTTATTAGATCTTACTAATTACTCTTACACCGGTATTAATTTATGTGACACTTTTTATTTCGCCAGAGTTAATTTGACTAAATTATGAAGCTAAATTGAATTAGATCAACTTAATATTTTAAATTCAATTTAGATATTAAAAATAAAAAAAGTACTATAAATTGCAATAATAACTTAGAATTAATATTTTTAAGCATAAACTATATATGAAGAACTAAATTGATTCTTGATGTTCATTTAATGAATTTAATTTTTTCCTTAATTTTGTATCAAACTAAGCTTAAATCACCACATTTAGCTAGAATAAACTCTTGTTACCTGAAATATTATGAGTGAAATTAAAACTTAATAATATCAAATAAAATTTATTTCTATCTGGAATACAAAATTTATATGCTTACAAATTCATAAAAATGTCACTATTTTTCAATTTATGATTTTCACCGAGTTGTATTATTTTACATAATTTAAATTATGTTACTTTAGAGAATTAATGTCAAGTTGCTTGAATCCCTTTGGTATTTGATGATTTTTCTGCTAAACTTCCTTCCTCATAATTAATTGTTTGTTTAAAAATTATATAATTAGTTGACTAAAGAATATTAATAATAATGAAGACTTATCAACACAATACATATCACTAAATTATTAATTATGCAGTAAGAAAATATGTATTAACATATACTTTTCAAATTGAGATATGACTACTTTTATAAAAAAAAAAATTTAACTACTTTTATATCTTGAGTCTCGAGCCTCAGGTAACCAGTATTAAGAGTAGATTGTACCAAATTACAAATCTCAATTCTCAACCATGCATGTATAGTATGTCATTAATGTAAAGATGGTTTGTTATTTTGCAGCCATTTCACTACTTTAAAAAGAGGAATTAGCTACGTACGAAATTCATCTCAAATCTGTCATTAAATAGGCAATAACTAAAAACATTTTATGATAATGAATAACTACGGATCTTTAATGTTTAGTGACACAAGTCATTTATCTCAATTTGTTTTGTAGCGTTTCCATGTCCTTATAGCTGATTTAGTGTACATACACATACGAAAAATTAAATCAGTCTTGTTTGAATCTAAATAAATCTGGAAAAATGGATGTGTTTGTTTGTGAAATAAAATTTCTTTATATAAACAATCTGACGGTCTCCCTATAAAATTTACAAGGATTCTCAATGAAGTGGCCGGCTAAGAAAAATCTGCAAGTATTAACACTGTTTTTGTTATATTTTGAAGAAAATTACTTCTAGTTTTTCTAATTTGTATATTGGCGATATCTCTTTAACAAAAGTTAATTTTACGTAAGTATCTAACAAGACCTAATACAAAGAAAAATATTATTAAACCAAACCAATTGCACATCACATATATGCACGTATGGCTACAAAAAGTAAATTGCAAGGAATGTATATGATATCTCAGTAAAAGGAATTACTTACATAATCAAAAGCAACAAAATGAATCAAATCTTGATTCAAGCAAGTTAAACAAGAAATAATAATGATGTATACTAAAGATTTGATACATTAGCAAATCAAAAATTGAAAAAAAATAAAAAAACTGTTGCATTAAAGCATAGCTCTTCTAGCAATGTGCTGTCCTCCTCCAACCTCCTCCATTCTTGGAGACTAACACTGGTTGATATCTAACCAAATTCATTGACAATGGTGTTGACACTTTAAGAATCTTGTCTTGTAATATGTCACGGTGGACCACGGAGGTACCACTTGCCGGTTTTTCAAGAACGCCGCCGCTCACCACCGTTGTCGACGTTGCAACATCATCAATAGAACTCTTTGGTGGCCTTGGATAGTAGAAATCAGTAGGAAAAAAGTAATATTGAAGCCCTGCCATTAATAATGGAAGTTGTAATTGTCTTAAACTTTGCTCTAAACTTTCTTGAGTGATTTTGTGTTTGTTGATATTTTATTTTGGTCTATTTGTTGTGTATTTATAGTGGAAAAAAGGGAAATCCAAAAAGAAGTAGGAGAAGGAAAGAGCATAATGTTGACTGCCTTGTTCATCAAGTAGTTTCCTATTCAATTCATGTGTACGGTGTACCAACGTGGGTTCTAGAAAAAAAGCTGCAAAAAATATCCAACAGAGGAAAATGACTTTTAAGGACCAAGTGGAAAAATAAAATTAATCTTGGCTTAGAAGTATAGTAGTACTTGGGAACCTTAGAATATATAATACTCTCTACGGAGAATGTACCCTACTTCTTCTATCGCATTGTGTGATATATTAGGCACAAAATTTATGAAAGAAATTAGAAAGAAAATCTTTAGAAACTTATAGTCTAAACAAGTTTTAATATAAAAAGAGAAGTGTAAAGCTAAGTTATTTCTTAATATAAAAATGTATTATTCTTTTTGGTACAAATTAAAAAGGAAAACGTGTGGCATAAAATGAAAAGAAAAAATATTTCTTGTTGGAAGAAAAAGGTTATAATACTTTCAAAAATTAATTTTACATATTTTCTTTCACATTTATGTGCCATTATCAAAATTTGATCAGAAGTTAAGCAAACAAATATTTAACTATATTAAATATTTTCTAAATATCTTTTATAGTAATTTATTATGGATTGAAGGAGTATTTGATTTCTAACTATGTAAATTTCGTTATTAATATCTTTTGTTTGATTTGAAATTCTATTTTATGTGATATATATAATTTTTGTTTTTGGTCTTATCACCTTTTCTTTGAGCCGAGGGTCTTGTTGTTGGTCTTAGCATCCCCATTTTAACCTTGATGACATGAATTGTTGGTATTCATGGCATAAAAATTTGATTCTTTTACAATGAAAGAGAAAATTAAATGACATGTGGAACTCTAACCACCACTCGTTTAAAACAAAACAATAAGTTTCCTACTTTGCATATATTTAGTTTACACGTCGAAAGTGTTCTTCAATTTCTTAATTATCACGTTCACTTCATATAAAATGGGACGGAGGGTTTTAGAAGGTATTATATACTTTTTCAGTTAACATGTTGTTGTAGCCTGTTCTGTTTGATCATCATTACAATGATTGAGTTGAATAGAAGCAGTTTGAGGTCTATGTGCAAGGTGCTCGAATTGGATCAGTGATCGATTTTTAGCTTTCATCCATTAACCTAATTTGTTATTTCCAATTATGTAAATTAATAGTTCAGACCGCACTTGGAGGTAGGGAATTTCGATCTTTATGGTATATCCAACTATAGCCCCTCTGGGATGTAAAATATATCTGAGTCTCACCATGCCAATAGAATATGAGACAAATGCACACATTTCTATTGGGTTCGTATTCTATGTCTATGGATAGTTCAAATATAATTTTTGTGGTATAGACGCTTTTCGGCTTATGACCTCCCAGAATATTGACCTGTAGTCTTGATTTTCACCAAAAATATGAGCTTACTTTTGCAATTCTGCTCTTTAATATAGTGAACTACTGTTCTCTCTCTGAACATAATATTGTGTATCATTTGATTGTTTTTCCAGTATGGTGTAAATCATATCTGCATAATGAAGAATCTTATGGATAATATGTAATTATGCTATTTACATACGTACATGAACATTCTCAGAGCTGATAATATAATTGTCACCCAAATATAGCACACACTCTATAGCAGAAAGTAAAATACTGCCTATCTATTTTTATACAAAAACCCCATATGCACCCGCACATCAAGTTGCTATCTACCAATTTCTTCCAAATAAATCAATTAATGAAAGCTTGTGCAAATACACAACGACTATCCCACACGATCAACTTTCCGAATTACTCTTGTATTTACCTATGTAGGCACTTCATAACCTGCATATATTAGTCACCAGAAATCAGAAATTCTCTTATAGTGAGTTAAATCAATAAGCATTGTAAAATATTATCATTCGTCACACTCACTTTCAACTTTTAATGACTGGCTAATTGTTCTTTGTAGCGTCACTGTATAGCAAAAAGCATTTATAATTGCATAAATTGGCCTAGACATCTGTTAATTCTGCAGAGTTACCTTTGAGTTTCCTTTTTGTTATTTCGTAAAACATTTTCTATAGGTTTCATTTGTCACAATCAGTAAACTTGAACAATATAGGAACGTATAAGGCGATATGCTAACCTTTATAATTCATACTTCTGGGAGCGGAACAACTGCTTCGAATGCTTCCACAAGCATTGCCACTCTTTTTTTCCTGGCAGGAGTCAGCGTGGTGACTATATTCTGCATTGCATAATCAAGCATCCATTTTTCAGCTTTTTTCTTCTCATCTGTCATTTGATGCCTCAAATCCACTTTTTCCGGTTCTTGATCAGGTGTAATGGGCAGAAGCTGAGGTGTACGGGGGTTGAATTTCCTCGCTTTTTCCAGTGCCTTGATTGATCTCTTGAGGAGGATCAACTTCTTCAGCTTGCTCCAATTCTTGGACTTTTGTGTCTCAGGTTTTTTCTTGGCTTCCAGACCCTTTGTTTCTTGATCCAATGTTTTTCCACCTTCACTCGTGTCAAGATTTGTTAAGCTCTCTGTAGAATTTGAGCTTCTCTTTGCTTCACCTTCAGCCTCTGAGAGTTCCTGGTCCGGGATTATGTCACTGGTGACCGACTGTGTATCTGATGAATCATCCTGAATGGGCGTTGTAAGGATCTCGTTAACTGCCTCTCGTATGAGTTTGACAGCATCTTCTCTGCAGAAACTTCTCCCGTGGTGGCCTTGATTATGATCTTCCCTTCTTGTATCTGCATCATCCTTTGTCTCAGATTTCATTGCAGCTGGTGTATTGCTGTCTTCTACCTCGTCATCAGTTCCATCGAGTATTTCATTTCCAACTTTTGATGCAACATCTGATAGCACATGTTGTGATATCATGTGCCACATGGTGATGTAGCTCCGTTTGTCCACCTGGCTCTTGGACGCTCCAACGTCTTCTTTGGGATCAGACATTGATAGTAAGAGAGAAAATCCCCGACCACGTTTAGGCGTTCTCTCACATTCTTTTGCCGTCTCTTCCCTAGCTACATTTTCTTGCATTGCTTCCATAGTGACTGAATTTTTATCGCCATCATGATTTTCAAGCTCCAACTTCCTATCTCTCACAACTGACCCCACATCTTCTGCTTCTTGTACCTTCTCGTCAACGGACTTAGTGACATTCTCCGTGGCCCCACATACAGGAACTGAAGAAACCTTCATGTCTCTTTCTTGTGCTCCATGAACTGCATCGGTTAAGCTTGAGGTAGAAGAGGACATTTCTTTCCTTGAATCATTTGAAATATCGACCTGATCTTCTTTCCGAGCTTTTCCTTCTACCAAAACTTCATCATTCGAAGTGCTTGTCACTTCTGTGCCAGCGATAACTTTCTCTGCCTTATGCCCCGTATTGCCTGCTGTAGACATGACTTCGTTCTCCTTGCTTGTGATCTGAAAATGGTCTTCACTGCTAGCTCTGAGCTTAGGAAATGCAGCCTGGCTATTATTTCCTTGTGGTGGAACCACAGTTTCAAATGCTTTTATAAGCAGTTCCACTTTCCTTTGCTGAGTCGGAGCAAGTTGACTTATCGCCTGCTGAAGCGCGTAGTCAAGCATCCATTCTTCTCCTTTTTTCCTGTCGTCTGCTGTTTGAGTTCTTAGATTAACCTTTTCTGCTTCAGGATCAGGATTCAACTGCAAGTACCGCGGCTTCCTTGGATTGATCTTTCTCACCTTTTCCAAAGCCTTGACAAATCGTTGGAGAAGTATCCATTTTTTAAGATTGCTCCAGTGCTTTGGTGCTCTCTTCTCGGAGTTGTTTTTCACTTCTTTTCGTGCTGTCTCCTTCTCTGAGCCGCTAATTTCTTCTGTGTTCGGAGTTTTTGACTTGGATCCTGCATCTGCCTCCTCATTCTTGCTGTCTGAAAATTTCAGAAACATTCTTAAAGTGAGAAAATACACACATCTACTCATGCTAAAACTCTCATTAATCAAATGAAAGACAAATAGTGGTTCTAATTTCATACCTTGAATTTGATTCATTTCAAAGGGTTCTTGGTCTGCACTGGACTCACTTGTAACTGATTGGTTATCAGATTGAACTTCTGGAAGAAGAATTTTCTCGATTGCTTCTCGTACTAGCTTGATCGTGAAAAGCTTCCTCAATTCAATTTCTTGACATTCTGCATCCTCATTTGCAGGTATCGTTTCTCTTTCAGAAAAATCTGAAGGTGAGTCAGAACTTTCTACTGAAGGCGATTTGTTGGCACCATCCTGTTGATTTTCTTCGTCGTTAGCTCCACCGGCCGGGTTGTTCTCAGATTCGGCAGATGCTTCCGGAACCATATGCCTACGAATCAGACTCCACATGCTCAAATACTTCTTCTTGGGTTCACCAACTTCAAGTGGAGGACAATTCTTGGATTCAGAATCCTCAGCTTGACCTGATGTGCTATCAAGGTCCTCCTTCGGATCAGATTTTCCATCCTTATCTTGCATATCTCCAAGTTTCATTTGGATATTTCTAGCTGAAATAGAAGAGATTTCATCGCTACATTTTGCTCCGTAAAAAATATCCAACACCGGCTTTGTTGTAATGGTGAATGGTCCATCTTTAGACAGTTCTCTGTTGTTACTTTCATCCTTACCAGATGTAACATTGCTAAAGTTTGCTCCATTAAAAAGATCAAACACCGGTCTCGTGCTGTTGGTGAATGATCCATCTTTAGACAGTTCTCTACTGTTACTTTCATCCTTACCAGATGTAGAGACACTGTCATCTTTTGAGTTCAAATTTTGGCGTCGCCTTTGATCATCGGTAATAGAAACGGATTCACTCGGTCCTCGTGCCACACAATTGCAACATTTTGACGCTGCAAATAGGCTGGTGCCTTCATCTTGTGCAGAATATTTGCTCATTATGTTGAGTGTCTCCTTGTAACTTTGCTCAGGAAATGATGTTTCACCAAAGGCAATTTCAGCAAGACCAGCATATTCAGTAGCCTCATTTACTTTACAAAATCCATCATTCTCTGCACCACTGCTTTGTTTTTTACCAAAGTCAATTTCAGCAAGATCAGCATATTCATTAGCTTCGTTTACTTCGAAAACACCAGCATCTTCTGTACCACAAACTGAAGGATCCACACTGGAGCTCAATTGAGTATTTTCAAGAACTGCATTTTCATCAACAGTAAACTCTCTTTTAGCTCTAATGCTTTTTTGTGATTTCAACAATCTTTTCCTCCTATATACACGTTTCACCGGTGGGGACGGATCATCATAGTGTCCTCCATGGAGAGAACAATGATGATATGAACAAACTTTGAACTTAGACATCCTATCAGATTCAGTTTTTCCAGGTTGGAACTCAACATGTTCCTTAAACTTGGAATTCTTAATAGTTGAAGAACACGTCGCCTTATCAGGAATTTGACAGCATTTTGAGGTACCTCTTTTGGATTTAAAACTAGCTTTATTTATCAAAATCTTCACACTTCTCATGCTAGTTGTCCTTGATAAATTTTGCGATTTTTTTTGCGGACTTCTGCTTTGATCACTACTATCAAAGCTAGATTCACAACTATTATGTAAACTTGAATGAGAACAGTTTTTACCTTCAGAACAACTTGTTGATTTTCTATAGTGTGGTGGTGATGATGAATCTGAAAACTCAACTGAAGATGGATTTTGAGGATGATGATTCTTGATTGTTGTTGTTGATCTTGATCTTCTTTTAAATGACCTTGTGCTACCAAAATTCTTTATTCTGTTCTTGATTTTTTCATCCTTTTTTGGTGTAACAAATTCAGATGAATCAACTGAAATCTCATCTACTGATCCAATAGCTCTCTGAAACACAAAAGGGGTGTCACAGAAATGAGAAAATTGACAATTCTTGATCAACTTCAAGAAAAGATAAATTTCATAACTTTGACAAGAAAATGATAATATTTAAGTCTTTATCAACACATTTTTTTATTCATCATAGTGATAGACTACAAGGACTTGGTCAGCACTGCTACTGTTTGATCAAAATTCAAGAATCAAGAAAGTGCAAACACTTATTAGTTTACCTGAGAATTACTTCCTGTCTTTGCATCATAGCTAGTTGTGATCTTCATATAATTTGGTGATATATCTGGCATTCTCACTGGACTTAGTTTCTCTGGGCTTGAGTTATCACTTGTTGGATCAATGGAGAGACAACAGGAAAACTTGGATTTTGAGCACTTTGAGGATGTTTTTTTCAAGAAAGACAGTTTTGGAAATCTGGTAGATCTTAGTTTGTTTGGTTTCTTGTTGGAGTTTAATGTTTGTGGTAATGTTGATTCATCTGCCATTATTAAACTCTTTTCTAGATTTCACTTTTGGAATTGTAAAAGGTAAATTCTTTTACTGGCTCCTTTATCTTTGAATTATAGATTTTTTTTATATAGATATGGCATGTGTTGATTCCAGTTTTTGGATTATAATAAGACAGTTTTCAAAGTAAACCTTGGAGACGGGGTTTCAAATTCGATGTTTTGGTGGACAGAGTTACTCGATATCTCTGTTGTGCAAGGTAGTAGATATCCAATAGAATAATTAAGATGTGTACAAGCTGACACGAACACCATCCTCAAACGAAAAAAGAAAAATAAGGTAGAAGTCAAAAGGTTCGAAATTTTTTTATTTTTCTTTTTAAAGTTAATGGTTGGCATAAAAGACTATAGATTCCAAAGTTTGTAATTGGATTTTCTATGTTCACTAAATCAACTTTTAGCAGTTACCTAGCTAATGATCTAGATGATGCAAGTTAGGTGTGCTTTTTATGAATTGTACCCTGTTCTGAACTGTTTGTACCTTGACTTGTCCAGATTGGAAAAGTTGCCTATTGGCATCATATTGTTGATTTTTCCACTAGAATGTGGTTGAGATTTATTGACTTGTACAAAGTTGACTTGGCCCAGTTGATTCTTGACTTGTCTTTTTTGTGTGGATGCCCTCTTCTTTTAAAAGACCTATTTTTAAAATTATGTGCACATTGTGCAGTAATAGCATAAATATCTTTTATATCTTCTGTGTAATTTAACTTTTTTTGCTATAAGATAATCTGATTTTGTAAATATTTTTACACTGTTAGTGCGTATATGTCAAATCACAAATGAATAAATGAAATTCTGTCTGTCAAATGGAACCAATCAAGGAGGTCTGTGTGGCAAAGATGGTTGAAATTTATACCATTTTTTTCTTCTTCCATTTGATTCCAACACAGTTGTGTGAATGGATTTATTATTTCATAAACAATCTCAACCACCCCTTTTAGGATTTAAAATTTACACAGTATTATAATTTAAGATGTTATTGTATATTAATTACATTAATTCTATATTAATAAGTAATGATTATTAAATGTTTTAACTGACTTAGTTATATTATTTATTTTACATTATTTGTGCATAAAACTTAAACCTTTTTAACTTGAGACATTCAAATGTGAAAATTTTAAATTCATTAATGGATAAAATGTGAAGCCTAAATTGATTCATTTTGCCTTCATTCAAATCTTTAAATTTTACCTTTTAACACCTTTCAATTACTCCCTCCGTCCCAAAATTTTAAAAAAAATTCGCGAAGGCAAAGTTTAAATTTCGCTATGCCCCCCACGCAAGATATTTAGAAACTAATAACGTAATGTGAAGTTTGCGGGACAGATACTTATGCCACGCAGACTTGACATAAGTATAAATAAATTACTTTTAATTCCTTCATTTTGATTAGAGCATGTAAAAGCTTCATTGAAAAAAGTGTGCTCATCGCATAAACTGATAAGATGTACAAGTTCTTATGTGGGTTTTATAAAACTTTGCCTTGAAGATATATATGTATTTTTTCAAGATATATACCAAAGTTACATGGAAAAGTATTATGCTACAACCAAATGTCCATCTTGAGATACAAATTCACACTTTATTATAGCAATACAAGGTAGATTAGCAACGTTGATAGACTTGGAATATATTTTCCCATCTTACGTCACAAGATTTTTCACACTTTATTTTGAATGCTCCATCACAAAAGGATTGTGGTGCATTGTTTGGGGTACACTAGAAGAATAGGGGGCTTTTTCAGTTATGATCTACTTATCACCAAATCGCTTCCATTGTGTTTGGTATAGTGGCATTGGTTTGGAGAGAAAAATCAAAAATTAGTGCTGCAAACATATTCACATCTGGGAACAACTTCAAATGTTTTTATTGCTTTTAGTGTAGTTGATTAAAATTGATTTTTTAATGTAATAGTTGCTCTAGTTTGACTTATATGTATAGGAATTTTACGCGTTTGGTTGAAGGTCGCTTGCTTTTAAATTTACAGTTAAGTGTTTTTTTGGATGGAATAAAATAGACTTTCAACCAAAAAAAAAAAGTTTGCCTTATAAGGCAAAGTTTAAATTTTATATCTTTTTTTCCTCATATATTTTTAGTTATGTTTAACTAAAAGTCAATGTTGTAAAACTTTGCTCGAGGCCAGATTTTTAGTACCGGATCCCAAGATAACTTTAACTTTTCTTAAAGATTGAGTGAAAAGATACACTGTTTTAGTCTCGTTTTCTTTAAATTATTTTTTATTTTATCTGTGATGGCGGGGTTCGAACTTATTAATTTCGTCGTATTCGCTCATCTTTCCAAAAATGGCAAAATTTAAAGACCACAAATATGAATTATTAAAATTTAAAGATAAATTTGAGTGGCAAAATTTAAAGACCACCCCAAACGAAGGGCAATCCGTGCAAAAAAATGAAATGTGAAGCCTAAATTGATTCAGCAGATAAAATCTGAACTCATCACTGTATACACAAATTAAAATTTACCTTTTAACACCTTAGTCAATTACTTCCTCCGTCCCATAATAAGAAACCAATAATTTTACCTTTGCCAAAAACACGCATATTTAGAAACTAATAATGTAATGTGAAGTTTACCAAATTACCCCTATATAATAAAAATAAATTACTTTTACCCTTTGATTAGAGCATGCACAAGAATTTAAATCTTTTTTGACATTGGGAATCCAACAATATCAAGTTACTATGCTTTTCCAAGATCATTTAGATGTTACTTATTGTGGGAGGATATATTGAAAAAAACTAAATAATTTGTATTTGATTTCGATTAAGATGACACTTATTATAGAACAAAAAAAATGGGCTAAGGTGACACTTATTATGGGACAAAGGGGGTAATGTTGTATTCTCACAAGATTTTTCACACATTGTGTCTAATCTCTAATTGGTAATTTTGAAACTTTTTTAGTTATGTAAATTAAATTTATCATCAAAAAGTTGTGGCCGGTCGTAAGTACTTATTCATTTCGAGTTCAAGCATTGAAATGAAGTCATTTTTGGTAGAGCATTTACATCAAAGTGAAACTTCCCAACATCAATCGATCGAGTGGGAAATCAAAAAATGGAAAATCGAATGTTTTTATTTTCAAAGATATAATGTCATTGAATTGATGTTTAGAAGAAAGTTTGAGGGTATTGTTGTATTTCCAATTTGACGCGTTTGCATGGGAGGCCATTGCTAATTTAAATTTACAGTTAAGTCAGCAGTCAGCACCGACTAATCATTAAATTTGATTTAACCAAAAAAAAAAACATTAAATTGGAGGCTGACATTTGTCTTCTTTCTTTCTTTCTTCATATATTTTAATAAAGTAGGTTTTTCCACTTTATTCTCTCATCAATGTTGTAAAACTGTTGCTACACTGATTTGCCAGATAGTACCCACATGGTACCAAGTGAGCATGTGTTGTCATAAATGAGTAAAAAATAATGTTTTCAAAGTTTTCTTTAAATTATTTTAGTTATTTGATATCTGTAATGGCTATTTCGAATTATTGCCGCGTAGAGCCATTTAAAAGGGAAGCATTCTGTATAATTATTATTATTATTTTTACATTTTGAGTGCGAATTCTATATTAATCTCATCATTTTGAAATAAATGATGTTTTAGGCTTTTCATTTTATTTCAAAATAAATAGTGTTTTAAAATTTCAAGAAGAAATTAATTTTATTCTTCCAAAATTACACTTAGTAGGCGTTTGGCCATCCCATGGTTTGAAACCACCAGCGTTTGGACATATGTTTGGAACCATGGTTTCAAATCCCAAATCATCCAAAAAAGCATGGTTTGGGGTTTGAAACCATGGTTTCAACTTCTTAAATATAAAATTTAACCTATAAGTTTTTATTTTGTAAAAAAAGACTCATAAGTTGGTAGATATTTTTAACAATTACCCCATCAATCATTTACCAATCTCATTAACTTTCACCAACCTTTATTTATGTCTATCAACCTTTAATTTATGTGGGAGGATTATATTAAAGAGTAGTTACATTACTATTCATGTTAAATTTTCATTTTATTGAACTAAAGTTTGATTAATTGATGTTGCATTTTTTAGAAAAGTCTTCTAGTAGTGTACTAATTTTGTTATAAACTATGATTTGCCCATTTGATAAGATTATATAAGAATTGAGAATATTTTGATCGTTTTCACAATTTGTGAGGTTTTTATGTTTATAAAAAAAAAAACACAACTTAAAATGTTCAAATTGTATGCCCAAACATGGTTTGAAACCATGGTTTCAAACCATGTCCAAACGGGGCCTTACTTACATATGCAGAATCATTAAGTAACTTTTTTTTTTCCTAAACATTTAATTAAGAGTAAGTTAGTAAAAAAAAAAAAAAAAAATTTTTAAGAAAGCACTTTCTTAAGGGGTATGCATAAGTTAAAAAAAAACACTTATTATGAAACGGAGGGAGTAATGATTAAAAGTGGAAAATTTTCAATCAATTCTATCAAATTTTTTTGTGGTTAAAGTTTTACTAATATTGAGTTATCCGTTAGCGGAACTATTGTATCTATTCTTCCTTAATTAAATGTCTCGATTTGAAAGCCTTTTAAATGAAAAACTTTTTGTTATGACATTTTGCTCCCTTAATGAGTATACCTCAGCACGAATTGTCACTTAACTAGGCCAAATCTCAGTTCATCCTGCTTCGACTCTACTTTGAATGGCTGCAATTAGTAAACAACTTTAAGAAAATAGGCCAAAACACAACTTGTTCATATTCTATGAGGATAAAAAATGCGTTGACTGATTAATAAACAAGTTTAAGAAATGAGCCAAAACGCAACTTGTTCATATTCTATACGGACCAAATATTGATTGATTAATAGATGAGTTGAAAATGTTTTTCAAATAATGGGCCAAAAATGCAACTTGTTCATATTCTGTGCAGATAAAAAATTAATTGACTGATTAATAGACGGTTAAAAAATATGTTGATTCATAAGTATATGTAGTCTTATTTACGAATTATTCAACTTTAAACATTTGACTTGTCATATACTTCGATTTTCTTTTGAAAAAAAAAAAAAAAGGATTTTCTCTCACAAAGACGATATTTGAGGGCAATTTGCACGATTGCCTTTCATACAGACTAGTCTCTAATTTTTGTCCTTCAATTCGCTGGTCTTTAATTTTTGCTCTTCGTTTAAAAGGTTAAAATAATTTTTGAAACCCTTCGAGTCAAAAATAATAATATTTTCGCAAGGCATAGTTTTCTATGAACCTATGCCTATTCGGGCAAATTTACATAGAATCTATGCCTGAGACGGCATACTTTGCCTTGTAAGGCAAACTTTTAGTTATGCTTTAATGCATAACTAAAAGTCTGCTGGTTCCGGCAGACTTTGCCTCAAGATAGAATTTTAGTTATACCTTAAGGCAAAGTCTGCCGCATTAGGCAGAATTTTTGCAAAAGTATCGCCTAGTGGGTTTTTTTTTTTTTTTGACTTAGCGGGGGTTCGAACTTAGAACCTCAGGATATTTTCGATCACCTTTTTAACCGAAGGATACAAATTAAAGACCAGCAATTTGAGGGACAAAAATTAAAGACCATCCCAGAAGAATGACAATCCGCACAAAAAATGGATATTTGAAACCGTTGCTGTTGGGCTCGAGTTGTAAAAAGGGCAATTCGCAATTGCCCTTCTTTGGGGTGGTCTCTTAAATTTTGCCCTTATATTGAAAGAAATCTTTAAATTTTGCATTTTGTCGCTAAACTTCCCATAGGTCTTCCGGTTCAAATCCTTCATTTAATAAAAAAGTTAAAAAAAGGAATTCGGTAGTTTAAATTTCGTCTCGAACTTTTAGTTATGTTTAACTAAATTTTTTGCTAACTTTATGCCTCAAGCATGTATATATATATTTTTTTAAGTTTTTTTTTCAAGGTAAACTTTTAGTAATGCCTTAACTAAAAGTGCGCCCCATAAAACATAACTAAAAAAAGTCATATAATGGTTGCATAAGTTTTCCTTAAGGCATAACTAAAGTTTGCCTTATAAGGCAAAGTTAAACGTAAAATTTTGTTATGAAAACAAGAAAAAAACTTTAGTTGTGTTTAACTAAAAGTCCGTCGAACAAACTTTGCCTTATATATATATATATATATATTTTTTTTTTACTTTTCAAGGCAAACTTTTAGTTTTATGCCTTAACTAAAAGATGCCCCCAAAGACATAACTAAAAGTATGCCCATAATCGCGAAACTTTTCTTAAGATAACTTAAACTTTGCTTTATAAGGCAAAGTCTACAAGGAAAAGACCTTTATTTGGCATAATTTTGTTATGCCTTAACTAAAATTTCGCCCCATAAGGCATAACTAAACTATGTCTTAGGAAAAATTCTGCCTTAAAACTTTTAGTTATGCCCCGATCCAAATATACAAAGAAATGGATACATTTAGCCTTGCGAAATTATTTTTTTATTTTATGAGCCTTCGAGCGGGGGTTCGAACTCTTAACTTTGTATTCGCCCACCTTTCCAAGCGAAGGACAACTTAAAGACCACAAATTGAAACAAAAATTTAAAGACCACAATTTGAGGGGCAAAATTTAAAGACCACCCCAAAAGAAGGGCAATCCGCGCAAAAAAATGTTGTAAAATTGACATTTAATGAAGCCCGGGTCAATATTTTTGCAGTAGAGTCCTCTCTCTAGCCTGTTATTGGTATATTGGGCCATGGTAATTGAAGAAAAATTAGAACAAGTTTTTGCACGGATTGTCCTTCAAACGCACTGGTCTTTAATTTTTGTCCCTGCTACTTATTTAATAAAAATATTCAGACCTGCTTCGCTCGGCATAATTTCTGTAACATTTTTTATTTTCGGAAACTAAACTTTTGTCTTGCTCGGCATAAATTCTGTAGGAATTAAGTTATGCGGCATAAGTTTTGTAGTATTCTCATTTTATGTTGAGTTTTGAAAGTTTTGCCTACAAAAAGCATAATTTGTATGGATGTTATGATACACATGCCAAAGTTAAATGTAAAATATCTCGAGCGAAGTCCAAAATTATGTCGTTTTTCAGATTATGTTGAGTGTTGGTAGTTTTGCCTTGTCCGACATAATTTGTGTGAATGTTATGATACATATGTCAAAGTTAAACGTAAAATATCTTTGAGCGAAATCTAAATTATGCCGCACCAAAAATGATGGAAGGACAAAAATTAAAGACCACAAATTTGAGGGTCAAAAATTAAAGACCATCCATTTGAGGGACATTTGTGCGAATGACCCGCTTTCAAGACTATTTCCGGCCCAATTCTACCTAGTTTTACACAGAGATCAGAGCGGCAGATTAAGCCCATAATTTGTGAAAAAGAAGATTTAAGCCCGTTTTCTGTTCAGTTTTCTTCTCTTAAAGATAATGCCAGAGCTTCAAAATACAAGAGTTAGAAGTTAGAACACTTTTAGCAGTCCTGGTTGAATTGGAAAGGTAAGTTAAGATTTAGTTATATTTGGTCAATTTGCGCGATTGTCCTTAGTTGGGGATGGTCTTTAATTTTTGGCCCTCAAATTTGTGGTCTTTAATTTTGTCCGTCGCCTAAAATTCCCCAAGGTTATGGGTTCGAACACAGGCTTAGTCATAAAAATAAATAAAAATATGCAAGGCAAGACTTTGCAAAAATTCTGTCTTACGGTAGGCTTTGCCTTATAAGGTAAACTTTTAATTATGCTTTAAGGAAAAGTTTGTATCTGTTAGCAGATTTTTCCTTAAGGCATAACTAAAAGTCTGCCATTTCCGCAGGCTTTTAGTTATGCCTCAAGGCAAAACTTTTTGCAAAGTCTTGTCTTGCGAATTTCTTTTTTTGACTGAGGGGATTCGAACCCAGAACCTTGGGGTATTTTCGGCCACCTTTTTAAGCGAAGAACAAAAATAAAAGACTAGCAATTTGAGGGACAAAAATTAAAGAACACTCCAAAAGCAGGCCAATTTGCGCAAAAAAAATGGTTATATTTATCAATTAAAGAGTTAGTAAGCAAGCCTTAATCAGTCTCGGTTCAAATTTGACTTTGTTGTTCCGAGCCCCAAGTTTATTAGATACCTTAGGAAAGTCCTGCTAACAACCATAAAAGCAAATTTCTCTGCATATGGTTTTATCATGATAACGTTTTTTGGATTTATGCGGATTAGCGCTAGACACTTCTTAACAGTTCAAAGCCTTCATTGCCGAGAGTTATAAAAAAAGAAGGAATTAACTGCAAAATTTGTGTCCCTAATTTATCGTTAAATAGTCCGTAACTAACATGATTTTTTGCTAACTTTATCATGAATCCACCGTTAAATGGTAGTATTAGCGACGGTTTTTTGTTGTGCATCGACAGCAATTGTCCGTCGCTCATTTATGCAATGCCTGATATTTTGTAGTGTTCGGCGGATTTGAGGACAAAAAGTTCATATAATGGTTGTGGATTAGATTCCTCTGCTAATATATGAAACCTAACCAACTACTTAAATATGTTAGAAAACAAAGAAAAAAATCTCTAAGTCACTAATTTCTGTACTTAACAAACTTAAGAGGACTTAGAGTAAATTATAAAGATTAATGGTAAAAACTTACCCACATTGGGTGTTTACACTAAAGTCATGTAAATTATTCTAGTTAAGTAATTTAATGGAGTAAATGTATACATTAATTAACTATAGTTAAGTGATGTTTATACCCAAGCATGTATCCATTGCTTTGGTATTGTTTACCCCCAAAAGTGGATAACAATTAAATTTGTAAGTGGTTAATAGGATATGTGGTTAGATTAATTTATGGTGTAAGATAATAGTAAGTAAATAGTAATATACTGATAAATAATAGCAAAGGAAACTTAGGAAGACAAGTTTGTAAGCTCTGCGAACTGGTCCGGTTTGGGAGTTGCTTTCTTTAACCGAGCCAAAATACTTAAGAAGATTTCACTGCTCCCTTTTTTATTACAAATGTGTAGAAACCTAAAAAGGGAAGGGGTAGACCTCTATTTATAGCTAACAATAGATGAGCCTTAGTACAATGTAAGAAAAGGCCCTTCTAGAAAAACCCTAAAATGGATAAGGTTGTGTATGTACGGTCTGACACCTGTACTGTTGTCGCACGCAAATGGCGGAACGGTCAGATGATGTGTGGCTTGTTACATAACGGATTCCCCGAGCCTATGTTGAGTGTGCTCTTTTAAGGCTCGGGTTTTTTGTGCCCATCAACATATCCCGTGCTCAGGTATACCTTTCTATCCGGCAAGTGCACGAACAAGATAATTTGTTCCAACTCCTCTACGGTAGACTTGGTCGCGTCCGAATCATCCGGTAATACGAACGATCTGGGCACACCGAAATCATCTTCTTCGAAACTCGGGCTCGTCTCTTCCTTCTCTTCATCCGAGCCTGCATTCTTTAATTGCTATTTGGTGTCTTTGCCTTTGGTCGATTCAACAGCTTTTTGGACCGGTTCCTTTAGGACGAGGGGAGCTTCTTCAATCGCGAGCATCTCCCTTGCTACGGGTTGTTCACCATAGACAGTCCTTATCCCTTCCGGAGTTGGGAATTTCAACATCTGATGTAATGTCGATGGTACTACCCTCATGCTATGAATCCACGATCTGCCGAGTAACGTATTATACTTCATCTCTCCTTTGATGACATAGAACACAGTCTGCTGAATGGTTCTGTCAATGTTGACCGGCAAAGAAATTTCGCCCTTAGTAGTTTCGCTTGCCATATTGAATCCGTTGAGCACCCGAGCGACCTGAACAATTTGATCCAGCAACCTTAGTTGTTCTACTACTCTCCATCGGATAATGTTGGCCGAACTACCTGGGTCAATCAAAATACGTTTAACTTGAGATTTAAAAATAAGGATAGAAATTACCAACGCATCATTGTGTGGTTGAATGATGCCTTCTGCATCCTCATCGTTGAAGGAAATAGATCCCTCGGGTACATAACCCCTGGTCCGCTTCTCTCGTATGATTGAAACTTTTGTTCTTTTCATCATCGGCCCTCGTGGTGCATCTGTTCCTCGATTATCATATTGATCATGTGTTGTGGCTCCAAGGGCTCGACCTTTTTATGATTTTTCCTACCTTCATAGTGACCTTTGGCATGCTCACTTAGTAATTCACGAAGGTGGTCGTTCTTTAACAACCGAGCCACCTCTTCTCTCAATTGGTGACAATCTTCGGTTCTATGGCCATGAGTCCCATGATACTCACACATCACGCTTGGATCTCTTTAGGCATCCGATCTCAATGGCCTCGGCCACCTAGCATCCTTGATATGGCCAATTGCCGAAATAATATATATGGTGTTGATGTTGAAGTTGTACTCGGATAACCTCAGAATGTCCCCGTTGTTGATTGAAATACCGGCATTACTTCTAAACAGCAAACCCCGACTGTTTGATCCACGATCAGCTCGCTTCTCACTACTATTCGAGAGATGACTAGGGCCACTTCTTCCCTTATCTAACCTAAAGCTAGATTTCTCCAGTTGAGAATACGATCGATACATATCTCTAGATGGCCTTGTCTCCAGTTCATAATTCCTCCTCGATTTCTCAGAATCCTTGTTTCTACTTATCGGACCCGGGGAAAGTTCAAGTTGATCATCCTCTACTCAAATCTTGGATTCGTGCCTGTTATGGATATCGTCCCAAGTTACTGCCTCATATTCCAATAAGTTCTTATTTAATTTAAACGAGGCAGTTGAACTTCGGGGATTGAGTCCCTTAGTGAAAGCTTGAGCCCTTCATTCTTCCGGAACCGCAGGGAGCTCCATTCGTTCTCTTTGGAACCTATTCACGAACTCTCGTAGCAGCTCATTATCTCTTTGGGTGATTCTAAAAATGTCCGCCTTTCTTGCCTGTACCTTCTTGGCCCCAACATAGGCTTTGATAAACGCATCTGCTAGCTTCTCAAAATAAGTGATCGAATGCTCGGGCAGATGGTCGTACCAAGTCAATGCCCCTTTGGATAGTGTTTCACCAAACTTTTTCAACAACACCGACTCGATTTCATCCTCTTCGACATCGTTGCCTTTTATGGCACAAGTGTACGAGGTCACGTGCTCCTACGGGTCCGTCGTCCCATCATACTTCAGAATATCCGGCATCTTGAATCTCTTCGGGATCAGCTTCGGAGCTGCATTCGGAGGGAAAGGCCTTTGAATGTATCTCTTTGAATCCGGTCCCTTCAAGATCGGAGGTGCTCCAGGGATCTGATCCACCCGAGAGTTGTATGTTTCCACCCTTTTCTCCGTGGAATCAACCCGTTTAGCCAAAGTTTCGAGAATTTTCAAAACCTCGGTAGATGAACCAGCCCCAGATCTATCGCTCTCGACTATCCGGGCCTCCTCTCGCCTTGGTTCGGTAGTCCGATTTGGCTTCGCCGATGCTGTTTTGTTTTCTTTGTTCTGGAGCTGAGCTATAGCAATCTGCTTTTCCTACAACATTTCAAATATCAAATGTAAGCTAATCTCATCCGGTACATCCGGCGTTTTCTGGGCTTGCGTCCGAAGCAAAGTAGCTAAGTTATTGCTATTAAAAGGATCCCTGGCCGGAAAGGCAGCATTCTCCTGGTTAACGGTATTCTGGTGGTTAAGGCCCATGGCTGAGTTGGCAGCATTTGGGTTGGCCGGCTCAGCAGAGGGTACAGTCTTTGTTCTCGTTTTCAGAGACTATTTCATGGTTGTTCACGTGTCTGGAATTACCATTGCTTACCATCTCAAATGTATCTGAAACACAAACTTTCAAAGAACACGTGAAAGGGGGAGTAGTGAATTAAACCCCACGGTGGGCGGCAAACTGTTTACCCCCAAAAGTGGATAACAATTAAATTTGTAAGTGGTTAGTAGAATATGTGGTTCGATTAATTTATGGTGTAAGATAATAGCAAGTAAATAGCAATATACTGATAAATAATAGCAAAGGAAACTTAGGAAGACAAGTTTGTAAGCTCTGCGAACTGGTCCGGTTTGGGCCAAAATACTTAAGAAGATTTCAATGTCACTTTTCTGATTACAAATGTGTAGAATAATGAAAAAGCTAACCTAAAAAGGGAAGGGGTAGACCTCTACTTATGGCTAACAATAGATAGGCCTTAGTACAATGTAAGAAAATGCCCTTCTAGGAAAACCCTGGATAAGGCTGCGTCCGTATAGTCTGACACCCGTATTGTTGTCAACGCAAATGGCAGAACGGTCAGATGATGTGTGGCTTGTTACATAACGGATTCCCCTAGCCTATGTTGAGTGTGCTCTTTTCAGGCTCGGGTTTACTGTGCCTATCAACATACCCTCGGATTTGACACAGAGTCGACTGCAGTCACGACCCCTCGAATTTCGTTCTCATCAATTGTCAACGACCTTACTCTTCTTCAATTCCATATCGGACGGCTTTAAACTTTAACCCGGTTCCTACCGGGTACAAGTTGCTCCAATTTTTACCGTATACAGGTATAAACACCCGGCACGGATAGTTTTTTACCATTAATTTTTATAATTTACCAATATAAGTTTGGTGTAAACACACAATGTGGGTAAGGCTTTACCAAGTTTAATAATGACGTCGTATAAAATAGAATTGAGAAAAATATAAGGGAAGTAGTAAAATAGAATATAGACTCTATCTTAATTTCCAATTATGGAAGAATCAATTAAAGAAAACCATTTTTAGGGACCAAAAAAAGGGGGACAAGACAAGCAATTTTCAAGTATGTATATACTAATTTAGGGGTGTCAATGGGACGGTTCGGCAGGTTATTTTTTTAAAAATATACCATCCCAATTTTTTGGGTATTTTACAATGTGTAACCAAAATTAGATTTTTCAAAACCATCCCAATCATATCGGTTTCTTCTCGGTACCGGTAAGGTTTGGTTAATTTTCGGTAATTTTACTTTTAAAGTGTCACCTTAAAATACACCACTATTAAAATATTTTTTTATTATTCAAAGAATCAACTCAATCAAGTGCATAAAGGGGAAAACTCCTTTCATTGTTCTATTTCTTCTACTGAAATGTTAACTATCAATTAGCACCACAACAATAACGACAAACAAACAATTTTCACAGGCCTGACTTTTGGGACTATAATAGTTTTCAGTGAACTTCTTATTTCTGGTACTGCTATATAATTTTGACTCTTAAATATATCATATAAGTTAATTCAATCAATTAAAGGCCCAAAATCCAGTGACCTAAATTCTTCTTTTTATATTTGAAACATAATTTATAAAATATATTTACATGCTAAATTTAACATATTTGTTAATACATATAAAACATATTTCATGCATGTAAGGCTATTCGGTTCGGTTCGGGATTTTTTTCGGTTTTATTATTACATAAAAGACCACCCTAATTGTTCGGGACGGTTATCAACTTAAATAAAATTCACGATTTTATTGAAAAAACCCGATAAATCGGTTCGGTACTGTTCGGCCAATTCGGTCGGTTTTTCATATTTTTTTGAAACCCCGCTATATACTATTACCAAGTATATACAATTACCAACTAGATGAGGAAGAGTGGAATGTATAGTAGGATTCAAACTAGGGTCGTGACTCCGAGGATATAGTGAATAATTTTTTATTTTTTTTATGAATAATAATAATTACAAAGAAAAGGATATAGTGGAATATCTTTATCTCTAATTAATTAAAGCTTTCGAATTGATCATCTCTGCTTAATAAAGTATTTTAGCCAATCCACTTGCTCATATGTAGCTTCTTTTGCATGAAGACCAAGTCTTATATTAACTAGAAATATTAAGATGTAACAACAACAAACTAAATTACTTCATCATGTGGAAAAAAAACCACCACCTCCTATATCTTATAAACTACTCCTATTTGGGAGTATAAATGTTTCTTATTTAGGATATATATTCAAGATTTAATAAAATAAAACTAATACTAATTACATATACAGTGGAGTATAATTTTTTGACAAAGAATATTACAACTGACAATTCTTTGTCATTATTGTAACCAGTACCTTGTTTATAATTACGTATACACTATATATAGACTTAGGTTTTGTGAATATATGAATAGATCAGCAAAAGCTCAATCATGATTCTCTAATTACGATTGGATCTTGGTATGAGCTAAGATTTATTTGTTTTGCAATTATTTGACCAGCTGATAGTAGGCATTTCTTTTTTATATAATTATTTTTGTGTTTTCAAAAGAGTCATGAATCATTATATATATCCAAGGTGCTGTAACTGAAATATCTATAGCGGATTCTTGATTAATCACTTGAATCAATAATTATTTTGCCAATGATAATTTCACGTCACGAAATAAATTGTAAAATTTAAAGACGATGTTTAGCACTTTTAATCTCTTAGTATTTGATCATATCCGTTTTGAAACCTGCCTAATCTAGATTCACGCTGAACATTTTATTTTAGGGATAAAGCGCTCCCTACTAATCAGAACGACTCTTCTCCTAAACTTCAGAAGTGAAACTTCTGATTAAATATATAAATGCTATTTTTAGTGGCTCCTCCTGTTCCAGATCAAAGTAGAGGTATGGTTAGCACTGCCAACTCGCCCAGTATTTGATCATACCCGTTTTGGAACCTGCCTAATTCAGATTTGCACTGAAAAAATCATTTTAGAGATAAAGCATTCCCTGCTAACCAAAGCGCCTCTATTCCTAAATTTAAAGTGAAAGTTCTGATGATAGAGATATAAATGCAATTTTAGTGGCTCCTCTTGTTCCAGATCAAAGTGGAGGTAGCCTATTCTATCATCTAATCTGGGTTTGCCCTTTTAGGATCCTAAGGGAACCACATATTACTCATCATTTTTCTTCTATGTTTATTAGGGGTAAGAAATTCTAGTCAAGTCTTTCTATCATGGAACAAACATATGCCTGTTTTAATACCAAAAGGAAAGATAAATTAGCTAAAAGCGAAATATACCTAAAGTTGATAAGATATCAAATGAGATAGCAAGGACAAATAAAAGAGGGCACAATGCGAAATTTCAACAACTTTAATTTAATTAGACCCCACTTCCCATAAGTGAAAGAGAGTATAAAATCTATTAACATCAATAAGAAGAGACTTCAAAACATTTTTTAAAGCTTCAAAGTTAGATGCAAGGCATCACATCTTGCTTACAAAGACATGTAAGACAATGTATCAGCGAAAACGAATCATGTCGAAATTACGAATTTTGCTACAAATATTCAAGATTTAATATATAAAAATAGAAAAGAAATTTTGATCTACTTATGAATTTTGCTACGAATATTCAAGATTTAATATATAAAAATAAAAAATAATATTCGATGTACGTATACAATATAATTTTTTGACAAAAAAGATTTATCTAACCACCCTCATTCCTAGAAATTTGCCATTTCCCGCCGGCCCATGACATCCCGTCGAAATGTCACTGGAAATCTTTAAATTTCCAACAAATTTCTGACAGGATTCGCTCCGTCGAAAAATCAGAGGCGGAGTCAGGATTTGAAGCTTGTGGGTTTGGGGTTTTAATTCTTTAAAGTTATTGGATTCTAAATTGATAATTAATACATATTTGACAAAAACCTTAATACAATTACATGGTTCGGACTAAAGCTATTGGGTTCGGCCGAACTCACGTCCGAAGGGCTAGCTCCGCCCCTGCGAAAAACCCTTTGTCGATACTTTTTTCGATGGATATCGGTGGTAACTCCGTCCTTACAATTCAATCCTAAATTATCAATAACATATTGAGTGTAAGTTAAATACATCATTGTGTAAGAAATTTTTACACCATCAAGTCACCTTTACTTATTATAGCAGATATAATCCGTCTTAATTTCAAGTTTCAAAATTTACATTTTAAAGAGACTTACCTATAGATATACCTTTCGTCATTTGATCGGTAAAAAAAAATTACAATAATAATGTTGTTGGGATCGAAATAACATGGCGTCATGCGGAAGCTAATAATTGTAAACTTTGAATGACATTGAATTAAGCAACAATGAAAAACTATATATATAAAAAAAAAAAAAAAAAAAAAAGACTTTGAATATATGATATGGGTTTTGGTCAATTAACCTACATAAAAGAAAATCATAAAAACTATTGAAAGAAAAATCTCCATCTAAACAACAGTCTTGAGGACTACATTGTGGACACTACTGTATTGTTTTGTGTGAAAGAAGAATCCTCAATTTATAGAAATACAAAACTTTTCCTCCAAGAAAGTATTAGTCAAATATGAAAGAGATCTTTTCCACCTAAGAAATCTTTTCCACCAAGAAAGGAATTTTAAGGAGCCATTTGGACATGGTTTGAAACCATAAGATGAAACCATGATTTGAAACCATGTTTGGACATGCAATTTGGATTTCTTAAGTTATGTTTTTTCTTATAGACATAAAAACCCTACAAGTTGTGAAAACTATCAAAATATTCTCAATTCCTATACAATCTTACCAAACGAGTAAGTCATAGTTCATAACAAAATTAATACGCTACTAGAAGGCCTTTCTAAATACAACATCAATTGATCAAACTTTAGTTCAATAAAAAAGAAAATTTAATATGAATAGTAATGTAACAACTCTTTAATATAATCCTCCCTCATGGAGAACATAAATAAAGGTTGGTAAATGGTTGGTGGGAATAATTGTTAAAAATATTTATCAATCTATGGGTCTTTTTTTACAAAATATAAATATATGGATCAAGTTTTATATTTAAAATTTTTAAAACTATGGTTTGAAATCCAAAATATGCCTTTTTGGGTGATTTGGGATTTCAAACCATAATTTGAAACCTTAAAATAAAATGCATGTCCAAACGCTGATTTTATCTTATAATTTCATACTATAATTTTAAATTGCATGTCCAAACGTCTACTAATTATGATAGAAAATCAAGGTAAAATCTTAACAAATGTTTGTAACTCAAATACAAAAAAATGCTCGGGTTTTGATTTGAGAGGTCATTATGATGCCTTTCCTTTTCTAGCCGACTTTGAAAATTATTCTTGTCATGGACTTTACATTGTTCAAAGTTTGCGTACTCTGCTTATTAATGTCTACAAATCACCTTTCGTTTTTTCCTTCTTTTTGTTTGGAGCAAAATGGTTGAGTCTTCAAATCAAATTTGTTTTATTAGCATCTATATATGTACTATACAAATCAAGTTATGGACCACTATATGTTGGTCACCTAACTTTCCATCTTTATCAAGCTCACTTTTTTTAAAGAGGTTTTTTATTCATTCAAAACATTAGTCTTTAATTACTTTGTATCTGTATGTTGCTGAGTGCTGAGGCCATTGCAACTAGGGTGGGCATGGTACGGTATTTAAAATTTCGATATAATAATTTTAGTTTTCGGTTTCTAAAAATATTATATCATTACCATACCAAATTAATTCTGTATGGTTCGGTATTTTACGGTATGGTAAATCGGTACCATAGTTTGTCCGACTTCGACTTACGAATACTCATATCATGGAGAATTATAACTTTCACTATTAAAGAAACGTCTCAATTGTATATACTAAATACCTACACATGTAAAAATATTCAAAAAAAAGTACAAGCAATCTCCTTCGTAAATCAATTACACAAAAAAGACATTTAAATCAATATAAAGTAATCAAAGTTCCAACATTTAAACTATTATTTTTTTAGAAATACTAGTTTATATATTTGTTAGCATTATAATACTAAGATATATGAATTGTACATGTAATCATATACTTCGGTATGGTATTTGGTATTTCGGTTTTTTTTTTTTTTATGAATACCCAAAACCGTACCGAATACCAAACTTTCTAAAAATGCATACCAAATAACGTATCAAATATCATAATATCGAAATTATGATGTAAAAAATTTCAATTTCAGTATGGTAACAGATATCTATCATACCATGCCCGCCCCTTATTGCAAGTCGTAGAAATGTCAAAGTTGATGCATATCCACTACTTCGAGGGATGATAGTGAGTGGGAGTTCACAGTAGTGAACATTTTGGAAAACTACTTAATGAACATCAATTCGGGGAAAAATATGGACGAAAGTCATTTTTTTAGAAAAATATGTTTTATGAAAAGATCATTTTCTTGGTATGTGATCATTATAAAATCATTTTTACAAATAATTTTTTTATTTTTCATCAAATGGAGAAAATGACTTTCTTGACTGATTGGGCGAAAATTATTTTCCTTAGAGCAACTTTAACTTTTAACTATGCTCCAAGTCCGACTAGCACTTAAACGTCATTATTATAATCTTGAGTGCTCAAGATTTTTGTTAAAATACTTTCCAATTGGATAATATAATTTATTATTAATTATAATATAGATTTTTTTTTTGAAAAATATTTTTCCCTCATTACTAAATATAAAATAATTATCACCAATTTTTTTCTCTAGAAAATAGTATGTGAAAAATGATTTCTGACACACAAAACACCCTATAAATTTCAAAATAATTGGCGTCGGACAGTTCTTTATCATTGCTCGTATTAACTTAGAATAAAATAAAGCGATATTTCCTTTTCCTATAATGCCAAAAAAAGGAGTCGCCAATATTCGAAAGTGGGTTCCATATATCTACATTACTATTATTCCCTCCAGATCAAAAAAAAGAATTCACTCAACCTTTTTTTAATCAAAAAAAAAGTTCACTTAGCAAATCAAAAAAGAATTAACCTTGTGTTTCAATATTTGTCCCTATTAAGTGTTATATGATTAAATCTCAATGCCAATTTAATTAGGGATAGTTTAGTCAAATTATCTATTTTTATCGGTGAGTTCATATTTTCTTAAGGGTGTGTCTGAAATACGATAAGAGATTCTTTTTTTTTTTTATTCGGAGGGAATATTAACTTAGAATAAAGCGATGTTTCCTTTTCCTATAATGCCAAAAGACTTTTCCGTTTTGATTATGACTCTTTAAGAAGTAGGATTTGATTCTAAATTCTTGTTTTTTGAAAATCCTAAATCCTAAGAACTCTACTATTGCACATAAACCTGTTATTTATAAATAACGGGACAAACACGTAAGATTAAGTTTAGATTTTCAATGCCTTTTTGTTCACTTCTCATACACTATAAAGCCTTGACTTCTAAATTCAAATAATTGTCTTAGTTTAGAGGCGAAAATAGAGTTCTAATTACAGATTCATTAAAATTCAAATTTTGGTAAGAACTTCATATTTGTATAAAGAAATCCGCTTTATATATATAAATGATTTATCTAAACTCCATAAAAATTGCACTTAAAATTCTAAATTTGCCCCGGTATTTGCTTACCTCATTCGTCTCATGCATAAGATTTTATAGATTCATATCATCATATATCCACTACTATCAGAAAGTATCTATATATTTGGATATATTTGACAGTGGATGCATCAGCCCCTCCACCACCAAAAATGTACCAAGTGGAAATCTAGTCACACTCTCTTGTGCACATTCTTTAATTAAACAAATTAATTCGGGCAATATCTACCGTCTAGTATAAGTTGTACACGTTTAAAGCTATATTTAGAAGTTAAAAGTAATAGACTTATGACTTGAAAAAAAAAAAATAAATTTGACTTAAATAAACAAAGAGGACCTCAATATAGATTATATGTTAGTATGTTATAACTAGACCTTGAAAACAAAAAAAAAAAATTGACTTAAATAAATAAGTTACCTAAAAGTAATGTATTACTACAAAGTTAAGTTTGCCCTTATATATTTAAGATTTAGTAATTCTACTTTTTATGAACATTGACATATTATTATTGTTTTAGGTGATGTAATAATACTTAAAAAGTTAATCATAAAATGTAAAACTTCCACTACTCTAACATATCCAGAGTTAGTATAAAGAATTTTACATTATTAGATTACTTTACTTGTTGTAGTATATGTAATTTATTTTATTTTCAAGATTATAAATTTTACATTTTAAAGAGGCCTATGTTATAGATAAAAAATATTTTTGGGATCTATAATGTAAAAAATATTTTGCACTTGTAAATTACTACTTATAATAAGGGGGAATCTAAAGATTTGGTAGTCGCTTAATTAGATTCTGACTAATGGTTACTAACCAAAAGGGTTTTCTTCCAAATTCAACCTTTTAGTTGTCCTTTATTTTAAAAAGTATTTTTTTCAAAAGTACTTTTTTTGAGAGAGCTTTTGTGTTTGGTCGTATTTTTGAATTAAAACTTTTTTATATATCTCAAAAGTTATTTTTTTACAAAATACTATATATTGCTTTATTGACGTAATATTTTTTAAAAAAATTCAGTAAATTTTAAACTTCTTTTATATACACATACTATAATTACGACTTATTTCAGTAAATTTTAAATGAACACATAAATTACACTTATTTCAATGATAATATGTTTCTATTAGACATTTTCTATTTAAATATATATTAAAAAATACTTTTGCGTGTATTCTCAAATATTTATTACATAGATAAGTTAACTACTTAAAATATATCATCTCCTTTAATATACGCATGAGTCTCAATAACCTGTAAATTCTTGGAATCGTTCCAACTATAACTGATGTGTATAATTAAAGAAAATGACATATTTTATGCTTGTGTACCTAAATATTACATAATTTTTAGTTTTCCAAGCAATAATAGTACTCCCTCCTCCCAATTTAAGTGTCTTTTGTTTGACTGGGTACGAAATTTAAAAAATAAAGGGAGACTTTTGAATCTTGTGGTCTTAAAAAAAATGTGTGTAATCTTTTAAATCTTGTGGACTAAAACTTGCCAAAACTAAATAAATATAGAAAGAGACACCTTTTTTTAGACAAATAAAAAAGAAAAATAAGACACATAAATTGGGACGGAGGCAGTATCAAACAATTGTAACAAAAGGGAGCAATCATATTTAAAAATTTTGAGTATCATTTTTTTTTTTTTGGGGCGGGGGGTGGGGTGGGGTGGGGGAGGGTGTTAAAAAAGCATAGGGACACATGATAAATTAATCATGAAGCGTTGAAGCTTTATTTTTGTTTAATAAATGATTAGAATGTACATTTTATAAAATAATGTGCCACTTATAACTAACAAAAAAGGAAGAAATGTCATTTCCTCATCACATAAGTTTTTAGAAAGCAAAAGGATTTAATTTTCTACTATTATAGAAGAGTGGGTTTGGTTGTCAACCCACTCTTCTATAATAGTAATAAAAATAAAGTAAATTAAAAAAAAATTAATTAAAAAAATTAAGGTGGGGCCCACTCTTCTATAATAGTAAAAAAATTAAGGTGGGGTCCACGTGAAGAATTAGGAGACAATTGCAAAAAAATAAAAAATAAGATGGGATCCACGTGAAGAATTCGGAGACAATTGCAAAAAATAATTAAAAAAAAGGACATTTAAATAATATTAATAACTTCAGAAAATGGTAAAAATACGCTTAGAGAAATTCAGGAAAAATAAATAACGATTTAAATTGAACACAAAAACCGCTAAAGAAGTCATAAAACCAAAAGATTTAAAACTTATACCTTTGGGTATAAGTTTAGACACATACGTCTCACACAAATAATGAAGAATAACATCAAGAAGACGAAATATAAACGGTCAAGAAACGTATACACATATTTTCTTAAAATGATGAAATTGGTCCATACTTAAAAATTTAAGACTACAACGGAATGCTAACACATGAAAGCATTTTTTAGTGTTGTTGAGTAGAAAGATGTAATGGCATGAAACTCGGTAGGAGAAGGTGTATTTCAAATCTTTCAATTGGAGAACCAAATCAGGAAAGTCATATATGGAAGAAGCGGACTAGGTAAAATAATTTATTGATATTTTCAATTAATTGAATTATAATACTTTCTATAATAAAAATTCCATAATTATATTACTAAAAGGTACTCTCTGTGTCCTAATTTATGTGACATAGTTTAACTAGACTCGAAATTTAAAAAAGAAAGAAAAGATCTTTAAAACTTGTGATCTAAAACAAGTCATAGATATTTGTGTGAATTTAAATCATTTCATTAAAGGTAAAAGGAAAAGTTTCAAGTTAAATGATTTCTAACATAAAAATATATTATTCTTTTTTAGACAGACTAAAAAAAAAGTATGATACTATTTTGTGTTGGGCCTGTGCTAGCACGAACTTTCATCATCTAGTATATTAAGAAAAGTCATTAATTCTCTTCATATTTTCATTGTAGCTTGTATATCTTAAATGAAAATAACATCTACTAACATCTCATTGGAAGAATAAATGTAGCATATCTAATTGATGTCTCTTTAACCAAATTCTTTTTCCTCTTTTTGAAAGAAAGTGTTATAGTTCATAGTGAATGTTTTTAATCACACAAATGTTACAACTAAGTTAGATCTCAAGAAATTTTCAAAGTCTAAATGTAAATAAAATCCAATAAATAAATAATGCTAAAAATAAGTCTAAAATAAGGACAAAAAGTCTTTATTCAATTTTTAAATACTTTAGGTGCAATTTTAATTTTTGGAGAGCCTTTAGTTCTTAGGAATTTAAGAAAAGGTCGAACTAATCTTTCAATAATTTAATATTACAAAGAGTGACAAAAAATAATTACAAATTTAATTTTTATATTAGGTTTGGGTCTCGATTTAGCACGGGTCAAATAAAACTAGTATATATATATATATATATATATCTTGAATCAAATTGGCTTACCCTTTCTCCACATGTAGTCAATCTCCACATGTAGTCAAACTTCCAAGACTGCACGCATCCCTATTTTCCACATGGAGGAACCAGCTCTTCGTGACAATAACATTAATTCTAACAACTTCGTACAAGTACGGAGTGGATTTCGATTAAACTAAGTAGGCGTTTGGCCATAGAAATTAAAAAAAAAAAATCATTTTTTTTGAAATTTTGGAGTTGGAGTTGGAGTCAGAGTTGGAGTTTTAATTATGTTTGGCTATAAATTTTACAAATAGTATTTTTTTTATTAAAATGTACATGTTTTGATTGTGAAACAAGTGAAAAACTTGAAAAATTAGTTTTTCTTGTTTTTCAAATTTCAAATACAACTTTAAGTTATATTTGAAATTTTCATAGCCAAACACTAATTTTTGAAAAAAGTAAAAAAAAATTCTGAAAAAAAATTGAACAATTCTTACGGCCAAACGGGTCCTTAATGCACTCCACCCAAATTGAATAGTACAGTATGTATGTCCTTTATTTATCTTTATGCGACCACAAGTAAATAATTTTACATTATAGGGATCTAGTAGCTCAGTTGATTGGCTATTCGAATTTTTAATTTGTTGGTGAGGGTTCCAATCTCCACCTTGTAATTCCCTCCCCCATTTCCCTTACCCCTTTTAAAAAAATTAAATTGTATACATCGTCGTTATAAAAACATCAAGCTCTAATTTATATTTATAGGCAAGCTTTTATAAAATATGAGATTTGTAAATTTAAAAATAAGATAAATTAATTACTTGTTATAATAGATAAAGATGATCCGGTGTTAGTGTCTTTTTATTCTTTTTAATAGAACGCTTTAAGAAAGACTACTAGTTGTATAGTAGAGTACTTAAGAAAGACTAGTTGTATAGAGTAGTATTCTATTTTCAGTTTTTTCAGTAAGACAACAAAGCAGTTTACAGACATTCGCATACAGACAGATACATAGTATTGTTTAATTTGCATTTAGTACTAAGTTGTTAGAATTACATTAAAAGTACTTAGATTTGTCATGCAGATCTGATTCTACACGTGGAGCAAAATGGATCCGTGCAGTGTTGAACTTTGAAAGTTTGTATGTGGAAAAAAATTAATTAGATAAATGAGCTTAGTAATATAATACTACGGTTAAATCTCTCTATAACATCATCGTTTGTTCGGATATTTTTAACTGCTATAGCATAATGCCATTGTAGAGAACATATAATATAACGTGACATGAAAAATCGGTTCTAAAGAAAACTTACCGTTTGTTATAGAAATTGACTGTTACGTTATAGCGAAACCTGACTGTATAAGTCAGTGGTATTCAGTGGTTGAATTGTTTAGTACAATTTTGAATATTTTAGGTATTCTGAACTATAATTATATATATACAGTATAAAAAGATCTAGCAATTATTCCGTCTTTTTATTTTATGGGATTTTATTTAACTATAATGTCATCGTTTCTTCGGATTTTTTTAACTGCTATAGCAGAATGTCATTGTAGAGAACATATAATATAACGTAACATGAAAAATCGATTCTAGAGAAACTTACCGTTTGTTATAAAAATTGACTGTTACGTTATAATGAAACCTGACTATATAAGTCAGTGGTATTCATTGATTGATTTGTTTAGAACAATTTTGAATATTTTAGGTATTCAGAACTATAATTATATATATAAAAAAAGATCTAGCAATTATTCCATCTTTTTATTTTATGAGATTTTATTTAACTAGACACAATATTCAAGCTTGTTGTTTTAAATACATTACTATTATATATAAGAGGGAATGTGAGGACTTTTGTAGTCCTCACAATAATTTTCAATTTTTTAAAAACTTTTTAATTAATTACTTTTATGTCCTAATCTTATTTATTTAAGTCAATTTTTTTTTTTTGTTTTTAAAATCTACTTTTCAAAAGCTTTCGAGCACAGGGACTTTTGTAGTCCTTAATTACCCAATTTTTTAAAAACTTTTTAATTAATTACTTTTATGTCCTAATCTTATTTATTTAAGTTAATTTTTTTGTTTTTTGTTTTTAAAAAGTCTTTTAAAAAATTTATCGTAGACTTTTGTAGTCCTCACAATAATTTTCAAATTTTTTTAAAACTTTTTAATTAATTACTTTTAGGTCCTAATCTTATTTATTTAAGTCAATTTTTTTGTTTTTATTTTTAAAGTCTACTTTTCAAAAGCTATCGAACCTCCTACCTCATTTTTCACGTTCTTTGATTTTCGATTGGTGCTCGATATAATTGAGCCTAATTAATCCGGATAATTCGCATTGCACGCATCTATTCGGGGGGGGGGGCGCTTCCTCCAAAATTTTTTTCCATATCCATGTTCGAACCCCTAATCCCTAATTAAGAGTATTCACTTGCCTCGTTAAATTATGTATTTGTCTTAAAAGTTCATTAACTATGTATAGATTATTTATTTAGAACTAAATAATTTTAAAATTAGGATACATAAGTTATAATGTCAAATTACAGTTGTTCCAAATTTGATTTGAATTAAATAATTTCATCAAAATGGAAGTTAAAATATTAAATGAGTGGAATGAAAATTTTCTTTCGTCTATTTTATGGGGCCTGATGGGTATATGATTGTTGTTGTTGTTGTTGTTGTACATTTGTTATTTATATTCTTTAGTTAAAATATCTACTTTTATATGCGAGTTTGGTTTTAAATACACTAGTATTTGATTATATTTGTGCAATAAAAACTTTGTGATCAAGATAAAATAGAAAGTTTAAGTAGATAATGTTCATATTTAAAAATAAATTATTCTTCTAGAAATAGATTAAAAATGTATATGCATGTCTGGCCAAGTTTTTAGAAAGTCAGAAGTGTTTATTTTATTCCAGAAATGTTTTTGAAAATTGAGTTGTTAAGGAAAAAATAAGTGATTTTGATTGTAACAAAAGCGGTTGCTCAGAAACTAAATATTGACAAAAATATTTTTCAAAATGATTAGCAAATCCCAAACTCCGTCTCAATTTATGTGACGTTTTTTTTTTTTTTTAAAAAAATCAATCAAAAAAAGAATGACATCTTTTTATATTTATTACTCAATTTAATTTTAATCGTTAAGAGATGATCTATTCATGACTTATTTTAGATCATAAATTTCAAAAGTTTCTTATCATTCTTAAAATCCGTGCCTAATGAAACCTTCACATTAATTGGGACACATGGATAATCTTTAAAACATCTTTCACATAAAAACACTTTTTTATATGACTGATTGACAGTTCTCAAATTATTTATTTCCAATTTGACTCTATTTGTAGCTAACATTGTTCGACTTATATAGTAGCAGAAAGAAGAAAAAAATTCGTCTTTCACACAGAATATTTGTTTGTGGAACTGCTTGGGCGACTCACAAAATTGTGCTTTAATGGAGACTCTGGAGGAAAGTCCATTGCCATACAATTTATGGCAATGGACCTGCAATTGGAGGTGGTGGAGTCAGCGAAAGTGGTTGTCGCGGTATTTTTTCGACCGCAAAAGAGAAGAATATTATAAAATTGGGTCGGGTCAGGTTAAATGAGTGGATTTTTAAAGGAATTGAATGTTTAAAATTGGATGTATCATTTGATTTTGAGCTTGACACGTGTCCCACCGTTACAATTAAGGGTAAATTCGAGCCAAACTATAATGTGAGGGGTATATTTGGATCTAAAGTATAACCAGAGGTATATTCAAACTCTTTTTAATAGCACAGGGGTGTATTTAACCCTTTTCCGTTTTAGAAAATGGACGTGTTTGACCAAATTTTAGAAGAAAAAAAAAGTGTTTTTGATTGTACCGGAAATAATTTTCAAAAGCTAAATAAAAGTAGTTTTTTTCGAAACACTTTTGAAACATTGACCAAACATTAATATTACTCTAATATTAATAAAAATACTTTTCAAATTAATTAGTCAAATATGGAAGATTTTTAGTCTTGCGATATTAAACTAACTATATGTCGAATTTAATCTTGTGGTCTTGAATTTGAAATTGAAGAATTGCCAAAAAATAAAAAATAAAAATTTTAGACGGACTAAGAAAAAAAGTAACACAAATAAATTAAAATCGAGGGATTAAAGAAATACTTTTTCATATGACAGATTGACAGCCCCAACATAATTATTCCTGATATTGTATGTAAAAAAGTTCACATACATTCTATTCTCCCTCATATCCTATTTTGTGGGATTTCAGTAGATTATGTAGTAGTTGTAGAAGTATTTTCAGATTGATTTACCCTTTCTCCACATGTAGTCAAACTTCAAGACTGCACACATCCCTATTTTTCCACATATAGGATTTTTCTACTAGTGCAGCTCTTGCTGACAAGAACATTAGTAGTTTGTTCCAATATACTTAACAACTTCATACAAGTATCCAGTGGATGTCGATTAAAGTATAAATGCACGCCACCCAAATTGAATAGTATGTATGTCCTTTGTCCGTATGCAACCATAAATAAATGATGTTAAATTATATACATAGTTATTATATAAAAAATTTAGGTCATATATTTATAGGTAAGCTTCCGTAAATTATGAGATTTGAATTTTAAAAATAAGACAAGTTAATTACTTGCTACAACAGGTAAAGCTGACCCGATAATGTGAAAATTTCTTACACTGACAAATGACACTTTATATAACTTAAATTCAAAATAAATATTACTTGTCACACTCTTAAAGTGTGTTAAGAAAAAGAGAGACACCACCAAATACACAACACCATGGTGTTGAATAGTACACTTATATGGAAAATAACATGAAAAACCAATTCTAAAAGAACTTGAATATTATAGTGAAAGGTTGTTAAGAGATTGACTGTTACATTATAGAAAGGTCTGAGACCTGACTATATAAGTTAGTGGTATTCATTGGTTGATTAGTTTAGTATAGTTTTGAATATTTTAGGTATTTAGAACTATAATCATAACAAAAAAAAAGATCTAGCTATTATTCCATCTTATTATTTTATGTGATATTATTTAGCTAGATACAATGTACAAGCTTATTGTTTTCCATTTACCATATACTTATATAATTATATTTGTGCGATAATAAAAACCTATGATCATGATAAAATAAAAAAGTTAAGTAGATAACTTCTAAATCTAGAAATAAATTTTCCTTAAAAACTAGATTAAAAAAGGAATAATTACAGTCAAACATTTTTGGGCGATCAAGTTTACAAAATAGCCAGCAAAATAGCTTCTCGCAGAAGTACTTTAGAAATATTAGCCAGCAAAATGTATATTTTGTCAAGCAATATAAGCTGTAGAAAATAGGGATAATTACAATCAATTGTACAAAATATACTTTGTGCTAGCTAATATTTCAAAATAGTTTCTCGCAGAAGTATTTTTGAAATATTAGCGAGCACAAAGTAATGCCTAATATTAGCAAAAATGCTTTACAAATTAATTAGCCAAATACAAATTATTAACCCCTCCGATCCAAAATAAACAAATTTTTAGCACTTTTTTTCTTAGTCTAAAATAAATGAATTTTTCTAAAATCCAAGATGTAATTAATTTATGTTTTCCAAAGATACCCCTCTCGCTAATAGGTTTTCCAAATCCCAAGCTCCACTATTTCAACTTTTAAGCGAAGTTTGAGGAAAGACAAATAATATAGTCAAATGATCCTTTAATATTAATGGAATTAATTAAATTTCTTAATGAGTGTATCATATTCTAAAATTTCATTTATTTTGAATGGGAGGACTACTCTTTAAAAATACTTTTTCAAAAAAGCATTTCTCACATATTATGACAGTGGAGGAAAGTCCTGCAATTGGAGGTGGTGGTTCTGACTTGTGGTCACGGGAGATACTATTTTTTTTGGGCCACAAAAGAGAAGAAAATTATAAAAATGGGTCGGGTCAGACTAAATAGGTGGATTTCTAAAGGTATCGAATATTTAAAATTTGGTGTGTCATTTGATTCTGAACTTAACACGTGTCCCACCGTTATAATTAAGGGTAAATTTGTGCCCAACTATAATGTGAGGGGTGTATTTGGACCCAAAAAATAACGAGAGGTATATTTAAACTATTTTTTATAATACATTGGTATATTTAATCCTTTTTCGTTTTAAAAAATTGAGGTATTTAGTTTTAGAAAAAAAAAATACAAGTGTTTTTTTATTGTAACAAAAACAGTTTTTAGAAGCTAAAGAAAAATAGCTTTTTCCTAAGCACTTTTGAAATATTGACCAATCACAAATATTGTTCTAATATTAATAAAAATGCATTTTAAATTAATTAGTTAAACACAAATTCTCCTTCCGTTTCGATTTGTTTATCTAATTTTGACTTGACACAAAATTTAAGAAAAAATATCTTGTGATCTTAAATAAATTATGTAAAAATTTAAAAATTGATAAAGAAAATAGATATTCATTTTTAAATGAACTAAAAAGGAAAGTAAGACCGAAAAATTAAAAAAGAGTGATTAAATATATCTTTCTAGTGCACCCCTCACAAAAAAAAAAAAAAAAACACTTTTATTAGATGACAGATTTACGGTCCCCATCATAGTTATTTCCAATTTAATGCTGTTTACAGCTAACATGTTCCCTTTATATATGGTAGAAAGAAAAAACAAATTCTTACTTAACACAGAATATTTTTGAGAAACAGTTTGAGCAATTCCCAAAATAGAGGAGATATAATTAATAGGGACAGTTGTGGAAGGTCCATTGCCATACAATTTATGGCAAATGGAGAGCAACACCACTACTTCTTCTTCTTTGAGTCCAACAGATGCAGTAATATTTGGTGGTATAAGTTTGTTAATAGGAGTTTCATGCAGAACACTTCTTCGCCGTACTAGTATTCCTTACACTGTTGTTTTGCTCATCATTGGCATCGCTCTTGGCTCTCTCGGTCCGTATTTCTCTCTCCACACCTATACGTATGTATGCAAATGTGTGTACATATTGTCAGAGTCTACAATTATTGCATTTGTCTGAACCACGTACTTTTGAGGCGGAGCATAAATTATGTAGACCTTTGCACATAAGAATTGTGAAATTTGGTAAAAGGTAGTACTCCCTCCCTACCAAAAAAATTGTCTTATTGGCACATTTCTATATTTAAAAATAATTTAATTTTATGAAGTAATTTACAATCAGATAAATATCTAAAGCTTGTTTGGATCACACATTTCAAAAATTTTCTTTTATTTCTTAAACGTCATGCCAAGTAAGACAATTTTTTTGGGACGGAGGGAGTATTTGTTTTCAGGTTGAAAATGGTATTTGGAAATTGGAGTTGAGTTTGGACATGGCTACAAATTAGAATTGTTTTTGTATTTTTGTGAGTGATTTGGAGTGAGAACTGTGAAAATAGAGTTTTGGAATTTTTTTGAATTCCGGAAAATTGTAACAATTTTATGTCCAAATGGTTTTCCAGAATAAAATTTCAGAAAAAAGTGAAAACTATCCATGGCCAAACAGGCACTAGATACGAACACATAACTTTAAGAATACAAAGGTTTAATACTAAAAGCCTTAAAAGTTGAACCCACAGAACTTAATTCTTGAATCCGCCTTTGCATAATGTATGAAATGTGTGTGCTTCTTTGTCTAAATGATCTCTTTGTTCACTGTTATCATGCTGCTCATTTATGGGGGGCCGGTATGCAGAGGCGGAGCTAGGATTTGAAGTTTATGGGTTCTGAACTTGCCACCACATTCATAGCTCGTTTTAGTAATTGGGTTCACAACTAAATATTTATACATATATAATGAATTTCTTAATATAATACAATGAGCATTTATGGCTGCCTGTCTGGCTAAATTGGCTGCACGTTCTTCCTGAAGAAGTTCACCAATTGTGCCAGTTGATGTTGAATTTGATCTCCCATAACTCCCGTCTTTGATACCAAGTTGTTATGGTCCCCTGATATGGATCTAGTTATGGTACGGTTCAAGACAAAATCAGAGTTTAACGTAGAGAGAATTAGGAGAAGAGGTTTTCTTTTTCTGACCTATGGTGCTGGTTCGTTAAGAGAGAACCTGCAATCTCTTGAGTTAAAGTACTCAAAAACTGGAACAATCTTCGAAGGTGGTACTTATCTTTGGTGGGACGTAGCAGGTACCTAGTGGAATAGTTGAGTACTCACAATTTCGTCTAGAACTTGGTAAAAAAGGTCAAACATTATCAGCTGTGAAAATTTTAAATGAAGTTCCCCTAAGGATGAACTCTGGTAAGGTAAGGTAACAATTTAGGCATCTAAGGGTGGCCAAAAATACGTAGATGATCTCTTCCCATATGTCTAAGCTTTAGTGGATAGAATTATCGGTACGTGTGCTCGGGGAATAGTCGAGATGCGCGCAAGCTTGCCCCGACACCACTGTCATAAAAAAAGAAGTAAAACTACTATGGCCTGTATCTCAATTCCAGCGTAGCTGATAGAGATTTTTCCCGACTTCTATGTGAACCCTTGTCATAGATTTGTTCATGCATGTATATGTACATGGTCTCGTTATTGTATAAAAACTAGGGGAAATGAAAAAACAGATTTTTTTGTCTTCTGAGCATGCTTTCAACAATTCTTTCTTGATAGTTATTACTGCTCCAAGAGCATGAAACATTTTCTTACGGACATGAGCGAGCATTTTTTCAAACTGTTCTCTTTTCTTAAATGTTACTGTTGTTTGAATGCCTACAGGCATGTTGTGGCACCTAACTGTTCTCATATTTGGTGATTTATTTCTTTACATACTTACTTTTTTTTTCTCCGTAAATTTAGAATTTGGGAGTAATTATCGACTGGGAAAGCTTGGGAATGGAATTCGGATATGTAAGTATAATTCAATTGTCTCTTTCAAATTTCTTGAAATTTCAAATTCGAGGATCGACTTAAAGTCACTTTGCAATTGTGAATACCTAATTATCTTATAAAGGTATGTGCTTGTTGAATTGTTGCAACAGGGGCAGATATAGATGCTGATCTTCTATTAGCTGTATTCCTCCCTATACTTATTTTTGAGGGCGCATTCTCCATGGAGGTGCACCAAATAAAGGTTCTCTTCTCCTTAACTTTCAATCTATAAAACCTCAAGGTTCTAGTTGTTGGTTGCCTGATTGTATGCTTTAAATAATTATGTATACCTTTTATCAGTTTCGTATAAGCTAATGGCATATGTCTTTTCATTTCTTTAATATTAGCTGGCTTTGACAGAAATGTATGGCGCAAATGCTTTTGCTTGCTGGTCCTGGTGTATTGATTTCAACAGTCCTGATCGGAGCTTCTGTGAAGGTATAAGGAAACACCGTTTTCTGAAAGTGGTTTCCTACTTGCTCAAACATCCATATGTTTCTGCAGCTTGCTTTCCCATATGACTGGAACTGGAATACGTCACTTCTGTTGGGGGCAATTCTTAGTGCTACTGATCCTGTGGCTGTTGTCGCTTTGCTTAAAGATCTGGGAGCTAGTAAAAAGTTGAGCACAATTGTTGAAGGAGAATCTATGATGAATGATGGGTATAAACATAAATCCATTGTACTTTCATTTCTCCTGGATATCCTCATGATTTCCCTATAATTTCATACTCATGTGCACATTTTTGGATGGCCAATCTTTCCACATAAAAGTGGATTTTCAGCCCCTTATTCCGTCTTGCAGTTCATCTTCCTCTTTTGTATAAACTGATTCTTGTTGTTCACCTCTCTTCCTCCAATCATGTCGCCAGGGCAGCTATTGTGGTCTACCAGCTTTTCTATCGAATGGTTCTTGGGAAAAGTTTTGGCTGGGTTTCAGTGCTGGAATATCTTGCAGAAGGCTCACTTGGATCGTAGGTATCGTTATCTGTTGGTGATAACTTTTTTGTTATTGTCGTTGAACTTAACTATATCTTTCTGTTACAGTGTCATCATCGGACTTGTGTTTGGGATGGCATCTCTTTTCTGGCTTCGGTTTATATACAATGATGCACTGACAGACTTTTCGTTGGCTCTGACTGTGAGCTACATTGCTTACTATACAGTATGTTCCTTCCTGATTTGGATCAGTTGTTATATACATGCGCTCAAGCTGTATATTGTCTTTCTAAATGCTGGATGTGATATAATGCAATTAACTTCTTTCTAGTTGCTTCATTTTGGATTCATATGTTTATCAGATTGATTATTGAAATCTAAACTGTGATATGACATTATATTATTCACCTCCTCCAGAAAATTTAGGACATGATAATTTGTAGGAAATAGTGATAACTTGTTCCCATCCCCACTTGTGGGATTACACTGGGTATGTTGTTGTTGTTCTTGTTGTAGTGATAACTTGTTCCCTACACCTTTAACTGGATCTCTAACGCCTTATTATTGCTTATAGGCTCAAGAGGAAGCTGAAGCTTCTGGCATCTTGACTCTTGTAGCACTAGGGATGTAAGTTGTGTACTCCACTCCTCTTTCACATTCAGACATTTCTGCAGTAAAGCGTGTAATTCAGTCTCTGATACTGAAACCTATGGATAGGGTTTTTGCAATGTCAAAAGATACACATAGAGCTGGTGGAAAGCAGAGCTTGCATGAGTTTTGGTACGTTTCTTCCATTGTAATATCCTGGTAGCTAAATATAGATCTGTGTAGCAAACCAATGTATAGTGTGATAATTATTGCGCAAATTCAAGCATTGCCAACACCTAGTTGCTTCTATCTTTTGTGGAGGTGTTGTTTCAGATAATGTCTTCTATGTGAGGCATATCTAACAGATGTATCTAGGGAGTATGTTGTAAAATTAAAAGGTTGGAGTACATATAGTCTTACGCTAAAGGAGTAGGTTCATAGTCAAGTCTAAGGTCCATTTGTTTACAGTAAAGGAGTAGGTTCATAGTCAAAAGGTTGGAGTACATATAGTTTTCTAAATTCTGTTGCTGCTACTGCTACAATAACCCTGCCACTACCATTCCCACAACTACTCACTTCATGAACTCTTTGGCTTTCCTAAATCTAGTGTTCCAGGTTTCAGAAATTGTCTTCTGACTTCGTCCAGCATTGGTGCTCTCACTCTGTTCAGGATCTTTTATGCATTGTCGCTCTCATCCTGTTCGTTATGCGTATTTTTTGATAGGACTGCCTAAAACATCATGTTTAGATCATAGGGATCTTAACAGCTTACTTATTATTCAAAACCATAACCAAATATATGAACTCTGCCATTAGTTTGTTTTTGGCTCCTTTTCCTTTTACTGCCTTGCTCTGTGAGAGAGAGGGAAATGGGGGGCAGTTGGGCCAGAGATGGCTTGAACTATTGTTACCCTAACTTTTTACCACCAATTTTTTCGCAGGGAAATGTTTGCCTACATTGCAAATACTTTAATATTCATCTTGAGGTAAGACTCGGTAACAGTCTATTATACAAACTAATGTTGTCTCTTTACTTTCCTTTTGTCTTAATATCATTTTGTTCCTTTTCTGTGGTACTTAAGGAGATTTCCTCTAGTTGTGTTCTATCTCCAGTTAAAGCAATATATCTTGTTGCATTTGTCATTGGGCTGATCTTTTCTCAGAGAGTAGTAATTCCCCATTTCCCCTATATTATATAGTAAATAGTGTTGTTAATGCACTTCCTGTTCTGAGCTTAACTGAAGGATTCCTTGGTGCATGGTTGGATATTATCCTTTTTTTTTTTTTTAATTGAATCAACAATGTTGCTTACACGCTCTCACTTCTTGCAGCGGAGTTATCATAGCTCAAAGCATCTTCAGTATCAGAAATCTCGACGATAATACAGGTAGTTCTTTCCCCTATGTAATACTTCACTTTGTGTAGATGGATAGGAACTGTTTTCCTATTAGTTGAAGTGTGGATACACACTGTGCAGCTATGTTGCCCAGACTCTCCAAAAATGATGCCGCACCCCTGTCGGATCCTTTAAAAATGCACTACTTTTGGAGGATCCGACATGCACCCGTGTCCATTTTTGAAGAGTCCGAGTAACATAGCTGTGCAGCACAATATGTTTGGCAGGCATCTTGATTTGCCACCCAATTGAGTAAATAGGAGAGTCTCAGAGTCATTTTCTTAAATCATTTTCTTGAGAATCAATGAATCTGCTTAGCAAACAACAATGACTAGGCTATGATGCCATATGAAGACATAGGTTTGGTGGAAAACCATGTTTATTGAGCTAGGTTCTGCATATCAATCCTATTAGTTATTGAGTTATTTACATGGGAATAAACTAATGGGTACGCACAGTTAGGTCTCTAATTTATTTGCCATTTATATTTAACAGAAGCGTGGCGATTTAGTGTATTAAGGAAAAATAAGAAAGGGGGAAACAGGTAAAGACCCAAAGAATCTCCCATTAATGCTCATATGCATCACTCCACAGGTTGTGTATTATTGGCAACCTGTCTATTTTCTCAGATCCCTCAACTTAGATGTCCTCTTGTTAATATATTATGATTTCTTTGGAGACTTTCTGTACAGTTTTTCCACTACAATAAGTTTTCCAGATCAAGAAAATTTGCTTTATTTACACATTTATATTGTAGGGAGATCTTGGGGCTATGTCTTTCTTCTCTACATCATTCTTCAAGTAGCTCGAACCGTAGTTGTTTTTGCATTTTACCCTGCCCTTCGCTACTTCGGTTATGGTTTGAATTGGAAAGAAGCTATCATCATCATATGGTCTGGTTTGAGAGGAGCTGTTGGTTTGGCACTTTCCTTATCTGTTAAAGTAAGCCCTTTTCTGCTCACTTGTAATTCCATAAGGTTTCCTGTATCATTTACCTTGAAGCTTAGATACAAATGTGCACAGAAGATAGAATATTATCTTTTTGTCTTTAGAATAATTTTACTTACATAACTTGCTTGTCTAGGATTTCGGAAACAGCCTCCCTACCTTCCAAGGTGGGGGTGAGGTTTGCGTACACTTTACCCTCCCCAGACCCCACATTGTGGGATTCAACTGGGTATGTTGTAACTTGCTTGTCTAGGATGATTTGTACTGGTGTGAAATATACCCCTAAGACAATAAAGTGTACAATGTATAGAAGAACCTAACACAATTGTATCCTAAATGTAACAATTTGTTGCTTATCATTAGGTTTAGGAAAGAAAGTCAGTTTGTGCATGGGATCCTTTTCGCTTAAGCAAAACAGTCCAACAGAAACAATGTGATGCTCCATTAAGTACTGATGCACTTTAAGGTTTGATTGGTAGGTAACCCCCACTCCAAAAATAAAGAAAACCAAAACTGAAGGCTTTCTGTTCCTAGATCCTGAATTGAAGTGTGTCAGTTTGCTTGAGCACATTGATCAGACACTCCTTAGTCTTAGTCTTTATAATTTAAGCACTTGCCAAAAGCTCATAACTTGAAACGCTTCTCATTCAACTTCACTACTTCAGATGTCCTCTATATCCACTTCATTGCTAATCAGCCTGCAGGTTTGATTTCAAGCGACAGACTAAGCGGGTAAACTCAATGCCTATGGAGAAGATAGCTTCCATTTGACATCCTACAGCAATTAAGTAAAGAGCAATAGAACTTATAACCGAGTAACCTGATTTTCTTGAGAGCATAGGAAGCTGATGAGTTTCTCACTTATTTGTCAAGCTTTATGAAGCATATCTATGATGCACGCTGGAAAAGGGATGATGGATTTTCTTTTACTTAATAATACCTACACATGGTTTGCTTTGTTAATTTCCAGGGTGCTAGTGGTGATCCAAAGTATCTCAGCACAGAAACTGGAGCTATGGTATGTTTTTATTGACGAACGATTGTAATTTAGCAACAGTTCATTTGCCCTGCTTTTGGAAATTATTGATTCGTTGCCATAATTAACTAGTAGTTTTTTGGCATCTATTGAAGCTTAAGCTATCAACTTTCTTTGACATGTAACCGGAACTCTTTCTTTATGGTACAGTTTGTTTTCCTTACTGGTGGAAGTGTGTTACTGACACTCATTATCAATGGATCTACTGCACAATTACTTCTAAGTCTCTTTGGTATGGATGCTCTATCAGAAAGTGAGGTAAAATTCTGGTGTAATTGAACTCCTCTTGTATTGAGATGTCATCTTATGTAGTTTCACCTTGTTAATCAAGACCGTGCTCAATTTCAGTAAATTACCCTTTTCATTGAAAACTTGAAAACCCAACCTGCCCTAGGACTTGCCGGACATCTATGCCTTTTGTGTATATTCAATCTTATCAATCAGCTTTTTGGTGTTATGGAATGAGAGGAATCAATGATGTTTCGGGGAAAAGGAGCATTTTTACATAACATGAAATACAAGTTCCTGAATTTAGTAATTATGTGCTGAATTATCTAACATTAAAATGAAGTGTGTACCTTGATAGACTTTCTAACATCACTGCAGGAAGTTGGATGTTGACTAACCTACACCTTATTCGTACTAATCCCAGCATCGCCTTGTTGATGATTTTCTCTTTTTTATAAGATTGCATTTACGTATCAAAAATTGAGTACCGTTATGCTACCTGCATATCTTTTAACTATTGCATCCTCACTTTATTTATGGTCTTTGTAAGCCTCTCAATGCACAAGGATCGTCAACTTGAACTCATGTTGGTCCTATTTCCTGGTAGAATATTTTCATGTAAATCTAGAAAGAAATATCTGCAGAGGATGAGCCAATTCATTCTGGTCTTTGTTAACTTCAAATTTGTTGCGAATAACCAGGAAACATACCCGGTGTACTCAACCACTGCTTATATTTTCATATTTGAGATGTGGTCTTTTTGGTGAGGGAGCCATCCTGCTTATAGTACAATTTGTTTCAGGAAACCATGGTCAATTATGCGAAGCATCAACTATTGAGAAAGGCTGAAGAGTTTTCTAGAGTCTCTAGCGGAAGCAATAATCCTTTCGACTGGATCACTGTTGGAGGTTATGCCACATGCATAAAGGATGTCTGTGAAGACACAGATTGGCCTCCCTGTACCATCAACAATAGCTATCTAGAAATAGATGATATGAAGACTATGAGAGTGTGCTTTCTGAAAGGTCAGTAACTGCACCAGAACTAGTTGGTCTATAGTTTGCTTTTACACCGTTTCTGGTGTCTGGCGCCTGCATTCCTCATCTGGGTTTTCAGATTACCCCTAGCTTTCTTTAAGTGTTGCATATCAAATATTGCTTCTCTCATCTATTTGATTGATAGATTATTGATGTCGTACATTGATCATGAACTAGGGTCCTTATTTTGTGAGTCAAACTTGAAATATTTTCAGTTTGTTCCTATGAAGGACCTGCATGTTCTTCTCCTTTAAAATCCGAGGAATATAAGGAATTGAACAGTTAGAAAGCAGTGTGAAGTTCTCTAGTGAGCTGAACCTTCACTAGTTTCACCATTTTTTACAGTAGGACCCCATTGGTATGTGATATTGTGAGCTTACATCATGCAGAAATATGCTTTAGAACATCTGTCTTCTTTACCATATCTCGGCATCCCTTCTTGGTAACATTTCATTAAAAACGCGCCGTCTATTTTCTTTTGCTAATAGGAGTAAGCATGCATTTCTATCTTATCCAAACATCTTAAACACCTACATGTAACCTTCAAATTTTGCCACCTGTAAATCCTAATAGCTGTGTAAAGCTGTACGCCTGACTTCTTTTTATTCTTCATCTAAATATTCACCCCGTGAACCTTATTCAAGGTGGCATCTTCTTTTCTTCTGTTTTCTTCCATTCTTAATGCCTTTACATGTTTTTTCATGGCCTTGCTTTAATTATTTGCATATCTTGTGCTATAGCTACTCGCGAGGCTTACTGGTCAACATTCAATGAGGGGAGGATAACTAAATCCACTATCAGTGTTTTGATGGAGTCAGTGGATGAAGCAATTGATCTGGCTACTCAGGGACTGCATGACTGGAATTATATTTCTACTCGCCTCAAGTTTCCAGGATATTATAAATTCTTCAGCATAAGTGTTTGTCCTTCCAGGCTGACAAGGTGGTTTGTGCTAAAGAAATTACAGGATAGTTGTCATATATGCTCTGCGTTTATCCATGCTCAGAGGATCGCGAGACAGCTTCTTCTTGACTATACTGGTAAGAGTGGATACCATCTTTGTGGCTGATGCAGTAGGTTCATATTGTGGAGTAGTTCCTATATGTAAATCAGGTTCTAACAGCAATGCTTTTACAAATGTTCTTTTTGTTTATTAACATTGAAAGCCAAACTCTTACTCTTTGAGAATTATGCCTCCTGTTCGTAAGGCATCCTTTTCTCCCCTCTTTTCTTTGCCTTGTTGTCTAACTGGAATCTAAATCTTCTTTGAGATCATGGATCTGGCAGTTGTGGAGTTGCTCACGAAGTCATCTAACAACCGTTTACATTTTGAAGGTGACAATGGAAATGCTGCAATTGTTGTTTCCGAGAGTGAAGTCGAAGAACAAGAAGCAAGGAAGTTCCTAGAAAATGTCAAGACTTCAATGCCCGAGGTTTGTGAACGTTTTCGTGGGAAATCATGCATTGAATCTTCTTTGAATGGCTCATTAACCATTTAATTGTCAAGAGCTCTTCTTTCAGTTTTCCTAAATCCACGTCTACTTGCTAGAATATAACACTATGTATGCTTATTACACAAATTCAGCTGAATTAAGTCTTTGAATTCTGAACATTCTAGATCATACATCAAACAGAATCAAGGCAAGTTACATTTTCAATGCTGAAGTGTCTGGATGAATGTCTCAATGATATGGAGAAAGATGGTATTTTAACTGAGAAAGTTATGCTGCATGTACATGATTTGCTTCAGGTAACTGTGTTTCGTGCAACAATTTCCAGTGCCATAGCATTGTTTGTGGTATACTTATCGTTGTCTAACTAAATGTTTTTCAACTCCATACTAGAATGACCTTGAAAAGCTCTTGAGAAGTCCTCCTTCAGTAACTATCCCAAAGCCAGGAGATGTCATAACAAACCATCCTTTGTTGGGAAACCTTTCTCCTGCTATTCAAAGTGATCTGGAACGCTCCGCCAAGAGTATATTGAAGACACCAGGTTGTACACTCTACACGAAGGATTCAAAGTTGACAAGTGTCTGGCTGATAGAAAATGGATCAGTTAGGGTAAGTAAAGGCAGCATAAGGCATCTATCCAATTAACTATATGATAGCTAGCATTAATTGTATCTTTGTTTGGTCATTGAAAAAACTTGCCTTCTTTCTTCTCCAGTCGAAAAGGAGCCCTTTTCCTATTCATTGTCCTGTGGATTCAACATATCCTCGAGGAAGTATTGTAGGTCTATATGAGGCTCTTGTCGGAAAGCCATATTTGTGCGATATGGTGACAGATTCTGTGGCTCTCTGCATTGAAATTAAGCTGGAGTCGATCATTTCCATACTGGCCCATGGAGAATTGTTGTGGAAGGTGATCTTTGACAATCTCTGCATGACTCTATATGCAACTTAAACATTTATTTTGCAGAAAATAAGTACTGTTGTAGTTGAACATACATGAGAAAATGCTTCTATCAAACGTGCCTTGCAGATAACAGAATTTTACTTTCTATTTATAAATCAAAAGATCTATTTATTTATAGTATATTAATGAAAAAGGAAATTTGTCTGAGTTTTTCAAGTTCTTCATAAACAAGGTAAAATATTTTCTGAATTTCATGATCCATCTCATTTGCAGGAGTGCACCATTTTTGTTGCTAAGCTTTTGTCGCCAGATATGTTTAAGAAACTCTCAATGCAAGAAGTAAGAGAGATTGTTGATGAAAGATCAATCATGAATACTTTCTCAAGTGAAGAAATGATAGAAACTTCTCATCATTCCATCAACTTCCTGTTAAGTGGTTGCTTGACAGATCAAAGTACTGAACAACTTATTGAATGCCCAGCAATATTGCCATGTTCCATTTTTAGTGGAAGTGTCCCTTATGCCAGTGCCAATGTAACGGGTAGGTCTCCTCATCATACTCTATCTCCTTATCTGAAACTGTGGATGCCAAAGTTGAATTCCTTGTTAGTTTGATCACCACACTCAGCAGAAGAAATTATCCAATACTAATTATCTATTTGCTGAATTCCTTGGATAGTTGCTGGAAACAAAAAATTAAGTAGGAAGTGGTTGGTTTACTTTTGAGAAATAACAAATTCATCATCACTATAGTAGCAAAACTATGGTAGTGGCTGGTTTACTTTTTGAGAAATAACAAATTCATCATCACTATAGTAGCAAAACTACTTAACTAGTTAGTATAGTAGAAATAACAAAAACTACTTAACTAGTTAGTGAGAAATAACAAATTCATCATCACTATAGTAGCAAAACTACTTAACTAGTTAGTAGTTGGTTTTACTTTTGAGAAATAACAAGTTCATCATCACTACTTAACTAGGTAGTGGTTGGTTTACTTTTGAGAAATAACAAACTCATCATCACTATAGCAGCAATCAGCATCTATTTTTTGTTGATTATATAAAGAGCTGTTGAAACAACATTGAGAGTCAAGAGAAGGAAAAATCTCAGTTTCCCAGATACCACATCATCCCTATCACCACTAATTCTAAGTTATCAGGGATCATGGCTAGTTTTGATTTTCCAACTGTTGATGTTTCCATTTTTAGATCAGAGGAAAACGAAGAAGGGAAAAAGAAGGTTATGGAGCAAATAGGAGAAGCCTGTGTTAACTATGGCTTCTTCCAGACTGTGAATCATGGAATTCCATTAGACTTGTTGAGCAGAACCATGGACGTGTATAAGGCTTTCTTTGCTTTTTCATATGAAGAAAAACTCTCTTTACCTAAAAATTATTTAAAAAGCACACAGAATATTTCAGCTGAGACTAATTATGAGCACTTGGTGTTTTGTCTTTCATCCTCTGGCGTCAATGACATCTGCCCCAAGAATCCACCTCGTTGCTGGTAATTGCTATCACTGAATTGGCTATGTCGACTTGCAAAACTCGCGCGCACAAGATGTTGCAAACTGCAAGTATTTGTTTTGAAAAATGTAAAACAAGTATTTAAAAGATTCCTGCAAACCGAATGATTCCGACATGCGTGAAATGAGGTGGGTTGTTTGGGCAGATGCCATTGAAACCAGAGGATGAAAGACGAAACACCAATTGCTCATAATTAGTCTCAGCTGAATTATTCTGTGTGCTTTTAAAATAATTTTTAGGTAAAGAGAGTTATTGTTCATCTGAAGAAGCAAAGAAAGCCTTATACACATCCGTGGCTCTGGTCAACAAGTCCACTGGAATTCCATGATTCACAATCTGGAAGAAGCCATAGTTAACACAGGCTTCTCCTATTTGCTCCATAGCCTTCTTTTTCCCTTCTTCGTTTCCCTCTGATCTAAACAATGGAGAAACATCAATAGTTGGAATATCGAAACTAGCCATGATGTTTTTCTTCTGTTGACTCTCAATGTTGTTTTCAACCTCTTTATCAACAGAAAACGTTGTTTTAAACGTACAAAGAGAAGTCACCGAGATATCGTTGAGTCGATCTCACAAACCAAATTATTGAGTCGTTCTTTTACATATCGTTGTATTGAATCTTGTAAGTACAAACAATATTTGTTTACATTTTTCAAAACAAATACTTCCAGTCTTGTACGCACGAGTTTTGCAATTCAACATGGCTAATTCAATGATATCAATGAAGATGGCGAGGGAAAGGTGAGAGAAGTGATAAACGAAGCATGTTATCGATATGGCTTCTTCCAAATTGGGGTGCCTTTGGACCTAATAAGCCGTGCCTTTGGATTTAACTTATATGCATAAAAAAGTTCAGTGTCATATAACCATTTTTACCAGTTACATCATAGAGTTCACTTATTATGAGCATCAGCGCATTGAACGTAAACTCACAATTCTAGTTTTCTCTAAATTGGCGCTAATTAAGTAAAACAGGTGCCGAGCAACTGAGCTGTCCCAAGTTTCACATTATTTTTCTGCTATCTAATGATTCTTGTCGGAGACCTTTTAACTATATATTATATTCGTTTCTAAGATAAAATTGTTGAATATTTTGGGATTACTAATTATCTATTTATCTACTTTGTTGAGACTTTGTCATGTCACCAAAGGTCGTAACAGGTGTCTAATCCTCACTAACCTGCATGCTTCTCCTTGCTGTTTATAGACTCTGTCGTCTTAAGGGTCTACTCAAATAGGTTTTATTTTTTGCATCCTCTGGATGCTTATTTAAAAAGAAGAAGCTACTCAATTAGGGAAGAAAATGCTTGATTGTTGGGAATTTTCCCTAAGTTTTTGCAAAAACTTGGAGATTTGATTATAGAGATGATTCCACTAGGAAGTGTCCGGTCTTGAGCTGATGAATTAATCTTGCAAAACTTACCCGATCTCGGGTTGTCATCTGTTAGTTCACTTTTTTCCTGCTCTGTGCGATACTTGGAGCCTAATTGAAGTAACTATCGCAAGTGTCTTCCTTGAAGTATTCTCATAGTATGGTTTTCTAACTTATGGTGCTTTTGCAGGTGAGAGTTCTGGGTCATATACGTATTCAAAGTACAAAGTTGTGAAACCAGCAAGGATAGTTCGTATAGACCACATTTCAGTATGAGAAGTTATTACTTGAGCCAAGGGTCTTTTGGAAACAACCTCTGTATCTCCACGAGGTAGGGGTAAGGTCTGCGTACTCTCTACCCTCCCAGATCCCACCTGTGGGATTGCACTGGGTATGTCGTCATTGTTCTGTATGAGTAGCTGGCCATTCATTTTTTTTTTAAAGAAGCGAAAAATGGTAAGCCTGATGAGATAACATAATGTTTAACATTGAATTGCTTGGATAAGTTGGTCCCAGCTTTTCATTCTAGAGCGTTGTAAGATTTTCGCTTTTCAATTATGAAAAGCTGTAAATATCACTCGGCTTCATTTCCTTTCTGGGGCTAAAAATGTATGCCCATTCTATTTCTAATGTCAGTGCAATTTACGCTGCTTGAACATGTTATTAGAGTCTACACTTGCAACGTTGATACATATATCAATTGTACTGCTTAAAATGCAAGGTTTTAAAGAATTGCATGATGATTCTTCCTTGAATTCTACTGTGTGACCAAATGTAAAGCATTTTAGCAAGTGGAAACCTCACTATCTTGGAGTTTTGCAGATCTCTACTCTTTTTTAACCCCTCAAAAAGACATTGTCAATCCAAGAGAAGGGCTATACAATTAACACAACTGTGACTTTGATGGACAAATTGCCTTTCACTCTTTCCTTTTTAGTCAACCAACACAGATACTACTAGTAATGAGCTGTAATATTTGCAATTTGTTAATCATTGGAAGATTTAAGGAAAATTTACATAGCATCTTCTATTGGGGAAAGGGCCAAACTTGCCCATGTATTTTGGGGGAGACCTTTGCTCCATTAGGGGAAAGGAGTATATGTGATTGAAAGGCTAACGACTGAGGGCAAATTTATTCGAAAATTTAGACGGAGGGTAAATATGAACAATTTTCTAAAGTTTTCTAAAGTACAGGAATAAACATGGTCTCAAACATTAGTCTTGTTTTCATATGTGGAAAACATCAACGTTCAGTTTGAGGACATGTTCCTAAAAATTAGTTTAATTTGAACTCTTAGCAGCTGTGCTTTTAACGGAAATTCATAATGTGCTTTGATGGTCGATTATTTTACTTGAAGAAAAAGAAGTAAAATTATTGTACATGTTATTTCTCCAAGAGGAAAAAATTAATATACCGGGGGATGAAAATCGCTTGAAAATTTAGATTTCTAGGAATCAATTTGAAGAAATACAGTACATTCAGAATCAAGCCAAATCATTCGTCATATATAATCAAACAATTTAACTTTGACAGATACAAATTAAAATGAAGATCATACCTATATATCTCACTTTATGTTAATTAAGTGACAATATCTATATATATAAAAAAGGAGAGGTACAAGCAATGTGGTTAAGCCAAGTGGCAAGCTAATAACAAGCCACTTGACACTTTTAGGACAAAATTAATGAGAATTAGGACAAAGCAAATTTAAAGATAATTTTTACAATTGAAAGATAAAGTTATTAAATTTGAATTGAAAGATAAGCACTAACAACATTAAATTCAAAATCACACTCAATTCAAATTCAAAAATTATAATTAACTTAACAAGTAAAAAGATAAACAAAAAGTGTTATATATGCTGCACATTCATGAAAATGCACGGCCATTGATATACCATAATAGTAGTAATAATAATAATAATAATAATAATAATAATAATAAAAAAAAAAAAAAAAAAAAAGCTCCTAACAATTCTTATCAAATTCCAAAAACGAAAAATAGTTTTGTGAGAAATAAAGTTTAAGCATTTGTTTCACCAAAAAAAAAAAAAAAAAAAAAGTTTAAGCATTTGAATTTAAAGCAAACCATATTTATCCGCATTTTGCAAGCTTTGTGCTTTATCCCTAACACATATCACCTCAATAGGATTATACAAATACATCTGTTAAGAACGAGTTATTTCTGAACCAAATTTCACATTTAATTAAAATATAATTGAAAGATAAAAATGTGTTAGACTTATCCTTAACAATATCGTAATTATAGGATTATTCAAACTCAAAGATGTCTTTTTAAAAACAAGAGTAATCCATTAACCAAATGCCACAACTAAATTTATCGTAATTATAGGACTATTCAAACTCAAAGATATCCTTGAAAAAAAAGAGTAATCCATCAACCAAATGCCACATTTAATTTAAATTAAAAGATAAAATGTGGTGAAGTTTATCCGTAGTAATATCGTAATTAACTAGATATGATTTAATTTTATTGTTTTTTCTTCACAGCCTTAAATACATTATTCCATTTTAGTATTCAAAATCAAATTTCAACCAAATTATTTACTTTATTTTAAAACTCTTTTAAGCTTATCCTTCAATTCTATCGTTTATCTAACAGCAGATGCCATATTAGTAGTTTTCAAATTCAAAATTTCACAGATAAACTCTTTATTAATAGGACTCTTTTCTATTATTCCATAATGCATTATAGTTTGCCACTATAAAAATGTTACTTACCTCTACTTCAACACAACTTTCTTAGAGAAGTCTATCATATTGTGAAATTGATTTTTTTTTTTTTTTTTTAATGTTGTCAAGAAATTTGTTTAGCTGGTTTATTTGTTCTTAGCTTCATTATTTTATTCTTCGTTTGTCCTTACAAGTTTCTTGAAATATTTATGGTATAGGTCGCAAAGATTATATTGTTGGAGCTAAATTACCTGGAAAGGATATCTCATTCACTTGATGTTTTCATTATGCAATAGCGAGAGTACACTCACAAGCAGTAGCCCCTTTTACTACAGGTATACTTGCTACTCTTTTTGAGTAATTTGCGTTCAAAGCATATTCAGTGGAATTGTTTTTTTTTTTTTTGCCACGATCTAAGTAATGGAGAACCTCCTAACATAATTTCTCTTTGGAGTTACTCACAAGAAAACAAACAAATTTATTCCATAGGATAAGTATTAGGGAATCCTTCGAAAATGGCTATTGAAATCTAAAACTATTAAAATAAGAGAGAATCATTATGGAGTTCGTTTTTTGAAACAATGATATATTGATATACATGTCCTTTTTAGAAATTTACTAATTCTGTCAACCATCTAAAAACTGTTATGAATGTAAGACAATCAATGAGCTAGGTTTAGGTTCCGATGCCGAGCTTGAAAAGACTTGGTTTGGCTCGAAGTTAGATAAGTTAGAGGAACGTATATATTGTCTTTCCTTTTGCACAATAAAGCATTTTGCGTGTGTATACTTGAATGGGTTTAATATATTACCACAATTGAAGGAGTTACCTTTGAAGCATTACAATAGCTATGAAGAAATACGTGTAATATTGCTAATTTTACGATAATATTTACTATGAGCAATAATATAACATACTATTTGAATTGCGATAAAACTGAAAGGTAACAAAATTTATTACTTTTAAGTTATGCCTCTCATTATAAGATCTAGGATAATCTCTCCGCTTAGATAGTTGTTAAGATAATTACACATACAAATAAATAATGGAATCCACAATTAATTAAAAAAGAAAAGTCACATAGAAATTTATATAACTTAAATTAAACTCAAACTTTATATTGAAAATAGAAAGTATATTTAAAATGAAATACCTACATAAGTGATGCTATATGTTCTAATTTATGTATTATTTTAGTAGATTTCTCTAAAATAAATCAGATGTGTAAATAATCTTGGAGTTAGAATTTATAATTGATTTGGTAGTATAGTTCATACCAGTTGAATAAGATACAATTTTATTGGTCTACTGTTTACAATTGAAACATACATTATGATCTACTTAAAAGAGGAAGAGTTCTCCTAATAAATACAAACGAAAGTATTTTGGAAAAGATTTTCAGATTTAATTTTAAGTTGGTGAATACGTATCAAAGATGTTTAGATTTAATTTTAAGTTGGTGAATACCTATCATAGATTTTTTGAGTTATTTTTAAGATTTTGATTTATATTATACGTGTAATATAAGGAAAGAAATTATAATATTGAGACTAGAAATTATAAAAATTTAGTGATGAATACATATACTCTCTCCGTCCCATATTATTTGTCCACTTTCCCCTTTGCACGCTATTTAAAAAATCACAAATAAAAATGTATTTTTACAACATCGCCCTTATCTCTCTTCAATAAATTGCACTCTAATCATTATTGGTTACTTTAAAAAATAATTAATGTTAGGGATAAAATAGGAAAAATTTAATTAATTTTATCTTGATTTTGTAAATGAACAAGTATTTTGGGACAAATAATTTTAGTAATATGGACAACTAATAATATAGGAAGTATTCATTATACTTTTCAATTTGGCTTAATTAATTTGATTTTTGCATTGATAAGCCCATCTTTGATTTCTCTATTATTTTTTTAGAAGGGAAGGGACCAACATTATTTGAATTTTAGGAAAAGAAAGAATAAGAGTGATGATGGGAAGTTATGTGTTTTTTGTGAGAGGATTTCAACTTGGTTGCGTCCACAAATGCATATATATTATTATCGAAATTGATTGGCATTTTTATTTTAAGCAATTTGTGCTCATCTTTTATTTAACAGTTTGAAAATGTAAATTCTAATTTTTCAGTATACAAATTTATTCAATTACTAAAGAAACTCTTTTTCTTATTCAATAAAATTTATACTCTTTTTGCTGCTTTACTATGTCAAGGAATATGTGATAACCATATTGGTTAATTATAAGGAGATCTAACAAGTTTCAATCATAATATCTGTATGGGATGTGTGTACGTAGTGTGTAACAATTTTAGTCGAGTGGCTTTTACAATATCAAACGACAAGTTTTGGATAATATCCCATTTACAGGCAATGCAATTACATGGTCTGTGGTTATTTTTTGAATTGAGTGTTTTTTTTAATTTTGAATTTGATCTGAAATATAAACCTTTTAAATTAAATGTAGTTAATTCTTTATTTAATTAAAAGATAAAAAAGTTTACTTTTAGTATAAAAAATAAGGTTGGAGTAATATTTTTGGAAAGTCTTAAATATTAGAGTAGATTTTTTTCAAAGAATATTTTTATAGATTGAAATAGTTAAATAATTGAAAATAATATTTATATAATATAATCGCTATAAAAGTAATTTCAAAAGTTTTTTTTTCACGTATAAGAGGAGTATAATAACTTATAAAGAAAAAATTGTGATCTGTGCAAAAATGTCAATTTCAAACTTGAAGCAATTAGATATGATACTAAAATAGGATATGACTATTACTGTAATTTATTACAACCGCGCATCGCGCGGGTATGGACACTAGTTATATATATAAAAGTCATATACCTTCCATTCATTAGTTTGCTATAAAAACATTATTCGGAGAACTAGGGAGAGCCAATCCGCGAACCTTAGCACCCAAAACAAGACTCCGCTACTAGTCTCAGCATATCTTTTTTATTTCTCACTTAATGTACGGTATCCATTTTGTATTCGATTAATCCGGATTCACACTAAGAAGTTTCATTTTGAGAGGTAAAGTATGAAGGCGACTTCATTCCTATCCTACCTTATGAGTTATGAGTATTATATAAATAATATATCTGCCAAAAAAACAAAAAACAAAGCCATATGTTCTTGTGGGCCTTTTCTAAATTGGAAACAACTTTAGTTGGTAGGGCATACACAAGAATAAGTTCAATGAAGCACCAACAACAAAAGCAATGGATAGAGACGAGTCAAAAAAATCATGCACATTCCTATTTCAATTATTAGTAGTGTCATTGTTGTCATATTCCCTCGATAATCTTTCATTTTTGTTGTTTTCTTTTTACTAAATACAATTATTTGGATTAGAAAAACAATTAGATTTTCGACACAGAACTCGATATATAAAAATAGTTAAAATTTCAACAAATCATACAGAGTTTAAAGGTCCATTTCCACCGGTATCTAGGGGCGGAGTCAGCATTGGAATTACAGTTTTGGCCGAACCCAATAACTGTGATCCAAACCCCATATATTTATGGGAATTTTACATAAATGACTAACATTTAGGGGTTTTAAATTGGGCATAGCTACATTTTATTTATTTACATTTCGTAGCTACGTGCGCGCTACGATAGTTTCTTACTGATTGATTGTATTCAGAAATCGGATTGTATTCAAAATACGGTTGAGTCAGATTTTGCTCTATTCAATTCAGATTTTGCTATATTAAAATCAGATGTATTCAACTAAAACATCAAAAACACAAAAATTTGCACTAAAAAAATTAACGAATACACTCAAAAACTGAATAAAAGAAATAAATTTCACTCTATTCATTTGTATACACTTCAAAATTCACTGTATTCATTTGTATACAAGAAATAAAATTAACGAATACACTCAAAACTGAATACAAGAAATAAAATTCCGGTCAGATTTCGGCCAGATTTGGTTGTTCCCGTCCAGATCTGACCATTGTCACCGTCGTCGTCATCAACACCGGATTGTATTCAAAAAATAGAAAGCCATTTCCGGCCAGATCTGACTTTGTCGTGAGGGAGAAGAGAGAGAGACAGTGAACAACAACAACCACCATAGCCAACAACAACAACAGCACCATCAAACTGAATATAAAGTCTCCTAATCTTTTCCGCCACAACAACAACAACAGCCATCGCCGGAGCTTACTTCTCTGGCGAACCACAACAACAACAACACGAACCACAACCAACGGCGGTGACTGAGCTTACTTCTCCGTCCGGCTTTCGCATGAAGCGATGGTGACGATGAGGGAGCTTGATGACGGAGCTTGTTCGCGAGCTCCGGCGGCGATGTGAGAGCAGAAGGGAGGGAGAAGGAGAGAGGAGAGAGAAAAATATGGATACAGGGGTTTTTTTTTTTTTTATTGTAACCTATTTTGTATGTTTTAGTTATGGAGTGTAATTGATATACACCTTTTAGCTATGAGGTGTAAATAAATTAAAGTATAGCTACTAGATAAAAATAAGGTCTAATGTTAGCTACACCATGTAGATTTCCCTATATTTATTGAGAAGTTCACTAAATATGCACCTACAATAAACCTTAGAATCCATAAACCGTAAACTTTAATCTTACATCCACCAGTACCACGATTCCATAGTATACCAAAAATGGGTTGTGGTGGGATGATCGCGATCCCGCCATCCCTAACCAGAGGTCTCGAATTCGAGTCCCTGGGGATGGAAAAAATTATGTTGGGAGTGCTGCCCCTAGAAATGGGCCCTGCAGTGCACGATTCAAATTTAGTCGGACTTCAATACGTATACTAGACATCAGTATATACCATGTGAAAAAAACTAGTCAAGATTGAAACACCATGTGGAAACAAATTACAAATAGCAAATAGATTGCAAGATTATATGAATTGACTTAAAGAAGAATCGTATATAATCCAATGCAAAGATTTGGTGCACTGAATTAATGATAGAACTTAGAAGTCATAGTAATTAATAAGCAGAAGATGCTTCTGTTATAATAAATCTATGCACCTAAAAATTCTTCATAATTATTGGAAATGATTACAATCTCATATATAATACCAAATCTTAAGTATTACCAACAATATCATTGACCTCTGGTGTCACATCACATATTGTAGCAATGCTAATACAAAATCTTGAACTATGTGACACAATGTTCACCATTCTATCCTTCCTACTAGTCCACCTCAGAAGCGAATCTAAAATTTGAAATAAGTTCTGATTTAAAATGATAACTGTAAATTGGAACTAATCTTGGAGCAAAGACTCCAAAATAGTCTTTGCGGAATTTAAATAAAGCATAAAAGGCAGGTGCATCCTGAAATACATCTGGTACAATCTCCATCAACACTAAGAGAATCACTTGTTTCCCCAAAGTTTTCCATAACACCACAACATTTTCCTCTCTGGAGATGTAACGAAACTATGTGGTGATTCATGGCGTCAAGTAAATACCTGCAATCATTTAGAATGTGCCAATCGATTCGTAGGTACTTATAAATCAGCTTGCTTCGCCAGAAAAAGAACGTGTGAACTCATTGTTGGATCCGCCACAACCAACCCCCTTCTAAATAAAGTTTGATTTACTCAAACTTTTTAAAATCACATAAAGTTTATCTATATTATGAATGAATTTAAATGATAATGGTAATCATGCATTTTGGTGGAATCTTAAACATAACAAACTTAGCAATTAACAATGGAGTATGATGCAAATTGTTGGACAAATTAAAATGTGAGTCCCAGCTGAGAGGGTAGAAAACGCGTCTAACATTTAAAATAAATATTTAACAAGTTTCAAGAGTTGAGATAGAGATTAAACCTTAATTATATAATCATGTTCTCCACTTCTTAGTAAGTCAGATCACCATTATTATCTATTTAAGCAAGAAGTAGTTGATGAACTTTGATTAAATAATAACCTTGATTAGCTAAAATTATGCATGATGGGAATACACTCAGGAATATTCACTTCGTAAAAATCAGTAACTTTATTTATTGCAAGTAGCTGTATGGTCCTATGAACCCTTCTTTAAAAGAAACAAACGATGTTAATAAGGTAATTGTCGAAGCTCAAATATCTTACTTTCTCTGTCCCAAAACAGTGTCTTACTTTCCTTATTAGTTTGTCCCAAAAAGACGCAAGACATTTCTATATTTAAAACAATTTAACTTTATGAGATGATTTACACACAAATATTTAACACTTATTCTGGACCACACATTTCAAAAGTCTTCATTTATTTGTTAAACTTCATGTCAAATCAAACTAACACAATCTTTTTGGGACGGAGAGAGCGGTTTTTTCATATTACTTTATTTAAAAAGTGTGCTTAAAATTTAAAGTAGGACCATAATAGTATTATATTATGGCCGTTACTGTACTATTGATATGTTACAGTGTATGTACGAAATCGTTTCATGCTTTTAAGAGTGTGCATGCTGTGAACTTTTCAAAGTGCCATTATATATGTTGGCCAAAAGTTAAAAGATTTGCCAAATAAGAAGAAGCTTCATCATGTGCTTGGGATAAGAAAGTGCCTTTGCAAAGAATTAAATAACGTTTCAATTTGTATGCACTAATAGCGATATGGCGGAGCGTGATTTCTATTAAAGAGGTTCAAAAAGCATAAACATGTTAACACACAAAGAAGTCAAGGGGCACTACAAAAAAATGGGTAATTTGAGGAGGTTGAAAGTTACAATTCGCGGAGGTTTTAGCCTCCGCTAGTTGCTAAAAGAGACTAAAACCTCCACGAATTGCAACTTTCAGCCTCCATAAATTATCCTCTTTTTTTTGTACCGGAGGTTTCAACATCTACTATATATACATAAAAGATAATTGTAATCTTATATATACAGTGTAATTTTTCACCGAAGGAAGTTCGGATGAACCCTTTGGCTTAACCTAGCTCCCCACCTGACTAATAGTATGAAGAACTTTTACTTTACCTTATATTTTAGTCTGGTGTAAAAAGCAATCTGTTATCTTATTTTTCGTGTTAGTAATTCCACGTATTATGGATGGCTATATATAGTTCTTTTTAAATGACCAGATAATTTTAAATTTTGTTTTTAGTGCTATTGTATCAAAAAAGTTGTTTTTAATTTCTCAACCAAGATTCGATATCTATCTCGAAGATCGACTAATTTAGACTCTTCAGAAAATCTCACTTTGGAAGTAAAACGCTTTCTACAAAAATAATTTTCTTACCGAAACTGAAATTTTAGACTTCTGATTAAGGATAAATACTTAACACCCCCACCACAACTTTTGATGGTGCATGCTAATAGAAGTTCATCTCAATAAATAAAGATGAAAAAACTGAAAGAGGGGCTATGAACATTTCATCTGCAATTAGCAAACTGTCATATTGGTAAAGTGTCTAGCTAGCTAGTTGGTGTAATATCATTTCACTTTTAAATTCTTGGTGCAATGTACCTAGCAAGAATTAATTAGATTAAAATTTTTTGGAGCCGTGAACTATATAGAGCTTTGTTCCAAAATCAAGGGTGATTTTGCAATTAACTGAGTTGTACCTATGATTGTTCTAGACTTCTAGTTAACCATGCTTATAGTACTTTTTGCACGAAAAGATAAACAGATAGGCTAATAGTGCAATTAAACTATATATTAGTTCACGTCAGGAAAAGGTAAAATAGCATTCTTCTGTAAGTACGTTTTTTACGTGTGGAAAATGATGATTAATTATGATAAATTGGCTTAGAGTTGCCACAAATTATAACACTTATAATAAGATCACGCTCATGCTTATTTTTAGTTATATGTACGTCACTCTATCTCTCTATGTCCGCACATATTTCAAGACTTTGTTCGAGGGTAGGCTAAGTATTGTCACATGATCTAGAATGCAAGAATTTAGAATGAGCGTAATCTTATTATAGTTAGGTAAATTTCAAATTAATTTTGCATATATATAAATAATTCGAGCCTTAAAGAATCTGTTTAGATTAACTCACAGAACTGTCCTATTTAAATAAAGCTAAAGGCGGAGTTAAAGTAGAATTAACCTAGCTGGCAAGGACGGAGTTAAAGCTAACGAATTAAGGGCGGTCAATCAAACACTTTTCGATGTTGGATCATATATATATAAGTTGAATATCACTATAGTTCTTATTACAATTTTGTGTTTGGATGATTTTGACGTGAAAGTTATGTGTATAAATATATATGAACATCCTGAAAACATTTAACGAAATTTCTAATAGCAACATGGAGAGGTTCTTGTCCAAGGAACCTATCTGTAAAGGATTCAGCTGAGGAAAGGTGTGGTTGACTCTTTGTTGATTATTTTTCAGCTTTTCTTAAAAGGTTCACAAATGTTAGTTTTTTCTTTTGGGATCATTTGAAGTTATAACTTTCATCCAGCTGTATCTCCAATGTTATAAAACATCATTCAACAAACAAAAGTGTTTTTGTTCCTTCATTTCCGGAGACAATCTTGGGTTGGCCATTTCATTTTTCTTCAACATATATATATATATATATATATTGTCCAACAGCTAAGAGTGGGCACTGCATATGTTTGTGTGTAAGTTGGACTTTGTTTTAATTAAGAAGCTTAGCTTGTATACATAAAAACCTATTACTATGGAAGCGACCTATTACCCCCAGCCTTAATTTTTCGCATTTTAGTACCATTTTCGACCGACATGGCAAAAAAAAAAAAAATTATGGCGAGTGAAAGATAAAAAATATTTTTTATATTTTAATAAAAATTAATTTTTAAAAATTTATTTATATTTTATCCTCTCACCCACCCCCACCCTCCCTCTCTTCCACATTTCAATTGTTAAATGCAATTTATTTTTCTCTTTCTTCTTCTTTCTCCTCAACCACCGCCGCCGCCGCCACACCATAGAAGAAGAAGAAGAAGAAATAGCAGAAGAACAACACCAATATGAAAATGGGTCTGACCCATTAAAACATAATGCCATTTCGGTGGAGGAGATATTTTGGTGTTTGATTTGCCTTCAAATGAATGTGTGTGTTAATGAAGGAAGAAAATGGGTTAAAGAAAATGGGTTGAATGTTTTTTGAAAATAAGCTCTTTATGATTGATGATTAAATTGAATGTGTGTGTTAATGGAGGAAGAAAATGGGTTGAATGTGTGTGTGTTAATGGAGGGAGAAAATGGGTTGAAGAAAATGGGTTAAATGTGTGTTGTTAATGGAGGAAGTTGAATGTGCGCGCGTGTGTGTGTGTGTGTGTGTTAATGGAGGAAGAAAATGGGTTGAATGTGTGTGTGCTAATGGAGGAAGAAAATGGGTTGATGGATTTCTTGAAATGAAGAAGAAGAGTTTAGTGATGAAGAAGACAAAATTAATGGTTTAATGGTTAATTAGAGGTTAATTAGTGTAAATATAATTAATAAAAGAAAAATTAAATGAAAAAAAAAAAAGGAAAAGTGGCAATGACGTGGCAGCAGCGTGGTACCAATGTGGCGGAGAGCGTGCAACACTCCTCTCCGTGAATCGGACTTTAATTTTTTTTTTTTTTGCCACGTCACCAAAAATGGTACAAAAATACGAAAAATTAAGACTTTGGGGGGGTAATAGGTCCCCCACAAAAGTTGGGTGCGTCATAATTAATCCGCTATACGTTGGGGGGGGGGGGGGGTGGGTTTATGTATTTTCCCTTAATTATTTAATTAGAATTGGTTTAATTTTAATCTACATTGTTGCATTAAATTTCATGTCCTGATGGTACCAAGCTTCATCTCTGGTCTTATGCGGTGGAGGCATGATTTTGATTAAGGGGTTCAACATTTACTCTATATATATAGTGCAATTTTTCAACTATGGGGTTCAGAACCCCTTCCGCCCCTGCTTGTCTTACATTGGAGAAAGTTTACGAAGAAATGACCTCAAGGGTTTACAATTTAAAAAGTACTTTTGGCCAAGAAAAAAAAAAAATTTGTTACATAAACTTTTTCCGACGGCTGTTATTGCAACCACGTGCAACAACTTTTTTTTTGTTGCCCAAAGTATTTTTTGCAACAATAATCAATAGTATGGCAACAAAATTAAATTGTTTGGCAACAAAAAAGTTCATTTGCTAACAATAAAACTAAATTGTTGCCAAATATTAATTTTTTTGTTGCCATTTCTATACTTTCTTGTAGTGCTTTGAGTAGTTTATTATATAGGGAGGAAATGACCTCCAATTACTTGCAATTTAAATAGAAAAAAATAATTTTTTAGATCTTTTATGTATAAAAATGAAAATTTCTTATAAAAAAAACATAAAACTAACAACAAATTTGTTAAGGACTACTGACACCAAATAAAAACTCATTTTTGTGTGATGCTTTCTACTCCATTTAGATGAAGTGGCACGGTTTTCTGCGAAGGGTTAACACCATTTAAAAATATATTTCGATACTTTATACTATGCACGCAATTTTTTTCCTCCCTCGATCTCACGCACATTACTTCTTTAATTTATAGGTCAAAAGTGTGGGAATGCTCATGATCTACAATATTATCTATTCATACTAATCTATAGCTAGCTCGTAACAGGAAGTATCAACAAATATTAGGGGAGCTTATACACAATCTTGAAAACTTCGTATATGCAACTATAGAAATTTTTAGACAATAGAGAGAGCTAGGTATAAATGGGATTCGTCCTTATGTATAGTGCATTTCACATTTTCATAAGAATCAACTAAAATAAATTTGTATATATATGTTGAAATATATCGAAGTTTATTACTTAGGTGTACGATTTCAATCTTATCCAAGGTCCTTGACGGACTCATCTCAAATGCCAACAATTTTTATAAAACATGAATAACATTTAGGCTAAATCATGTTTTAGAATCGTCTTATCTTTAATGACCGAATTTCAGAAATTATATTAAAGAAAAACATGTAGATTTGATATAGAGGCAAATTTCCTCTTCAAGTGGAAATTACATGCCTTGGGATTGTTTGGTAGCTGGTTAGGATTATGTATATATTAGTAATGTAGGTATTGGTTATGTAGGTATTAGTAATGTAGGTATTGGTTATGCAGGTATTAGTAATGCAGGATTTAGTTATGCATAAATTATTTCTTTGGAGGTTCATTTGTTATATTAAAAATTAATAAATATTATATACTTTTTGAAATTAAAATATTTATTTACAATTTTTTTTTTTTTTTTTTTTTACGAAATATTAAAATATTATAGTAAAATATATAAAAATTTGTTTAGAAAAGGAAAGTATTTAGGGGGGGAGTGATAAGGGTACTATTGTCATTTCAACTTTTTATTCATGTATTAGTTATCCATGTTTTAGTTATTTTATCTTCTACCCTGCAAATAATACATAGATTCCCTCATAACTAATAGATGTATTAGTTATGCGGGTTTCTAAATTGCAAACCAAACGTCGTACTATTTTATATATGAATAACTTACTTCCTAATTAGCTACCAAACGCTGTATAAGTATGCAGAAATTAATACATGAATAAGGTGTCTCTTTACTAGCTATTAAATGTGGTATAAGTTAATGCAGAAACTAATACATGAATAACTTGCCTCTTGTCCAACTACCAAACGACCCCTAAGAGTTAACACCATCTATAAAGTTAGTGAAATGATGCCAATGATTAAGGTCTAGACCTAATGAATCTGGACACATTAAGGTAAGGATATATCTGTCTCGAAGACCGTTTAATCTGGACTCGCTTCAAAAAATTTCACTTTGAGAGTAAAACGCCTTCTACAAAAATAATTCTCTTACCAGGACTAAAACTCCAGACTTCTGATTAAGGATGAATACTTAACCCCCATCACAACTTTTGATGGTGCATGCTGGTGCACAGAAGTTCATCTCAATAAATAAAGATTAAAAAACTGAAAGAGGGGCTATGAACATTTCATCTACAATTAGCAAACTGTCATATTGGTAAAGTGTCTAGCTAGCTAGTTGGGGTAATGTACCTCTTTTTATTTTATTTTATTATTGGTGTAATGTACCTAGCTAGAATTAATTAGATTAAAATATTTTGGAGCCGTGAACTATATAGAGCTTTGTTCCAAAAATCAAGAGTTATTTTGCAATTAACTGAGTTGTACCTATGATTGTTCTAGTTAACCATGCTTATGGTACTTTTTGCACGAAAAGGTAAACAGATAGGCTAATAGTGCAATTAAACTATATATTAGTTCACGTCAGGAAAAGGTAAAGTAGCATTTCTTCTATAAGTACGCTTTTTACGTGTGGAATGTGGTGATTAAGTATGATAAATAGTCTTAGAGTTGCCACAAATTAAAACACTTATCACTATAAGATCACACTCATGCGTATTTTTACTTTTTAGTTTTGTTCACTCTATCTCTCTATGTACGTCAATATATATTTCAAGACTTTACTCTAGTGTGTGTATGCATGATCTAGAATGAATGTAATCTTATTATAAGTATATTTTAAATTAATTTTTGTATAGATATAAACAATTGAGTCTTAAACAATTCTTTTTGTTTAACTCACAGAATCCGTCCTATTTAAATAAATAAGACCAGAGGTGGAGTTAAAGTGGAATATAACGAACACTACAAGAAAGTATAGAAATCGCAACAAATTTTTTTATATTTGGCAACAACTTAGTTTTATTGTTGGCAAATGATTTTTTTGTTGCCAAAGAATTTAATTTTGTTGCCATAGTATTGATTATTGTTGTAAAAAGTACTTTCGACAACAAAACAAAAAAAAATGTTGTTGTATATTTGTTTGCTATAATAGTTAGGAAAAAGTTCATGCAACAAAATATTTTTTTTTTGTTGTCAAAAGAACTTTTTGCAACAATAATCAATCTATGGCAACAACAAAAAAAATTGTTGCCAAATATTCCCTCCGTTTCAATTTATGTGAACCCATTTGACTGGGCACGACATTTAAGAAAGAGTGAAGACTTTTGAAACTTGTGGTTCAAAATAAGTGTTGAATATTTGTGTGGCTGAAAATCATTTCATAAAGTGAATTTGTTTCCAAATTAAAAAAGAGGTCATTCATTTTGGCACGGATTAAAAAGGAAATAGGTTCATATAAATTGAAACAGAGGGAATATAATTTTTCTTGTAGTGGAAGTTGGCAACGATGGAGCTAATGCTGACGAAGGGTGGTTAGTCCAATATTTTGACGAAGGGTGGTTAGTCGAATGTTTTTAAATGAAGAATTATATTGTATATCTAAGTTAAATATCACCTCTACGTCTTAAATAATTTTATGTTGGATGATTTCGACCAACATTTTTTATGTATAAATATCTATTAACATCCTGAATACCTTTAATGAAATTTCTAATAGCAACAGGGAGAGGTTCTTGTCCAAGGAACCCATCTGTCGTCAAGGATTCAGCTGAGGAAAGGTGGACTTTATGGCTTGACTTTTCTTGATTATTTTCAGCTTAATTTGCTTTTCAAGGTTCAAAACTTCAAATTCAAGCTTTTATTTTTTATTTTTTATCATTTGCAGTTATAATTGTCATCCAGCTATATGTCCAATGTTATCAAAAACATCATTCAACAGAAACAAAAGTGTTTTTGTTCCTTCATTTCCGGAGACAATCTTGGGTTGGCCATTTCATTCTGCCTCATACATATATACTGTTTAACAGCTAAGAGTGGGCACCCAAATATGTCCAGTGTTAACACAAATTGACAATATGTTAATAGTGAGGTATCAAGAGCAACAACAACATATCCGGTGTAATCCCATGAGTGGATTTCCGAAGGACAGATCAAGAGCATTACGAATTCATGGTACGTATTTTCCCTTTGGTTCAACATGCCTTACAGATCAAGAGCATTACGAATTCATGGTACGTATTTTCCCTTTGGTTCAACATGCCTTACGGATTTGTCTCTTGGGCTACACCATCATCGAGCCCAAAAGTGCGCATAACATGTAAATTTGTGTTAGTATATTTTTAAAAAACCTGTTTTTTTCCCTGTCTCATTTCGATGTGGTATTTGCCTAAGGTGACATGTGCACCCCTCTTCAAAAGCTTTTCATCCTAGAAGTTTGTCAGTCCTTCTCTTTGATTTGTTCTTGTTGGCTCGTCCTTCGTCATATATGGACGTCACAATATTATACTGTAAACCCAGTTATTAATGTATATTACTTAGGCCACTGTAGGAATATATAACTTTCAAATCTTGGGGATTCATCTTTGAGTATTTAAATTTGGACATTAATATTATAAATATGAAGCTTCTTGTCAAATTGGAATTGGTTTCAATCTACATTTATGCATAAAATTTCATGTCTTGGTGGTACCAAGCCTCTCTTATCTAACATTGGAAGGAGTTTACAAAGACCTTGAGTAGTTCTTATTGGATCACTACAAGAAAGTATAGAAATCGCAACAAAAAAATTTATATTTGGCAACAACTTAGTTTTATTGTTGGCAAATGATTTTTTTGTTGCAAAGAATTTAATTTTGTTGTCATTAATTACGTTAGCTCCACGGGGTATCCGAAAAGCAAAAAATTACCGTGTATTTTCAAAGTTAAAATTATTTTATTATGTATAAAAGATGTTGAACCCCCGATGTATTTACCTTTTAGAATTTTTGAACCCCCTAGATGAAAATCCTGGCTCCGCCGCTGGCCATAGTATTGATTATTGTTGCAAAAAGTACTTTTGGCAACAAAAAAAAAATTGTTGTGCAATAATACTAGTTGGGAAAAGTTCATGCAACAAAATATTTTTTTTTGTTGCCAAAAGTACTTTTTGCAACAATAATCAATCTATGGCAACAAAAAAAAAATTTGTTGCCAAATATATTTTTTCTTGTAGTGGATCTCATACCAAACAAATATCATCGTTTAACATATATATTGTGATAGGAGTACTATTTATTTTAGATCAAACTGATACGATTTTTTTATTCTTTTCCAGAAAAGCTCGTATCATTTAAGAGTATCTCGATACTTTATATATACGTAAAAAAAATTCTTCTCTCTCACGCACATTTGTAGGACAAAGTTGTTGCACGATGTGTTTAAGTGTGAGACATTATAATATCTCCCAAAGTCGTGCCTTTATTTCCATATACATGATCTACAATATATTATCTATTCACACTAATCTATAGTTCGTTTGTAACTTTTCAACTTATAATTTACAGTATTAACAAACATTAGAGGAGCTTACACGCACTCTATTGTGCACTTCGCATTTTTTCCACAGGAATCAACTACATTAAATTTGTACATTGAAATTTATCGAAGTCTTATCACTTAAATGTACGATTTCGATCGATCCTATCAGTGGTTCTCTCTCTTCTCCAGCTATTTATGTACTCGTCCCAATTCCAATAACGTTGAAAAAAACATGAACAACATTTAGGACAAACCGTATTTTAGAATCATCTTATCTCTAATGACTGAATTTCAGAAATTATATTAAAGAAAAACATTTAGATTTGACAGTGCAAAACTTTCTCTTCAAGTGGAAAGTACATGCCTAACAATTAAAAGGGTCTATCAGGTGTAACACTATGCATAAAGTCTGAGAAACGATAAGAATAATTAAGGCCAGGATCAGATCTAAGAGGTTATACATTTATAATCACGTTAATTTTCTGCACAATTAGTCCATTAATTAAAACTATACGAAAATTCCTAATAATTTTATTAATGAATTTCTCATGTAGGAACATTAATGGCATATTTTTTTGGATTCTTTATTGCCAGATCATAAACTAAAATAGAAACAACTTAATTCTAACAAACAATTAAGCAGATCAAAAACATCAATAAATGTCGTGGGATGAAAATTTCATCTTTAACCAGACATGAAAATGAAAAAATTCAACAAATTCCTCACTTCCCCTTAAATGTTCCTTATTTGGTGCTAGTGTGTATTAGTGGGACTGGTGTGTTATCAGATAATTAAACAAAAATTATTTAAAAAATGAAATTGAAGACTGGAAAATATTGGGTGGGATACCTGTTTTTTTTTTTTTTTCTTTTCTCTCTAGAACCTTTACTTTTATAAGGTTATTTCATGGTCTGAATTTCTTCTCTCCACTTTGTATGGATGAGTTTCTTGGATCCCCTGTCCACTTTTTACTTTAATGTTTTATTTCTCTACTTTTCATTATTCTCCAGGATAAAACTCCGCTTATATAAATATCACAAAATATAGTTAGTTTTAAACTCTACTAAAAATAGAGGATTACGATACATAACAACCACCTAAAAATAGTTTGACTCCGATAAATCCTGAAATATTGAACTTATTAGAGCTCGTCGAGTTAGATCAGATAAACGTTATGAATACATACTATTTATATAATCTATCCACATCAATTCGAGATTAAGGCATAGTTATTAATGTTATTTTAGTGGGAAAACAAATAACTGTAACAATTTAATGGGCCTAGTGGAAAATAATATAGTATAGTAATATTGTTTTCTCTTATATATACGGAATTGTAACGGTTTCTTGAAATTCACAGAAAACAGAACGAAAGAATCCTCTGTTCTAACAAAGACATTTTAAATTGGAAAAATTGTCCCAATTTGGAAAGTTAAAATGTGTTTGGCAGAACCTTTTCTTTTTTCTTTAAGAAGAAAGTAATCTAACATACAGGTCGGGGAGTGAATTTTTTAAAACTATTACAAAATCTAACTACATACATTTATTTTTCGTAAACTTAGCTTAATAACCAAAAAAATAAGATAACCTCTACGCCACAAATAAGATAACCAGATAAGTAATACGTTACCTATTGATAAAACTAATTTATTTTACATATATTGATTAATTTAGAAAACAAATAAAAATTAAACATTCGTTTCTTCTTTTTATCGCAAAGACTACTCAGGGATTGCATCTACACGATCACCATGTAATAACGTTAATTCACTTCCATTCAGCAAAAAATCAAATGAGAAAGAAAAAAAAATACTACTATTAGGTAATATTCTTTATTCAAATCTTGGTGAATATAGTTATTGGGGGCAAGAACTTACCTAACGACCTAACTCAATGGCACATATGTTTGCTTTTGGCTCAACAAAACTTATGAATTTGACCCTTGAGTTACACCATCATCAAGCCAAAAAGCGCGCATATCATACATAGTGTGTCAGGCGTTACAAAGTACATTCACTTTCTTTTCTCATGTCTAACATGTGCACTCTTTCTCTAGAAGCTTACCTAGAAAACTATCAGCCTTTCTATATGACCCACCCTCGATCATAACCACCACATTACCACATTCATATATACTATCATCATTAAATCATAATTAATTAATATATATATATATATTTCTTTTAAATTTAAAACTACTTATGATAAATTAATATATTTTGATATATTTTATTGAATCTAAGCAAGTTTTTTTTGACCTTCACTTGACACTTATGATGCTTGTATTAATAAGTACTCCTTCGTTTCATAATAAGTGGTGTTTTTACCTTTTCATTTTATTTCAAAAGAAGTTGTGTTTCACAAAATTAAGGAAGCATTAATTTATTTCCTCCAATTTTATCCTTATTTAAAAAAGTAGAGTTTTATATAACTAAGAAATCATTAAAGAGTACCTTTTTTCAAGGCTAAGTTAATAAAAAAATACTTCTTAGTTTTTTGGAATAAGTAATTTTATTACGAGGGTGTGTCCAAACTAAAAACATTACCTATAAAACTGAATTACTTGATAAAATAGTGGAAGTCGGCACGGATACCATGTTTATTTTTTTTTTTAAAAAAAACAAAGAAGGTAAAAGTTGCTCCAACGTACCTGGAGAAAATTTGGAAAGGACCAAACAAAACAACCCCTCCAATAAATACTCTTGAAATTCTCTCTCTACGAAGGTTCGTGGAAGCTCACTTATGGAGTACTACTTAACATCCTCCTTCCCTTCCTCTTTCCTTCCTCACCATCAACATTTGTCTTCAATATTATTTCTCTTCAATCTCTTCATTCAATTGCTTTTTCTCAACTACCAACATGAAGCTCATCAAGAACTTCCCCACAATTAACCTCTTCAAGTCCAAAAAATCAACCCGCTCCAGCTCCATTTCCAGATCCGGGTCTGACCCGTCTTTCAGCTCTGGCACAACATCATCATCTTCCTCCTCATTGGAAAACTCACATAACAAAGGCGGAGTTTCTACTCCTACGAGTGTTTTGCCGACTTTATCAAACGAGATATCTGCCGATGACTGGTCGGAGATATCTACCGCCGGCGTATACTCCGACATCGTCAAATCGTTTTCCGTCATCGACAGTAACAACTCCGGTAAGTCTATAAGGAACGAAATAATAATATTTTATTCTAAATATCATAAAACAATCTGTACAATCAAATTTCTACTTTATAAAAATAGTTAATACTCCCTCTGTTTCAATTTATATGAACCTATTTTCTTTTTAATGCGTGCTAAAATGAATAACTTTTTTTCTAATTTGAAAATAAATTCACTTTATGAATGATTTACAACCACACCAATTTTTAAGATTTATTTTGATTCACAAATTTTAAAAGTCTTTCCTCTTTTTTAAATGCCGTCCCAAGTCAAATGGGTTCATATAAATTAAAATGGAGGGAGTAGTTAATAGTTAGCTATGTATTTATAATACTATTTATGTCTAAATTCATGTGATATCGTTCAAACTTTTTTATTTTAATCGTAAAATTGGACATGTAAGCTTTAAATCTTTTGAAAAATCCTCCGTTTGGATTTATGTAGCACTTTTTTAAATTTTGACATTCGATATCCGAATGATATCAAAATGGGACAGAGGAAGTAGTGGTAAAACTACTTTGACTTATAAGTTTGATCATAAATCGTAATTAAATATGAATTAAAATATTATTCTATCTGTCTAAATTTATGTGATCGACATTTTTGCTTGTAATCGATACATTTTTAAATTTAAAAATAATTTAATTTAAATTTTTTTCTTGTACGCTTAATTATTAGCCACACAAATATCAATTTATTTTATATCACAAATTAAAAAAAAAAATATCTTTCTTAAATTTATTGTCTAGTAAAATTATATCACATAAATTGAGACAAACAGAGTAAATCCTAATCTAATTACTTTTTCCAACAGGTAAGATAAGGAAGGAACAACTCGAGGCGATTTTAACAAGAATCGGCGGTAAATCTCCACCAAGCGAAGAGGAATTAGAACTATTGCTTGATGAAGTAGATAAGAATGGAGATGGATGTATAAATCTAGAAGATTTTGGACTTATTAACTCAGCGTTTGATCCAACGGTTGAAGATGCATCTGAGCTGAAAGATGCATTTGATTTCTTTGATGAAGATCATGATGGGAAAATAACTGCTGAGGAGTTGTTTAATGTGTTTAATATGATTGGCGATGCAAAGTGCACGTTAGAGGATTGTAGGCGTATGATAGCAAGTGTAGATAAAAATGGAGATGGGTTCGTGTGCTTTGAGGATTTCTGCCTTATGATGGAACAGCAGAGATGAAAAATGTAAAAAAAGAAAATTGGGAAAATATTGTTTTATGGTCTGGTATTAATTAGGACCCTTGATTAGGTCAATCTAAAGGCTAGGATTGATCTACATTTTGAAAGATGTTTGGAGCTGCCGTATGGTATATTTTATATATAAAAATGAGAACAAATTCCTTCCTTTTCATCCTATGATGATATATGGGTGCATTAGTTAGTTTCTATATTTATCTTTATTTTATGACTACTGGAATGATATTGTTATTTTTTGGGCTCTTTTATTATGTGTGTGTGTGTTTTTTTTTTTTTTTTTTAAATTGTGGAGTACAGTGGACATGTTGTTGTAAAAAATAACGCAAATAATATTAAAATATAATCGATGGTATAAAACAATAAAAAGTCTTTTAAATTATTGTTAGAGATGATTTGATGGGGGGCAATGTAAATATACTAAAAGAATTATGAATTTGATGATAAATTTAGAATTTACTCTCTTTTTTATTTTTACTTATTCACGATGAACTTTGCACATCTCTTAAGTCTAGAAAATTTTAGATTTATTAGTTTCGCGTTTGAACTGCCACTTGAAGATGCTGATTATTTTATGAAGAGCATGATGGGAGAATTAACTGCCGAGGAGTTGTTCAACGTGTTTAGTATGATCAGCGTTGCTGTGCACGTTAGAGGATTCTAGGTGTATGATAGCAAGTGTAGATAAAAATGGAGATGGATTCGAGTGCTTGGAAAAAATCTCTTGTTTTCTGTTTTTGGGAAAATGATTGTGTTTAAGGGTTGGGATTAATTAGGACCCTTGATCAGGTCAATCTTCTAATGGCTAGGATTGATCTATATTTGGAAGAATTATCGAGATGTCGTATACAGTCAAACATCTCTATAGTGATAGCGTTTGTCCGGAAATTTCATGGCTGCTATAGTGAGGTGTTGTTATGTATGTACACTGGCATTCGATATTTAGATCTCATTTAGCTTTTATGAACAAAAGTACGCAAACAATTAGCTTTTTGTACTTTTTATGTTATAAACGAAAGCAATATACTTGTAAATTTTAGAATTTCAATTGATTTTCATATCTCATAAATTAAAAATTAAAAAGACTAATAAATTACAACTAAATCCATAACTAGTTGTATCACACAAATAAAGAATTAAAATCTATGGAACATATGCATTTTAAATTAATTGAGAATTTAAATATTTCAAGTTTGACGAAAGAACTCTACAATTTAGGTTGTTTAATTTCGTAAATTCTAGTCTCTTAGTGATAATATAATGCTTGAATTGACAAAGAATTTTGTCCAAACTTTCAGCAAAAGGTGATTCAATAACTTTCCCTTGAAGGCTGGCTAAGTGCTTAACAGTTGACTCTTTTATCTCCACAGTAGGTTGAGGCTCTTCATCGACACTTTTGTTATCACATAATATATTTCTTACAAAATATTATTACACGCTATTTGAGTATGGCTATTATAGAGAGGTAATTTTACAAAGAGTGTACCGCTATAATGGATGTCATTGCTGTTATAGGCAGAATGCTGTTATAGAGAAGTAAAATATAACATGAAAAATCGGTTTCGGAGAAAATCAGGCCGTTATAGTAAAATGTTGTTATAACGAATGGCAATTATAGAGACTGTATATATAAAAATGAGGACAATTTCCTTCCATTTTTACCCATGATATATGGAGCATTAATTCTATATTTCTCTTTAGACTTTATGATATATTGGCATAGTATTGTTCTTTTATGGGCACTTTTAATTATGATTTCTTTATTATTTTTTTATCAGAAAAGGTCCAAATCTGCCCTTTTACTATACAAAATTATGCGGATATGCTCGTCGTTAAAAGATGGTCTCACATATGTTCTTAATGTTACTTTTTGGGTTACTCATGCCCATGATTTAACGGAAACCCAATAAAAATATTGGAGGGTAGATTTGTGCAGTTTCGCATAGTATAGGGGCATATTTGATCCATTAAAATTTTTAAATATTATAACAAAAAATAAAAATATGGCACAAAATATCATTGCATTCCAAAACATAAAAAATATTTGCAATTACAATCCATGCATCCACTATTACATTACATCTAAATTATACAACTAAAAGATTAAATGCAATTACAACCATCTTTTAAAGATTGTTTTCATGCCCCCACGAGCACCATTTTTCCTTTTCTTTTGTTAATTAAGATTTTTTTACTAATGATGATATCATTTTTATTTTTCAATTTGTTGATGATCCATTATCATGGATATTTTTCAATTTTCTTCCTGTAACGAGATAAGTATCTACACGATAATGCATGAAAAAACAGTCTTGTTGCTCGAAAGAAGAAGAAGAGGAAAATGGAGGAACAAACATATACATTAAAAAAAATTCATTACGTTCGTGTAATTCTTGCAATGTTAAAAAAAATCACAAGGAAAAAGAGATAACTTAAATTGGTCTTATGACACCTGAAAAAAAGATTTTTTGTCTGTGAATTTGAAATGAAGGAGTTGGCGTGAAGGTGGAGAAGAAGAAACTTGGATAACAATAATAGAGAGACTATTACATTTTAAGCATTTATACGGTCGTACATAAAATTCAATGTAGCCTTTTTATTTTTCAATTTGTTGATGATCGGCCCTTTCGCGATTAATTCCACGCCGTACAAACATATACATTAAAAAAAAATTCAAATTTAGTAGATCTGTAATGACTTACATTAGACAATAATAGAGAGTGATTTTTTTTTTTTTTTTGTATGACGGATCCTTTCGTAATGAATTTTTTTTATGTTTATATTTTGTGCAGCGAATTTTTTTTCTCGTTTTTATATTGTTGCGGGCATTATCGTGTAGATATTAGGACTAGGAAGACGAAAAATATCCAGAAAAAACTATTCAGAACATCAACAAATTGAAAAATAAAAATGATATTATCATTAGTAAAACAAATTTTTTGAAAAGAGAAAATGGTGCTCTTATTTGTGAAAAAAATCTTTAAAAGATGGTTGTAATTGCATTTGATCTTTTAGTTGTATAATTTAGATGTAATGTAATGGTGGATGCATAGATTGTAATTGTAAATGTTTTTTATGTTTTGGAATGCAATGATATTTTGTGTCATATTTTTATTTTTTGCCATAATATTTAAGAATTTCAGTGGATCAAATATGCCCCTATACTATGCGAAACTGCACAAATCTGCTCTCCAATATTTTTGTTGGGTTTCCGTTAAATGAAGGGTATGAGTAACCCAAAAAGTAACGCTAGGGGCATATGCGAGACCACTTTTTAACGACGGCTATATCCGTACAATTTCGTATAGTAGAAGGGCACATCTGGACCTTTTCCGTTCTTTTATTTTAGCTCCGCGTAAATTACACAACTAATATATTATAATCAATTAAATATACTTTTACTGTAAAATATCTTTACATTACTATTGGGTGTCATTTAATCAGAAGCGAAGCTATAATATTACATGCGGGTTCAAATGAATCCATTATCATGCATTTAGTATTTTGTAGTTTTTTCAGCATAAGCAAATACCAAAATTATTTTATATTGGATTCAACCGCTGATCCTAATATCAAGAGATTAGCAATCACTAGATAATAAAGCACATAGAGATCAACATACCCTTGACTATCTTATACTACTTTTTACTTTAAAATATGGGTAAGATTGTAAGTAAATCTTTATCTAATTTTAAATCAAATACAAGCCTTTTGCTTAAAAAAATAAATGCTTTTCTTTATATATCGTATATTTAATTATCAATATAATGAGCCAAACATTGGTTAAAAAATATCCCCACTTAATAATTTGAAAATTATAAAACCTGATATTACACTTTCTAAATCCAATTCCAACAGTAACTTAGAGTAAGTAAATTTTGAAAAGGGTTGGATAATGATTCATTTATTACTTCAATCTATTTCATTCCTCTCAAATATCCAAATTGTTCATTTGTTACCCCTAATTTTAACTACAAATAAATGACTCTTAATGTATACTAATTTAAATTCCAATCCTAAAGGAAACAACATTAGATTGTTGAAATCTACTTCTCAAAGATGAGAGGTTAAATCTGTCGGGAAAAGATAAGATCAAAGAAAATGGTCACTTCCAAGAATCCGAATATCCCGTACGAATAAAATTTTACGATCCTAAGAATCCGAATTTATCACTTCCAAGCTAGTAGAGATAGGTATCTTTTTTTTTTTAATTCTTTTCTGGTTAATCTATATCAATGAATTCACAAGAGTGACCGGGTTGGTTGAGCAGATAATTTTCCAAATGAGGGGTCCTAGCTAGGTTTGAAATCCACTACATGTTTTCTTGGTCCAGCTCGTGCACGATTTACTTCTCTTGTGTGGTTTACGGACTATTACACTAGAGCGTGGTTTATATTGTGTGCACCTAAAGGATAGTTGTTGCGGATTCCCCAGTAAAAATAAAAAATCTATATCAATATAGGTGCAGTTTTAAACGATTCAAAAGTCTGAAATTTGGATACATCGACATAAGTGTTTCTTCTCTTTTTTATCCCCAAAAAAAATTCATTCAACTTCGGACACTATCCAATTACACAAATAAATAAATAAATAAATAAATAAATAAAGTTTATCCAACCTCGCAAGAATTTAAAAACAAAATTGATGCATGCCAAACTTTAAAAGGGATTATTTTAGACAAAGATTATCTTGGAAAAATTCACCACTTGCATTTCTAACTTAAAAAAAGAATTGTTTGTAAACTTCTCTTGCATTTCTAACTAAAATAATATTTGCAAACTTCTCGTGTTCATATATGACTTTCATGTTCATATTATGATTTTCGCAACTTGATGATACTACCTAGAAATTGCATGCCATAAAGATAATAAATTCCATAGCTTTAACAAAAAAGGAGACAGCCTTTTTTCCCGATATAACGGAGGATGAGATATATTATATTAATAGTTAATGCCTTTGTTAAATTTCGTCGAAGTTTCATATTGCAATTTGTAAGAAGCAAAGAAGGATACATATGTTTTTGCGGTTATATATGAGTATCTTTCAATCAAGCATATTTTCAATATTGGTGTATGCAGAGTTTTGCATATGAAGACTCAACATATTATTATAATTTGTCTTTTAAGTTAGTCAAGATTTGAAATTTATAGCGGTTTTCTTTTGCTTCCTGATACAAATAAATTAATAATTATTTTATATTATTTAAGCGATGCTGAACATTTATATAATAAGAATAATCAAATGTCATGTTTATTTGCTTCAATTCAATTACATGAGAGAGTGAACTCTAAAACATTTTCATAAATATCCAATGGTCTTCTTTCATGAAGTCTATCATAAGTCAACCATCAAAGATATATGGCCAAGTGATAAGTACGTAGCCCTCTATTCTCAAGGAGTGCTTGAGTTCGAACTCTGAAATGAAATAACATTTGATAAGGAGTGTTTTATCTTTCGAAATGAGATTTTTCAATATAAATCCGGTTAATCGAACTCAAAAATGATACAAAACTCTACGTGAAAAGTACAAAAAAAAAAAAAAAATCATAAACCAATTCTGCATAACAGTTGTTTCCATCCATGTTTTTTACTTCAGAGATTGGTAGTCTTTATATAGTACGAGTAATAGTAATCTTTTTCTAGCCATACGTTTAGAATGACATTGATCATCCGAAAGTCAAGATAATGAAATTTTGGTACAAAGCATCTCCTTTTTGTGTCATTTTTTTATTATACTCCCTTTGTTATTTTCTTTTTCTTTACGAGACAGTGATGCAACTTTCGTTTTTGTGTAGAGTTACTTGATGGTTAACTTCACGTATAATCACTAAATTTTATCATTATGACATAAAGTTATAAAATTGCTTTTGTGATATTGAGGTAATTGTACAATTTTCTAGTGTAGATATTATTATCTAAATGATGATTAGTGGATAGGTGCTTAAATCAACTGTGTTTAACGTTGGGGTAGATAGTGACGTTTCTGATACTTTAGGGGTGATTGGTTTGCCGAAAATGAAAGATATGACTGCTAAAGCAACAAATTAAATATGCTGTCCTATGTTTTCCACATTGGTCATTACCCACAAATTAATATAGGGTTAATAGACAATTTGACCCCAGTACTTCTAGCGTTTGTAATGTTGGCTCCTAATTTTATGAGTTTTTCAATTAGACACCTCAATTTAGAGGAATTTGTCAAAATATGACTTTGTATTCAATTTATATTTTAGTTTTTCTTTGTTAGTGTATTCTAGGGTCTTGATTTTATGAGTTGATGTTTGTGTATAAGTAAGATTCTTCTGTTGCTTCTTTACCATAAAAGGATGTGATGAGGGAATATTACTCATCCACCCTTAATCAAATCCTTGATCGAGTTCGAGCTTTGGATAAGTACAAGTTCCTGATAGGGAGCCTGTCTCCCTTTGATAAGCCTTATACGGTGGGTGTACGAATTAGTCCTACAAGAAAAATGGTTAAGCCAATAAATTTTTTTTTGCTTGACATTGTTCTTCTGCTATAGTAAAAACTTAACGAAGACCTTCCTCTCCTCTTTGTCATCTCAGTAATCACTTTTGTTTACTTTTTTAAGACGTTCAGACGGGTTTGGATGATGAACATCTTTCTTTGGCTCTCTGAATACCTTTGTCAACATTGCGAAACTCTTCCTCAACATCATTAAATTCTCTTATATTTGCGTGAAAGTAAGTGGATTCACCGCTCCTGTTGTCTTTTCCGACAAATATTATGTTCAATTATGCTTACCCAATCTTGACAAGGTTGGAAATGTAGTTAATAAATGATGAACAACTGAACGATTTGGATTTCAATATACCTATTTCCTGACCCAAGGGAAAGGTAGAAGTTCAAACAAAATACACACTTGAAGCCACATGTTCAAGGGGACTAACTGGTAGATTTCAAAATTTTAGAATAAAGAGAAAAGACAAAAAATTAATGGAAAGCACAAAAAATGAGAAAAGTTAATCAGGGGTGATCTATAGTTTAACTTATGAGTTTGCAAGAATTTGGTAATGTTTGCTTAGACTTTATATGTTTATTAAGAAATTTATTAAATATTTAATTATGAATTCAATTACTATTATATATTAACTTAAAAATCACTATTAAAATTCATAAGATTCAATTTTTGAATCCTTTTAACCTTATTCTTATTTCTCTTTCTAGTTGGTCAATCACGATCCACGTCACATGTTGCCATGTTCTGATATAAGCTAACAATGGGCAAGTCGATACCTAGGAACAATTGCAATAATCTTGGAGAATATTTCAATTATCATATTTCCAATTTCCCATAAGAATTGTACGTACCTAATCAATTTTTTATAGGATCACATCTTCTTAACTACGTTACATCTAATTATACCGTTCATAATATTTTATTGCCATGACTCAAGATGCTGCCACCATACGTAACTGTGATAATAATATAATAAATTTTCTTAATGCTGATAATTAAGAGGTCGTAAGAATGAATGTGAGAATGTCTAAGAATAATTTGTCTTTGAATTTGAATAATTAATAAGCTACGAGTACAGATAGTTATCTTGTTAATTAAAGAAAGGTTAATAGCAATTTTAGTCCCTCAATCATTGATAAATTTAATTTTAGTCCTTATGATATCAGACTGAGCACATTAAACCTTGAATTAATTGAATTGTGCACTTTTGATCCCTTTGCTTGTTATTTACCATAATTATTGATTGTACAGCCACTTAATTACTCATATGTTATGTTAAATTTGTATTGTTACTCGATAGTTTATGACAATATAGTTCTATAAATAGTCAAATATAACATATTTTCTGCATGAAGTGCCCAAAAGAACACATTTAATTAATTGATGTTAAATATGCTATTTTATATATCCCAAGGATCAAAAGACAGAATTACTAATAACTTAAGGACCAAAAGTGCTATTATCCCATTAGACGAACTTTTCTTATTTGTTTTATTTTAAGTTACCTAAAGCACAACAAAGAAGAATTCAAGGGTTAGTGATTTTAAGCATATCGTTAAACAAAAAATAAAACAAGGGAATTTTCTAACATTTCCGATATGAGACAAGTTAATAAATGTTCATTCAATTGTGGCAACCAATTCAAAGTAAATAATTAAACACATGAAAGTCTCATATAATAATAATAATAATAAAAAGTCTTGTTAGGACAAATTAATAATTCAAGACTGCAGGAGTTTTGTGTTTTTTCATGTTTTTATATCACTTCACCTTCCATGAAACTTCATAGAAAGTTTAGGACATCTTAATTATACGGCAAAATGTCAGAAAAAATGTGGCCAGCCCTTTTCTTTACTCAATAGCTTGGAATTACTAAAATTTAAAGAAGTGTGACAGCTGCTAATAGTGGGTATTTTGGACTTTAGGTGAATCATTTTCTCATGGAATTATTGCTTCCCAATTTCAGGTACAAACATGTGGTAGTAAATGTTTCCTTTTATTGATAAGAATTGGCCACCGTCAAAGAGTACGATATAGTGGTTAGAATTTTCCACTCTTAACCAAAAAGTTCGACAGAAGAATCGCATTTTTAGAATCTAACAGTAAATTTTTCACTAAGGGCGTGTTTGGCACGAAGGAAAATATTTTTCATGCAAATGTTTTAAAGTGAGTTTTTTTTACTTATATTTTAGTGTTTGGTATGTAAGCAAATAGATATTACCCCAAGAGCATTTATATGTAATCTAGAAAAACACTATGAAGATGGAATGTGGTTGGGAGTGGATCTAGTTTGGAGGTGGCAGGGGGTGGGATGGTCAAGGGCTGGGGGCCGTTGGGGTAGGTAGCAGGGACGGACCTACGTGGTTCCAAGAGGGTTCATATGAACCCACTTCGTCGGAAATTAATACTGCATATAGATATAAATGCGATCTACAATAGAAGAAACTTTTATATAAGTAAATAAATTGAACCCACTTGCTGTAAAGTGTTTCTGTGACTAAGTGGTTATGAGGGTTCGGATCTACGCGGGAGGCTTGAAGGTCCACTGTTCGAGTCTTCCTTGGCAGCAGTTTTCCTTACCCTTTTGACAGTTTTGTTATACTTTAATGATGCTCACCTTATTAATTTAACTTCAAACACTTAAAACTTTATTCAAAGTTATAATTTGTTTTTCTATCTTATAATTTATAGTAAAATATGTAAGGATATATTTTGAAATGATTTATAATTTTTAGTTTAAGTTAATCGGGTTTATGTTGAAATAGCTTTTTTTTTAATGTTGAAATTGCTTATTTGATCTAAGCTGTATTTTTGTATTTGGCTTATAAGCTCTCTTTATTTAGATATTTGTCTGAGTTAGTTTAAGCACGACTCTTGTGTTTGATGTTTTTTTTTTTTTTTTAAGCAATAACTTTGTTTTTGTTATATATATAAACTGGGAAAGGAATTTATATTTTTGTATATGTTATAGAGTTTAATATATTTTTAAATCGGTCATGACTTGTTAACCAATCTTTAAATTCTTAAAACAAAATTTGATAAATTAAGTAGACAAATTATTTTAAAGATAAATTTAAATAGATTTTAGTAATGCGGTATAAAAAAACCTCCCTACTTGTTAAAAAATAAAGAGCACCAACTTAAAAATGATAACTTTATTTTGAGGTAGCAAATAAAAAAGAAGAAAAGTAAAATCGCGAACAAAATTTCGCTTGCTATGCCTACTGTTAATTTTACCATCAGCTCTCGGCGTGGCTATTTGAACCCACTAACAAAAAATTCTAGGTCCGCCACTGGTAGGTAGGAGACATGGGTAGACCACTTACGAAACTTGTTTTTTTCTACTCCCAATAAGAAAGTCATTTTTTTCATTTTTAAAAAACTTGTTTTCTGAAAAAAATATTTTGAACCAAACATGAGAAAATTAAAAAATATATTCCGTATCAAACACACCCTAAATATCTAAAGGAAAAGGGCAGGGGGTTTTGAGTTGCATTTTTTTATTGTCAAAGTAGCTGGCAAAGTGATAAACTAAGGTAGTACTCCTTGGTACCATCAAAATTGTGTTGGGATGAGTAAGATCTTTCAATGTTTAATTAAAAGTTTCCATTAATTCTAGCTTTGTGAATGAAAAAAAATCATGATAGAAAGTGTTATTCTCTTAAATGGTTGTTATGCAACACGAATTGAAATAACTCGAATAATAATATAATTACCGAACACTGAATAAGAAAAATAAAAAAAACATACTCCTCATTTAGAGCGTTAAAAGAAGATACATAGAGCGTAGGTAGGGGTGGGGAATAATGTGAATGGAGGCGGTTTTCTTTCTTCAAGTACCTAATAGTCCCCACTAATCAGGGGTGATTTTATAGGCTTAAATATGGGGCACGTGAATGTTGAAGTCATGATCTCTTCGACGTAAAATTAGGTATTATATATATATATATATATATATATATATATATATATATATATATATATATATATATATATATATATATATATATGCACTGGTTGAATTTTGAGTCGTTTAGCTTGAGTATTAAGGATCAATTTCGACTTAATACATTTTATTTTTAGCGGTGCACTCATGTTCTAGAAATCATAGATTCACCTTTACCATTAAATTTGTTGATTTTTAAGGATTTTAACAATGTCAAAGTGGAAGAAGATATTAATCCTTCCGTCTCAAAATATTTGTAACAGATAAACGTATATTAATAGTTTAAGTTTTTTACGCTGTTAGTGTCTATAAATAATACTGGAAGCAAAAAAAAACTCTAGTATTAGTTAAATACATGCATGTATTTTTATTTATTAGATCAAGTTATTTGTACGTGTTCATTGCATGTTGGTCAAGCAGGCATGCACCAAGAAACTAGCAAGAAATTCGACCAAATTGAAGTGTTAGATAGTATAGTGAATTTGAGAAGAAAAAAAACGAAAGCAATTGATCGACATGATTATAAAAAATTGACGACAGATGTGAACTAAAATCCAATCTATCAATTCACATACTGTGTTTGTAAAGCAATACTTGGAAATTTCACTCAAAATTGCCAACTTGGTAAAAAGATATATAAAAGTGAACTACAGCGAACCAAAAAAGGACTTAATTCTGTGTTTTAAGTCAAAAGATTTGCATTAGAATATGGTTTAATTTCTTGAGCTTTTAGGATTGCTGGATTTTTTTGGAAAAAAAATAAAAATACTGTGACTTTTCTTTTTCTTAGTCTTCTTTTTTAATATCAAAATATTCTTGGATTAGATCTGATGGAATACAAGCATAAACAGCGGAAACAAATAGCCAGGATTGAACTTGCATGTAATATAGACAACACATAATCAAAATCTTAATCAAACATAAAATTGATACTTATCTCTTGAAGCGTGAATGTGACCACGTATCTAGCCTTCAAGCACGAGCAAAAGTTGTCCACGCGTTCATCCTTCAGTTCCACAGTCTTCTACTGTGTGACCCAAATAATACCAGAATCTGCCAAATTCGTGTGGGCGAATTTCTATGGAAAAAGTGTAGAAACTTGTCAAACATTTGCCTCCTTATGGAATAAGACCCTTTTTATAACTACAGGTTTTAGGGTTTAAACTCTTTTCCCAAACCTGCTAGGTCTTTTTTTTCCACCAAGAAATCGGATTCCATTTAATTCTTTATTATTCTGGCAGAGCAGAGACCACATAATTTAATTAACGAGGCTTCCTATTATGGAATTAATTCGAAATATCTGAATTAATCCTACCATAATAAATTATGAATTATTCCACTAAAAATTCATAATTGCACTCCTCAGTTCATTTTCAAAATCATACATTAAAATTTATTTAACCCTATGTTAAGATTACATATACCAATCAATTAAATTAAATTACTGACAATTTAATTCATTGACTAATTGAATCCTTTATATTTCCGCTTAACTAATTATATCATGTGACGGATACAAAATTCACCTGTAGGGTTTTCACATCATACTTATAAGCATCCATAAAGGGGTATCATCAATCTCAAAGTCGAGACATGGCTTCTATCAACTAATTATTATTTCACAAATGTATTTTGCAATTATCCAATTTACCAGGAATACATAGACCCTCAATTGAGTCGTACCTTTTAATAAATCAAAATAATGAACAAATCACATTGATCATAATAATCATATCAAGATTAAGAGTATAAGTACATTTAATGAGCTAGAGAGATTGTTTTATATATTCAGTACAAAAACACTTATCTCTACTTGGTCCGTTCAATACATACTAAATGTCTTTAGTACAAGAAGATGAAACTGTACCTTTCCCATAATGAAGATACATTATATTTAATCTTGTACTACAATCATACCGATGGCTTTGTCCAATTTCCATCTTAGATTGTGAACATAAACTTTATACTTATAAGAATCGATGATTTAATCTTCCGTGTATAAGCTAAACTCTATACACTAAATCATCTACTATATAAGTAAAGGACACACATATTAGTACATGATCTATTTAACTCTTTATTAAAAAATAAATAGATAATTGTTCTATAATATATACTATATCCAAACACATGATTAATAGTATATATCCCAACAAGATCAACCACAAAGTTGTTATGATGGTCGTTGGTGAGTAGTTTTGTGATTGTTCTTAGTGGGAAAAATATACGCACAAATCCATAATTTTATGCTAAGATTTCATAATCTATACATAAAATTTCTTAGTGTTTAACTTTTCTTTTATCTTTTAGGAAAAGTAATTGATTGAGATATTATAAGCATTTATGAAAATGACAAAAAGTAACATTTTAGTATTATACAGTAAACAATACTATGCTTGCTGGAAAAAAGTTTCACCTACATTCACTCCATAGGAAACTCTATGTGATAATACTAGATGATTTCTTCCGATACGTCTAAACCTATTGGTTTGTATACCATGCATCGTCATAAAAAGAAGAAAGAAAAACTTCAGATTTTGGAGTAATCTCCTTTAATGGTCAATCGAATCTCATAAGACCATGATATTTTCCCATAGAAAAATTAAAAGTTTAGATATCCAAATACCATCACTTAATTTCCTCTTAGTATAACAGAGTTTGTAAGATGAAAGGCAATAGAAGGATCCTTCTTGCTAAAATCTCCAATAGGGCATTTTGTTGCCAAATTCATTGCAATATTGCCTGTGTGAGCACAATAAAAGAACGATAGGAACTTTCCTGCACCGGATATTTACACCGATGGATGCATGACGTGTTTGAATATACATAACGATCACTATACCATGATTAATTAATGCATATTTCCTCTTCACTAAGTCACATAACCATGGTAACTTAAATTGATTTGGTGTAAATACCCACACTACTTGATGCAACTTTTGTTTTTATGTAGAGTTACTTGATCAGTTAACTTCACGTATAATCACTTAATTTTATCATTATAACAATAAAGTTATAGAATATTTTTGTGAAATTAAGGTAATTGTCCTATTTTCTAGTTGTAGATATTGTTAGCCAAATATTGATTAGTGGATAGGTGATCCAATCAACTGTGTTTAACCTTGGGGTAGATAGTGACACTTCTGATAGTTTAGGGGTGATTGGTTTGCGGAAAATGAAAGATATGACGGCTAAAGTAACAAATTAAATATGCTGTCCTATGTTTTCCACATTAGTCATTGCCACTAATTAATATAGGCTTAATAAACAATTTGACACCAGTACTTATAGCGTTTTGTAATCATTCAATTTATATTTTAATGTTTTCTTTATTAGTGCATGCTAGGGTCTCAATTTTATGAGTTGATATTTGTGTATAAGTAAGATTCTTCGGTTGCTTCTTTATCGTAATGGAATGTGATGAGATGAATATGATTCTTCCGCCCTCAATCAAATCCTTGATCGGGTTCTGTTTTGGATATGTAGAAGTTTCTGATAGGGAGTCTGTCTCCCTTTGATAAGCCTTATACGGTGCGTTTACGAATTAGTCCTACAAGAAAAATGGTTAAGCCAATAAATTTTTTTTTGCTTGATGATGTTCTTCTGCTATAGTAAAAACTTAACGAAGACCTTTCTCTCCTCTTTATCATCTCAGTAATCACTTTTGTTTACCTTTTAAAGACGTTCAGACGGGTTCGGATGATGAACATCTTTCTTTGGCTCTCCGAATACCATTGTTAACACTGAAACTCTTCTTCAACATTATAAAGTTCTCTTATATTTGCGTGAAAGTAAGGGGATTCACCGCTCCTCTCGTCTTAACGACAAATATTATGTTCAATTATGCTTACCCAATCTTGACAAGGTTGGAAATGTAGTTAATAAATGATGAACAACTGAACGATTTGGATTTCAATATACCTATTTCCTGACCCAAGGGAAAGGTAGAAATTCAAACAAAATACACACTTGAAGTCACATGTTCAAGTGAACTAACTGGTAGATTCCAAAATTTTAGAATAAAGAGAAAAGACAAAGAATTAATGGAAAGCACAAAAAATGGGAAAAGTTATTCAGGGGTGATCTATAGTTTAACTTATGAGTTTGCAAGAATTTGGTAATGTTTGCTTAGACTTTATATGTTTATTAAGAAATTTATTAAATATTTAATACTATTATATATTAACTTAAAAATCACTATTAAAATTCATAAGATTCAATTTTTGAATCCTTTTAACCTTACTCTTATTTCTCTTTCTAGTTGGTCAATCACGATCCATGTCACATGCTGCCATGTTCTGATACAAGCTAGCAATGGGCAAGTAGATACCTAGGAACAATTGCAATAATCTTGGAGAATATTTCAATTATCATATTTCCAATTTCCCATAAGAATGGTACGGACCTAATCAATTTTTTTTTTATAGGATCACATCTTCTTAACTACGTTCCATCTAATTATACCGTTCATAATATTTTATTACCATGACTCAAGATGCTGCGGCCATACGTAACTGTGATAATAATATAATAACATTTTCTTAATGCTGATAGTTAAGAGGTCGTAAGAATGAATGTGAGAATGTCTAAGAATAATTTGTCTTTGAATTTGAATAACTAATAAGCTACGAGTACGGATAGTTATCTTGTTAATTAAAGAAAGGTTAATAGCAATTTTAGTCCCTCAATTATTGATAAATTTGATTTTATTCCTTATGATATCAGACTAAGTACATTAAACCTTCGATTAATTGAATTGTGCACTTTTGATCCCTTTACTTGTTATTTACCATAATTATTGATTGTACAACAACTTAATTACTCATATGTTATGTTAAATTTGTGTTGTTACTCGATAGTTTATGACAATATAGTTCTATAAATAGTTAAATATAACATATTATCTACATGAAGGGCCCAAAAGAACACATTTAATTAATTGATGTTAAATATGCTATTTTATATATCCCAAGGATCAAAAGACAGAATTGCCAATAACTTAAGGGCCAAAACTGCTATTATCCCATTAAAGAACATTAAACGAACTTTTCTTATTTGTTTTATTTCAAGTTACCTAAAGCACAACAAAGAAGAATTCAAGGGTTAGTGATTTTAAGCATATCGTTAAACAAAAAATAAAGGAATAAAACAAGGGAATTTTCTAACATTTCCGATATGAGACAAGTTAATAAATGTTCATTCAATTGTGGCAACTAATTCAAAGTAAATAATTAAACACATGAAAGTCTCATAATAATAATAGTAAATAAAAAGTCTTGTTAGGACAAATTAATAATTCAAGACTGCAGGAGTTTTGTGTTTTTTCATGTTTTTATATCACTTCACCTTCCATGAAACTTCATAGAAAGTTTAGTACATCTTAATTATAGGGCAAAATGTCAGAAAAAAAATGTGGCCAGCACTTTTCTTTACTCAATAGCTTGGAGTTACTAAAATTTAAAGCAGTGTGACAGCTGCTAATAGTGGGTATTTTGGACTTTAGGTGAATCATTTTCTCATGGAATTATTGCTTCCCAATTTTAGGTACAAACATGTAGTAATAAATGTTTCTTTTTATTGATAAGAACTGGCCACCGTCAAAGAGTATAATATAGTGGTTAGAATTTTCCACCCTTAACCAAAAAGTTCGACAGAAGAATCGCAATTTTAGAAACTAACAGTAAATTCTTCACTAAGGGTGTGTTTGGCACGAAGGAAAATATTTTTCATGAAAATATTTTAAAGTGAGTTTTGTCACTTATATTTTAGTGTTTGGTATGTAAGCAAAAAGATGTTACCCCAGGAGCATTTATATGTAACTAGATGGCTGTACGTGCGTACCTTACCAACATTTCGGATTATAGTGTATCTATGTAGTTGTAGTATATATATATATATATATATATATTTATTAAGTATATTTATTTTAGTAAACATAATAAATATAATAAAGCATTTCTATCTACTTTTTAGAAGAGTTGGTAATATAAAGTATAAAACGTCATTTTTTTTGCCTTAAATAAAAAAGTGGGTGGGATCACAAAGGATTTTTTTTACTCTTAAGTAAAAAAATAGGACCGAATATGGATGGCGATGTTACCTCTATAAACTGGCTCTTCTATACAGTAGTAATAGTAAAGTAATACATATAATTTTTTTTATCAAAATTTGATTTGGATAATTCTAATTCAAATTATTATATTAATTTTATATGTTTAAGATGAAACGAAGTAGAAATTTGATTTTCTATTTAAATGAAGAATTTCTATTTTTATTTTTTAGTAAATATTTTTTGTTTAACTCATTTTACTTGTCATGTTGTTTTTTACATGTTTTTTAAGGAAACGTCAATTAGAATTAGAATTTCACTAATTTACCTTATTAATTATTTGATCTCTATTTAATATTATTTTTCTTTTATGACATTAATCTCTTTTCACATTTATTAGAGTAAGGAAAAATGAAAAAGTAATTAAATTCTATCTTATTTTAATATATAAGTATTTTAAGTATGTTGCTGTACAATAATTTCATGTGCTCCCACTAATGGGTTGATACGCATGTGGCAATGAATCCATCGTTATTGATTTAATTGTTTGATTTTCTATGCACTTTTTTTTAACATTGTTTTTTTTTCAATATGGGATTCATTTTTTTTTTTTTAATATTAGTTGTTGTTTAATATATATGGGGCCCACATTTTTTTCCGAAGAGTTTGGATGCGGTGGGTTCCACTTTTTTTTTTTTTTTTTTTTTTTTTAATACTTCGGTTGGTGTTTAATATGGGGCCATGAAGAACTTCTATTTTTAAATTTTTAGTAAATATTTTTCGTTTAACTCATTTTATTGTGCTCCGTATCTAAAACTTTATAATATTAGTGTTTGCTAAGAATACAAAGTCGAATTTTTTTTTTGACATTGTTTATTTTTTTAATATGAGATTAACTCTTTTTTTATATATATATATATTGCTTGATTTTGTCAATATGGGATACTATGTTCAAAGCACGATTAATATAACATTGTAGTTTGTGCTCCGTATTTAAAACTTTATTATATTAGTGTTTGCTACTGATACGCATGGTGTTTAATATGAGGGTCACAATTTTTTTTTTAATACGGGATTCATTTTTTTTTTTTTTTTTTTAATATTGCTTGATTTTGTTAATATGGGGGTTTAATTTTTTTAAAGTGAGTTTGGATGTGATGGGTTCCACTTTTTAGGGGGACCCAAAATTTTTTTTTTTTTACAATTTTTTATTTTTTATTTTTGTGGGCCTATTTAATATTTGGGGGGGGGGGGCCCAAAATTTTTTTTTTTTTTTTTTAATTTATGGGGTGTTTATGGGGTGGGGGCCAAAATTTTTTTATTTATGGAGAGGGGCCCACGACGGACGACGAAGAAGTGAGTAAAACTCACTCTTCTATATAGTAGAAATTTAGGAAAACAATATGAAGATGGAATATGGTCGGGAGTGGAATTTGGAGCTGGGAGGGGGTGGGATGGTCAAGGTAGGGAGGAGACATGGGCTTGGGAGACCACTTAGGAAACTTGTTTTTTTCTATTTCGAATAAGTAAGTCATTTTTTTCATTTTTAAAAAACTTATTTCCTGAAGAAAATATTTTGAACCAAACATGACAAAATTAAAAAATATCATCCGTATCAAACACACCCTAAATGTATAAAGAAAAAGGGCAGGGTGTCTTGAGTTGCCCTTTTGTATTGTCAAAGTAGCTGGCAAAGTGATAAACTAAGGTACTCTTTGGTATCATCAAAATTGTGGTGGGATGAGTAAGATCTTTCAAGGTTTAATTAAAAGTTTCAATCAATTCTTGCCTTGTGAATGAAAAAAAAATAATCATGTTCTCTTAAATGGTTCTTATGCAACACGAATTCAAATAACTCTAATGATAATATAATTACCGAACACCAAATAAAATAAAATGAAAAAAGGAAAAAAAACAGAAACATACTCTTCATTTAGAGCGTTAAAAGAAGATATATAGAGGGTAGGGGTGGGGAATAATGTGAATGGAGACGGTTTTCTTTCCTTAAGTACCTAATAGTCCCCACTAATCAGGGGTGAATTTATCGGCTTAAATATGGGGCACGTGAACGTGAAGTCATGATCTCTTCGACGTAAAATTAGGTATTTTATGCATATGTTTTGTAAAGTTAGTATAAATATACACTTAGTTGAATAGTTAGTATAAATATACACTTAGTTGAATTTTGAGTTGTTTAGCTTGAGTACTAAGGATCAATTTTTCACTTAATACATTTTTATTTTTAGTGGTGCACTTATATTCTAGAAATCCTAGATTCAAGTTTACCATTAATTTTGTTGATTTTTAAGGATTTTAACAATGTCAAAGTGGAAGAAGATATTAATTCCTCCGTCTCAAAATATTTGTAACAAATAACACGTATATTAATAGTTTAAGTTTTTCATGCTATTAATGTCTATTTTTTTTTTAAAAAAATTTGTTTTTATTACATGGGGGTAGGGGAAGGGAAATGGGAGGGGATTACAACGTGTGATTCAAACCCTCACTAACAAGGTGAAAGTTCGGGTAACAATCAACCGACCTACTAAGTCCCTACATGTTAGTGTCTATAAATAATACCGGAAGAAAAAAAAAACACACACACTAGTATCGATTAACTACATGGAGTCCGAGCTCTAAAGGGTATAAAAATACGCGGTATTTACCAAAAGGGAGTGCCCAAAAATTTATATACCAAAAGGGGTATATCGTGGCCGATCCACGATATACCCCAAAAATTTTTTTTCACACCGACACCAAGTCAACGAAAAATTAAATTTTTTTTTTTTAATTGTATAACGTGGATCAGTCCACGTTTTACAAATATATTTTGTAAAACGTGGACTGATCCACGTTTTACCTCTAAAGTTTTTTTTTTTTTTTTTTTTCAGTTTGAAGAGACTTCTTTATAGCAAGGCTGATGCCTTCCTTTCAAATGACTACTATGATTCAGATATCGCCTGGATGGAGTTGGGCACTAAAAAAAAAAATTTAGTAAACTTTTTTTTTTTTGTAACACTTAGTGTGTTTTTTCATACTTTGACCAATGATTAATCGTGTGTGAAGACTCCGAAACGTCAATATTTTATATAGAACTCGATATTTTTTCTCGCGCACAATAATGTAGGCTCAATACATCAAGGATACGTAGACGTTCGGATCGTCATTTTAGGGGTTGAAAAGGTGCCCGAAGTAAGTTTTGTTTGAAAAAACTTAGTGTTTTTTTCATACTTTACCAATGATTAGTCGTGTGTGAAGACTCCGAAACGTCAATATTTTATATAGAACCTGATATTTTTTCTGCGTGCAATAATGTAGGCTCAATACATCAAGGATACGTAGACGTTCGGATAGTCATTTTAGGGGTTGAAAAGGTGCCCGGAAATAAGTTTTGTTTAAGGTTTAAGTGTTTTATTTTTTAAGGTTTTGATTTAAGCGTGTTATTTTTTAATCACGATAAAACATTATTTTGAATATAAATATAATTCTAAAAAATATAGGGAGAAAAACTAGTTGTAAAGTGGTCAAACTTTAGATGGTCATAACTTTGCGCTCGGAGTCTTCACACACGACTAATCATTGGTAAAGTATGAAAAAAACACTAAGTTTTTTCAAACAAAACTTACTTCGGGCACCTTTTCAACCCCTAAAATGACGATCCGAACGTCTACGTATCCTTGATGTATTGAGCCTACATTATTGTCGCGAAAAAAAAATATCGTGTTCTATATAAAATATTGACGTTTCGGAGTCTTCACACACGATTAATCATTGGTCAAAGTATGAAAAAACACACTAAGTGTTACAAAAAAAAAAATTACTAAATTTTTTTTTTAGTGCAAAAAAAAAAAAAAAAAAAAAAAAAAAAAAAAAAAACTTTAGAGGTAAAACGTGGATCAGTCCACGTTTTACAAAATATATTTGTAAAACGTGGTCGATCCACGTTTTAATTTATATTGTATAACGTGGATCAGTCCACGTTATACAATTAAATTTTTTTTTTTTTAATTTTTCGTTGACTTGGTGTCGCGAAAAAAACATTTTTGGGGTATATCGTGGATCGGCCCACGATATACCCCTTTTAATATATAATTTTTTGGCACCCTTTGGTAAATACCGTGTATTTTTATACCTTTTTAGGCTGACTCTACTTGCATGTATTTTTATTTATTAGATCAAGTTATTTGTATGTGTTCATTGCATGTTGGTCAAGCAGGCACGCACCAAGAAACTAGCAAGAAATTCGAGCAAATTGAACTGTTAGATAGTATAGTGAATTTGAGGAAAAAAAAGAAGCATTTGATCGACATGATTATAAAAAATTGACGACAGATTTTAACTAAAATCCAATCTATGAATTCACATACTGTGCTTGTAAAGCAATACTTGGAAATTTCACTCAAAATTGCCAACTTGGTAAAAAGATATATAAAAGTGAACTACAGCGAACCAAAAAGGGACATAATTCTGTGTTTTAAGTCAAAACATTTGCATTAGACTATGGTTTAATTTCTTGAGCTTTTAGAATTGCTGGACTTTTTCCAAAAAAAAAAAACCTGTGAATTTTCATTTTCTTAGTCTTCTTTTTTAATATCAAAATTGTCTTGGATTAGATCAACCACAAAGTTGTGATGATGGTCGTCGATGAGTAGCTTTATGATTGTTCTTATTGGGAAAAATATATGCACAAATCCATAAAGCTTATGTCTCATTTATTTTTATTAAGATTAAGACGTCTGAATCTGAATATACATTTGAATGATTAAGATGTTGTCTCTAGATCTGAACACTGAATAATTAATACTCGAGGCAATTTTAACCAGAATCGGCGGTAAATCTCCACCAAGCGAAGGGGAACTTATATTATTACTCGACGAAGTAGATAAGAATGGAGATGGATGTATAAATCTAGAAGATTTTGGACTTATTAACTCAGTGTTTGATCCAACGGTTGAAGATGCATTTGATTTCTTTGATGAGGATCATGATGGGAAAATAACTGCTGAGGAGTTGTTTAATGTGTTTAATATGATTGGGGATGCAAGGTGCACGTTAGAGGATTGTAGGCGCATGATAGCAAGTGTAGATAAAAATGGAGATGGGTTCGTGTGCTTTGAGGATTTCTGCCTTATGATGGAACAGCAGAGATGAAAAACATGTAAAAAAAAATAAAAAAAATTGGGAAAATATTGTTTTATGGGCTGGGATTAATTAGGACCCTTGATCAGGCCAATCTAAAGGCTAGGATTGATCTGCATTTGGAAAGATGTTTGGAGCTGCCGTATGGTATATTTTATATATAAAAATGAGAACAAATTCCTTCCTTTTCATCCTACGATGATTTATGGGTGCATTAGTTGGTTTCTATATTTATCTTTATTTTATGACTACCGGAATGATATTGTTATTTTTTGGGCTCTTTTATTATGTGTGTTTTTTTTTTCTTTTTTTTTTTTGAATTGTGGAGTACAGTGGACATGTTATTGTAGAAAATAACGCAAATAATATTAAAATATAATAGATGGTGTAAAACAATAAAAAGTCTTTTAAATTATTGTTAGAGATGATTTGATGGGGGCAATGTAAATATACTAAAAGAATTATGAATTTGATGATAAATTTAGAATTTACTCTCTTTTTTATTTCTACTTATTCACGATGAACTTTGCACATCTCTTTAAGTCTAGAAGATTTTAGACTTATTAGTTTCGCGTTTGAACTGCCGGTTGAAGATGCTATTCAACGTGTTTAGTATGATCGGTGATGCGAGGTGCACGTTAGAGGATTCTAGGCGTATGATAGCAAGTGTAGATAAAAATGGAGATGGATTTGGGTGCTTGGAAAAAATCCCTTGTTTTCTGTTTTTGGGAAAATGATTGTGTTTAATTAAGGGTTGGGATTAATTAGGACCCTTGATCAGGTCAATCTTCTAATGGCTAGGATTGATCTATATTTGGAAGAATTATCGAGATACGTATACGGTCAAATATCTCTCTATATGACGACGTTTGTCCGGAAATTTAATGGTTCTTTATAGTGAGGTATTTGCGTATGCTTATTAATCGCCATTCGATATTTAGATCTCATTTAAATTTTTTATGAACAAAAGTACGCAAACAATTAGCTTTTTGTACTTTTTATGTTATAAACGAAAACAATA
>NC_081347.1:66262528-66404448 GCF_029784015.1 Lycium ferocissimum
TTTATTTACTTTTTAAGACGTTCGGACGGGTTCGGATGATGAACGTACTTTTCTTTAGTACTCACGAGATACGAGTGTTAACTGCTGACTCTTCTTCAACATCATAAAGTTCTCTTATATTTGCGTGAAGTAAGGGGATTAAAAAACCATCTCGTCTTAAGCGACAAATATTATGTTCAATTATGCTTACCCAATCTTGACAAGGTTGGAAATGTTGTTAATAAATGATGAACAACTGAACGATTTGGATTTCAATATACCTATTTCCTGACCCAAGGGAAAGGTAGAAATTCAAACAAATACACACTTGAAAGCTCATATGTTCAAGAACTAACTGTGGAATTCCAAAATTTTAGAATAAAGAAAAAAGACAAAGAATTAATGGAAAGCACAAAAAATGGGAAAAGTTATTCAGGGGTGATCTATAGTTACTTATGAGATTGCAAGAATTTGGTAATGTTTGCTTAGACTTTATATGTTTATGAAGAAATTTATTAAATATTTAATTATGAATTCAATTACTATTATATATTAACTTAAAAATCACTATTAAAATTCATAAGATTCAATTTTTGAATCCTTTTAACCTTACTCTTATTTCTCTTTCTAGTTGGTCAATCACGATCCATGTCACATGCTGCCATGTTCTGATACAAGCTAGCAATGGGCAAGTAGATACCTAGGAACAATTGCAATAATCTTGGAGAATATTTCAATTATCATATTTCCAATTTCCCATAAGAATGGTACGGACCTAATCAATTTTTTTTTAATAGGATCACATCTTCTTAACTACGTTCCATCTAACTATACCGTTAATTAGGGGTGTACAAAGTAAATCGACAAACCGCACCAAACCGATAAACCGAGTCAAACCGAGAAAAAAACCCGATTAGTGGTTTGGTTTGACTTGGTTTGGTGTTGGAAAAACAAAACCAAATGATAATTAGTTTGGTTTGGTTTTAGCTAAAAAAGTCAAACCGAACCAAACCAACCCGACATTACATGTATTCAATTTTAAAAATATTTTATACATAAAAATATTTATTTGTAATGTAATTTATAAATATTTCTTAAATTTTTTTGGTAGTTTTTAATCTATTATCATATTATTCAAGCTTGAACTTAGAATTTTGAATGTCAATAAGTTTTATATCCTATGGATGTTAGTAACTCATATAAAGTCCAAACCAAAACCAGCTAATACTAATACTAACAAAAGAAATTCAATTTACCACTAGGAATGACAATAATGTTGGATATATCTCTTTAGTTTTGCATAATTGGTTTTTGAGAGTGAAAATACATAACTAAGTTTTTTTTGCTTGTCATGTAATTAATAATTAGCGTGTTATTTATTTTAGCATGACTTAGTATTTTTAGATCATGGTCATTTTCTTTATGGCTTATTAATTAGCAATATTTATTTTAACCCATTTTATTATCTTTTGTTGAATATTTTAATACAATATCATCACTCTTCTCACATTTTGTGTTATTTTCTTATGAAACGCGCCAATTATGTAGTCGTATCTTTACTAGGACTAAAGAAATATTTGAAGTAAAAGTTATATGTTTTGTATCAAGACTATTCCGACAAAAAACCGAAACTCGAGAAAACCGAATAACCGAGAAAACCCGAGTTGAAAAACCCGAATTTTATTGGTTTGGTTTAAAAGTAAATTTAAAAACTCCGACGCAATTAGTTTGGTTTGGTGCTTAAAAAATTCGAACCAACCCGGTCCATGTACACCCCTACCGTTAATAATATTTTATTACCATGACTCAAGATGCTGCCACCATACGTAACTGTGATAATAATATAATAACATTTTCTTAATATAATTAAGAGGTATTGTAAGAATGGATGTGAGAATGTCTAAGAATAATTTGTCTTTGAATTTGAATAACTAATAAGCTACGAGTACGGATTGTTATCTTGTTAATTAAAGAAAGGTTAATAGCAATTTTAGTCCCTCAATTATTGATAAATTTGATCTTATTCCTTATGATATCAGACTAAGTACGTTAAACCTTCGATTAATTGAATTGTGCACTTTTGATCCCTTTACTTGTTATTTACCATAATTATTAATTGTGCAACAACTTAATTACTGATATGTTATGTTAAATTTGCGTTGTTACTCGATAGTTTATGACAATATAGTTCTATAAATAGTTAAATATAACATATTATCTACATGAAGGGCCCAAAAGAACACATTTAATTAATTGATGTTAAATATGCTATTTTATATATCCCAAGGATCAAAAGGAATTGCCAATAACTTAAGGGCCAAAACTGCTATTATCCCATTAAAGAACATTAAACGAACTTTTCTTATTTGTTTTATTTCAAGTTACCTAAAGCACAACAAAGAAGAATTCAAGGGTTAGTGATTCTAAGCATATCGTTAAACAAAAAATAAAACAAGGGAATTTTCTAACATTTCCGATATGAGACAAGTTAATAAATGTTCATTCAATTGTGGCAACTAATTCAAAGTAAATAATTAAACACATGAAAGTCTCATAATAATAATAGTAATAAAAAGTCTTGTTAGGACAAATTAATAATTCAAGACTGCAGGAGTTTTGTGTTTTTTCATGTTTTTATATCACTTCACCTTCCATGAAACTTCGTAGAAAGTTTAGTACATCTTAATCATAGGGCAAAATGTCAGAAAAAATGTGGCCAGCACTTTTCTTTACTCAATAGCTTGGAATTACTAAAATTTAAAGAAGTGTGACAGCTGCTAATAGTGGATATTTTGGACTTTAGGTGAATCATTTTCTCACGGAATTATTGCTTCCCAATTTTAGGTACAAACATATAGTAATAAATGTTTCTTTTTATTGGTAAGAAACTGGCCACCGTCAAAGAGTATGATATAGTGGTTAGAATTTTCCACTCTAAACCAAAAATTCGACAGAAGAATCGCATTTTTAGAAACTAACAGTAAATTTTTCACTAAGGTGTGTTTGCTTCGAAGAAAATATTTTTCATGAAAATGTTTTAAAGTGAGTTTTTTTTACTTATATTTTAGTGTTTGGTATGTAAGCAAAAAGATATTACCCAAAGAGCAGTGGCGGAGCCAGGAATTTGGGGAAGGGTGTGCAAATTTTGTTCTCACTTGTGTTAAGAGTGTGCAAAATTAAATATATACTCATAATCGCTAACATTTAACCTATGTACAACAACGCGTAATTTTTCGACAAGGGTGTGCACCTGACCACCCTTCGCCTAAGGTGGCTCCGCCCCTGCCAAAGAGCATTTATATGTAATCTAGGAAAACACTATGAAGATGGGATGTGGTCGGGAGTGGAGTTTGTAATATAGGAAAAAAAGGAAAAAAACATACTCCTCGTTAGAGCGTTAAAAGAAGATATATATATATATATATATATATATATATATATATATATATATATATATATATATATATATATAGGGTAGGGGTGGGGGACGGGGGCGGAGCCGGAACGCACATCGGTGGGGGGTTCGGCCGAACCAGGTAGCTTTGTCCGAACCATATTTGTATTAGAATTTTTGTCAAATATGTATAAATTATTAATTACGAACCTAGTAACATTAAATAATTAGAACCCCGAACCCACAAGCTCTGAATCCTGGCTCCGCCTCTGGTGGGGGATAATGTGAATGGAGGCGGTTTTCTTTCTTCAAGTACCTAATAGTCCCCACTAATCAGGGGTGAATTTATAGGCTTAAATATGGGACACGTGAATGTGAAGTCATGATCTCTTCGACGTAAAATTAGGTATTTTATGTATATATTGTATAAAATTAGTATAAATATGCACTTGGTTGAATTTTGAGTTGTTTAGCTTGAGTACCAAGGATCAATTTCCACTTAATACATTTTTCCTTTTTTTAATGGTGCACTCATATTCTAGAAATCCTAGATTCGCCTTTACCATTAATTTTGTTGATTTTTAAGGATTTTAACAATGTCAAAGTGGAAGAAGATATTAATTCCTCCGTCTCAAAATATTTGTAACAGATAAACGTATATTAATAGTTTAAATTTTTTATGCTGTTAGTGTCTATAAATAATACTGGAAGCAAAAAAAAAAAAAAAAACACTAGTATTAGTTAAATACATGCATGTATTTTTATTTATTAGATCAAGTTATTTGTACGTGTTCATTGCATGTTGGTCAAGCAGGCATGCACCAGGAAACTAGCAAGAAATTCGGCCAAATTGAAGTGTTAGATAGTATAGTGAATTTGAGAAAAAAAAAATAAACGAAAGCATTTGATCGACATGATTATAAAAAATTGACGACAGATGTGAACTAAAATCCAATCTATCAATTCACATACTGTGTTTGTAAAGCAATACTTGGAAATTTCACTCAAAATTGCCAACTTGGTAAAAAGATATATAAAAGTGAACTACAGCGAACCAAAAAAGGACTTAATTCTGTGTTTTAAGTCAAAACATTTGCATTATAATATGGTTTAATTTCTTGAGCTTTTAGGATTGCTGGATTTTTTTGAAAAAAAGAAGAAGAAATACTGTGAATTTTATTTTTCTTAGTAGGCAGAAATCAAAAACTTTTTCACTTTTTTTGGAATTTTAGAGTTGAGGTTGGAGTTGGAGTTGTATTTGACCATAGTTTTTGCAAATAGTATTTTTTTTGTTGAAATGTCTTGTTTTGATTGTGAAAGAAGTGAAAAACTTGAAAAACAAGTTTTTCTTGTTTTTCAAATTCCAAATACAACTTCAAGTTGTATTTGAAATTTTTATGGCCAAACATTAATTTTTAAAAAAAGCGTAAAAAAATTCCGGAAAAAAAGTGAATAATTCTTATGGCCAAACGGGTTTAGTCTTCTTTTTTAATATCAAAGTATTCTTGGATTACATCAACCACAAAGTTGTGATGATGGTCGTTGGTGAGTAGCTTTACGATTGTTCTTAGTGGGAAAAATATCACAATTTCTTCAAAAATATATGCACAAATCCATAATTTTATACTAAGATTTCATAATCTATGCATAAAATTTCTTAGTGTTTAACTTTTCTTTTATCTTTTAGGAAAAGTAATACATTGAGATATTATAAGCATTTATGAAAATGACAAAAAGTAACATTTTAGTATTATACAGTAAACAATATTATGCTTGCTGGTAAAAAGTTTCACCTACATTCACTCCATAGGAAACTCTATGTGATAATACTAGATGATTTCTTCCGATCCGTCTAAACCTGCTGGTGTGGACACCAAGCACCGTCATAAAAAGAAGAAAGAAAAACTTCAGATTTTGGAGTAATCTCCTTCTAAACCTGCTGGTTTGGACACCAAGCACCGTCATAAAAAGCTTCAGACCATGATATTTTCCCACATAAACATTAAAAGTTTAGATATCCAAATACCATCACTTAATATCCTCTCAGTATAACAGAGTTTGTAAGATGAAAGGCAATAGAAGGATCCTTCTTGCCAAAATCTCCATTCCAATAGGGCATTTTGTTGCCAAAGTCATTGCAATATTGCCTTTGTGAGCACAATAAAAGAACGATAGGTACTTACCTGCATCGGATAGTTACACCAATGGATGCATGACGTGTTTGAATATACATAACGATCACTATACCATGATTAATTAATGCATATTTCCTCTTCACTAAGTCACATAACCATGGTAGCTTGAATTGGTTTGGTGTAATTACCCGCACTTACCTATACTCATCACATCTCAGGAACAAAACATCAAACACCTCTTACTTACTGTCAGAGGGGTACCCAGGATTTTAAGATGTCGGGAGCACTATTATCTTAATATAAATGCCAATAAAATTTTTAATGACGACTGAGGGATAATACTGTGTCGGACCGGTCACTAATAGCGTAGCAGTGGCGAAAATACAAGTATATAGGTCAAATATGTGTAATAAATAAAATTAACACAGTGAAGCAAATGAAAGAGATAGCTCAGTGACTAAGGTCGTGCAACATGTGGTGACAGTGCAGGTTCGAATCTGGACGAGCTCATTTAACGCTAATTGTTTTCCTAAAAATAGGCTCAAAAAAATAATTAAAAGTGATATTCGAATTCGATCCGGGAGGTGACATAAGGAAATACGATTCAACCAACGTACCCCAAAGACACTTTCGTTTGTTAGAGTACACAATTAAATATATGCTAATTTTTCAAGGTATACACACATATATATACATAATTTTTTCCGAAGGGTGGGAGTGCACGTGCACTAGGTCCGCCTCTGCTTACTGTTGTGTTAACAGAAACCCCACCCTTTTTTTTTTGACTAGGTAACAAGCCATTCAGATAGCATATCTAGTGTCTTCTATATTAGTGCATCAAATGAAGATGAAAAAGTGTTGTAACCTAAGTTGCTCGGACTCTTCACTTTCGGTGCCGCACCCGTGTCGACACGACGTGGGTGTGGGATCCATACCCGATCTAGTCAACCAATTTTGGGTACTTTGACCAAAATCAATAGAGAAATTCCAGACAGATTCAATGATTTATGTAATCAAAACAAAAGCTAAGGTGAAATTGAAGAAAATAGAATACCTTGTAATAGAAATTTTTATGTCATTCTTTTTCCTTTTATCTCCTTCCGGGATTCTCCTCAAGTTTTCCACATAATTTAGGTTTTATAACACTATTTTTAGATATTTAAATTATTTTTAGCCGAATCCCAGCACCCGTACCCATACTTGGATCTGTATCCCCGAATCTAAAAAATTAGATCACAAAGGATCCGATGTCTAGATCCGCACCCGTATCGGACACCCACACCCGAGTCCAAGCAACTTAGGTTGTAATTGACAGTAAGAGTGTATGCTATCATTATCAGCAGGACAAGATATACTGGTACACCAATTAGAACTTTGATACTAAATGATAAACTTGATCAGCTGAGAATGTCATACACTAATAAGACAACTGTAAAAAACTACAGACAACAAGAAAGAGAAAAAAGAAAAGAAAGATAACACCAACATAAGATAGCTTCATGCTATATCTAAAATTGGATAAATATGCCTTTTATATCTTTCCTGGTGTTTGACTCTATTCAATCTACTCTTTCAGCCTGCATTTACAAGTTAAATGGCATACTTGTACTTTCATCAAAAGATTCTCAACTTAAGAACTAATTTCTCCCTAGAAGAAAACTGCCGCTAGTCTTTATATAAAAGCCATTGATTATATAAAGACCATTGCATTACTAAGATATGGCTTTGGGTCCATCAAGGTAAATTTAAAGGACATGAAGTTAGTATTACAAACAAGAGGAGGGTGAAGGGGCTTTTGCTTAGTATTACAAACAAGAGGAAGGTGAAGGGGCTTTTGCATCCAAAGTAAATATGTCATATTTTCCAACTCCACATAAACATGAAACAAACAGAGATGTACCAACAGGAAAGTAACTTAAATAGGAGCCCGTTTATGCTAAGATCATTAACAAGTACAAGCGCCAGAAGAGCAGCTTTAACATAAAGATTCAAAATAAAAAGAGAGAGAACTTGCCATTCAAATTCCGAGATATCTCTCACATCTTCAGAACCATACCTTCTCATCAACAGAAAGAACAAATCGAAAATGTTTCTCTTTTTGTCAACTCCTAATCACTGAACATAAAATCAATATCTATAGAATCAATAATAAGTGTTTGCATAATCTATATTTTTGGTGTAAAAGCAGCCCCTTAGCTAGTCGGGATCAGTTCATGGATTTGCTGTATTTGCTAGGAAGGAAGGGGTAGGAGGCTGTTTTGTTTGGTTTCTGTGCTGTCCTCTGTTCTTTTTTTGTACCATCTTGGTACTCTATTACATAATAAACTTTAACCTTACCCAAAAAAAAGAAAGAACTCCTAATGACTGACCAATCATGTTTCTTCTATCACAGAAATAAAGCAGAGCTTAGATAAATAGTCGAATTTTGTCTAACAAAAAAATGGTTCTGAGGCTGTAAATCTGTACGTACAAGCTTGCATCATCTTGAAGGTTCCTTTAGTAGGAAAATTATGCTTTTCTTACCAAACCAACTATGAGAACGTTTTCTATTACAAGTCACAGCCTTTGTTCTTTTAAATAGAACGAGTGATTATACTTACAGCAAATATATAGTGTTTCAAAGTTCTGGACGCAGCAACATAATCAAGACATTTGCTTCTTTACCAGTGAACAGTTAGCTAAGTATATATTCGACAATGAGAAGCATTTTAATGTTGTGATTGTTGTCTAAAATCCCAGCACCATGGTTGTACAAGTGCTTTAGTGATGATTTCTTGTTATAGCTAAAACTTCTCCCAACTTTAAAGCATGATTAACAAGATTCTGCAGGTTAGGTTGATAACAATTGAGGAAATATATGCAGTAAAACATGTAATCAACCCTACCTATTCGACCTAGTGGGTGTATTCTAGTATAAAAAACTGTAATTTACAGCATTCTTGATGCCACTAAGGCAATAATGTCGCACATCAACTAATCAACATGCAAAAGAGAAGCATAATCAGTGTCCTGCAGAGTTAGTCTACCTAAGTATAATTCACTAATATGGTCAGAACATAAAGGGATGCATCTCTTGTTCAAGTTCTCATGTATAGCACCCATTCCTGGAACCCACTTACTTCGATCAAAAGGATCCAAATTAAGAAGATTCTGAAGTAACCTAATACGGTAGACAGTTGTATCTCTTCTGTCACAAAAATGAGCAGCACAGCGGTAAGACGGCTCATCAGAAGCTAATCTAATCAATGCCATCCCTAGAGAACCGTCCACCGGCTTTGGATCAATAAGATCATTATCTCCCATCATTTTGACTTCCCTTTCTGTCGGAAAATTCACTTCTTCTACCCCATTAACATCAGAAACTTTCAGATCTTTGGTGTAATGTCTGATTGCCTCCCGCTTTGTGGATTCATGCTTCTCTGCTAAAGTCAAGATGCACGAGAATCTTAAATGATACGATACTATAATCTTCAACTTTTTGAAGTTGTGGCAGCAGCAAAAGAAATCAAGCCATCTTCTCCCTATACCAGCATACCACTTGATAATATCAGTATCTTCAAGAGCCATTAGTAAACTAATCGGCCTAGGACGGCCCATATGGTTTGTAAATCCAACCAGCTTGACTGCCTTTTTAACAATTTCTAAAGGCGCCTCGACTTTTATGCATAGCTTTGTCAGATCTGCAACAGTCTGATCGGAGTATTTCCTTTCCTCTTCTTCCTCTGCTATCTTTACTTGTTCCTCTAACATCCTTTTTGCTTTGACAGGATTTAAGTACCTGTCAACTTGCTCTTGAAAGTTGTCATAAGAATCCACGAGTTCTTGGGGAAGTTGATCTCTGATCCTTTTTAAGGAGAGAAAGTCACCAGCTGAGAGCATTCGGTGCCATTCCCAGCGATCATCGACGGATTTCAAAAAGTCTTGCATTACTTCTTCAGCCCAAGAATCGAAAATTCGGTTGACTTTGACTTCACTCTCAATCGGGAAATCAGTTTTGAAACCATTTCCACGTTTCGACTTCTTAAATACATGACTGAATATTTTCATTCCCAGTTTCTTCCTATTCGTCTCTTTAGCATTTCTCAACTCCAAAAGTCTAACTTCTTTCTGTCTGAGGTACTTTTTCCTCGCCCTAATCGCCTTTTGTGACATCGGTGGGTGCAAGACAGACGGCTTAACTGCCCGAAGCTCCATCCCCAAAAATTCTATCTTCTCAGAAGTAGCACTATGAATAACAGTCTTAACCTTATCAACACCGAATTCCATATTCTTCTCAACATTCTGCACGAGCCTACTCTTCAAATCCAAAGTCATCAACTTTGTCCCCGACGTAATAACCAATATCTCATCCAAATATCTAACCGCATATATCTTCAACGGCTTATAAAAAGCATTAGCAAGATCATTAGCATCAACTTTCGGATTCTCCCGATTCGTTTTAAGCCTTAGTTCTTGAATTTCCTTATCAAAACTATTAAAATAAATATTAATCAAAATTGAACTCAACCTACATTCTTGAGGAAACCCTCTACCTAAATAACAACCACCTAATTGAATACTTACTATTTCACACTCAAACAACCTTTTTATCAAAACAATCAATGCCACATCACTAATTTTCTCTTCCATAACACTACAAAGCTTATCAACATGCTTATTTTCAAACTTTGAAGGACTCAAACAAACAGTAAACCACCAACTGGGGTTCTCAACAGAGTTTTTAAGGTAACGAATCGCGGTATGTCGACCCATATTAACACGTCCACCATAACAAAATGTCATAAATCTATCATCATATATAGTTTCAAGAATCATTCTAATAGATTCAATAACTACTTTAAGCTTCAAATTAGGAAGCACAAGTGATTTACCTATGATAAAACTGCAATCTTTAACATCAAATTGGTTTGTAGAGAGCTGAAAAGACAGTTCTTGAAGTGAGAAAAATTGGGTTGAGATGGAATTTGGAGTGAGGGTAGTTTTGTCATTTGGTTTGAGGTTTTGGCAAGCTGTGAAGAGGAAAGAGGGTAAAGTGATGACATTTTGGAGGAGGTTGTGGAGCTTTCCATGGTCATAATTGGAGAGGATTAGGTTCTTGATGTCTAATTGAGAAAGGGTTTTTGTGGGGTTTTGGTAAATTGGTGAAGATGAAGGAGAAAAAGTTGAAAGGTGGAGTCTTGGAAGTGAAAAAAATGTAATCTTGTAAGCAAAGTGTTGTGTGATTCTTCTGAAAATCAAGAGCATTGGAGCTTTTGAGGGGGAAAATATTTGATGACTTAGATTCTTCAGTTGCAATTTGAGGTTTTCAGCTTTGGTGGAATGGACTAATATATGGTCAATGAAAAGATTTTACCCAAAATTGTCCCATATCTATTTGAGTTGTCTATTTCGATCCTTAAAAGATAACTTTGAGTATTTTTTGACTCTTGAGTTTTCAAGTGGAATAATTTTGGTCCAACAAACAGGATGAACTGAAGAACTAACAACGATGAACAAAAAAATACGGCAAAAATCAGTTGACAAAACCGACTGACTTTTGTACCAACCGAAAAACTTTGATCTTTTATTTTTTCCAGTTTTTTGGCACAAAAAAAGAATTTGCTTGGAGGGTTTTATTAAAAAAAAAAAAAAAACTAAGATAATTTGAGATCAAACCAATGGAGTTGGTCGGTTTCAGTTGGTTCGAAATTTGATCAATTTTTTTCGGTTAACTTTTGCTATGTTTTTTATAGTCACCGTCTAGTTTTAAGCCCATTCTGTTAGTTGGTCAAAGGTGCTTCACTTTAGCGAACTTACATGGTGATAATGAGAAAGGATGAGGTTCTTGATGTGTGATTGAGAAAGGGGTTTTTGTGGGATTTTGGTAAATTGGTGAAGATGAAGGAGAAAAGGTTGAAAGGTGGAGCCTTGGAAGTGAAAAAAAAATGTAATCTTGGAAGCAAAGTGTTGTGTTGATTCTTCTGAGAATCAAGAGCATTGAAGCTTCGGGGGTGAAGTTCAAACTACTCTGATTTTTCAGTTCAAGTTTGAGGTTTTGATTTTTAGTTCTCGTTTGAGGTTTTCAGTTTGGTAGGAGAAAATTATCAAAATGGTCCCTTATCTTTAGAAGCAGGTTCAGAAAATTATCAAAATGGCAGTATTGATTCTTTAAATTTACCAAAAGTGAGTGTTGACACCCAATTTTTAACGTCCAAAAATTTAAATTAACTAGCCAAGCTTCTTGAAACGCAAATGGAGTAAAAGAATTATTCAGAAAATCAAAAATACTTCCTAAAACAACTTTTTTTGTGATAATTTGCCATTTCTTTGATTTTCAATTTGTTTTGAGGTTTCCCTTCTTTGCCAAGGAAAAGATTTGAATCTTTTCAAAAAAGATGTGGATTTCAAATTAACTTGAGCGAATTTCACTTTGTGAAGATGTTCCACATCGTTCAATTGGAACCCTAAATCAATTTTGGGGTTCTATCCATTTCTCATTTCAGAGACTGGTCTTGGACAATATTAAATGGGGTTTTAAACCCGCAAGAGTAGAAACACTTAAAAACTCGGCTAAGCCTTGAGTTTCGAGGAAGTTTCTTGCTCGTAGTTAAATTTTTGAAGTCTTCCAATTCGTCGGAATAGTCGATTTTGGGTGAAAGGTTGTTCGTCGACTCTCGTCGCTCCCGTCGCTGCTCGGCAAAAAGGTAATTCTCTTTCTCACCTCAGTTTTGATTTGGCATGCTAAGTTACTGATTTGGTTGTATAATCTCCTTCAAATTATTTTTATAGTTCTGTTCATATAGTACGCTGTTCAATTCCCTGCTCTGCTTTTATTTGTTAGACAAGACATCTGATCTTAATAGTATGATTAAGCCCAATGAGTTTAGATATTGAGTTTCCTTTAAAATTTCAAAATGTATGCTGAGCATGAGTTCTTGTACTCTTATTACATTTAAGCATAATGATTTTCATAACACATCTGAGATTCGATGAAATTTAATGGTCTGAACTAGTTCCTAGGATATTTGCTTGGGTCGATGTATGGGGGTTTAAGCATTCAGGGTGTTTCATATGCTTTTACAAGAACCATAGGTTTTAGCCAAGCTAGCTATTTTTTTTTTTTCTACGACTAAGTCTTTCCTTAGAAAATAAGTACAAAAGATCTATTTTAATGAAATTGCCTATTGTTCAAATTTTGAAATCTGTTATGATCAGCTTTCTTATAAGGATTTAATAAGTAACTTTATTATTAGTTGTTTTCTCTGATAGTCCTGCTTTTTAAGTGTTGAGAGGGTAAATATTTTGGTCTTGTGTCATTTTTGGCCAGTCAATTGTTTCAGTATTTATGGAGTGTTTTAGCTTGCAAAATAAGGTCAGTTTGGTTTTCTTGAAAAATTAATAGAATGTGATCTGAGTTGTACGGTGGCTGCTTATTTCTAGTTCAAACTCCGGTTCCTTTTGCTTTGACATTAATTTTGAGGCTAACAACGGCTTGAGGTTCTGGTTCAAATATTAAACACTTGAGTTGCATCGGATCAACATCGGGAAACAAATAAACTGCAAAAGCAACTAAGTCAACGCCTATTTGCTGTGGATCTACTGGCCCGGACGCTTGAATCTATTCCACTGCAAACAACCGAATATACTACTGCAGGATCTTCCGCTGCTTTACTAATCTTTAGCTCTGTATACGGTAAAAACCGGATTAATGCTTGGCCGGTGAGACCGGGGACCAAGAAAAGGAAGAAAACAAGCACGAGCGCTCAGACCGAGGGTATTGCATCAGTAGTAGTTGATCAGAAGAAGTCGGAGGAGAACCGTAAGGTCCGATTTATCCGGGGCAAACTACTTATCAGTTAGTCCGGTTTCTACATGGCCGAGTTGATCGTGGCCGTTGGTCCGGTTTCTTCATGGTCGAGTTGATCGTGGTCGTTAGTCTGGTCAATCAGTTATTCAATTGCCACGTGTGAAGACCGTTTTGCCACCTATTATTGCCAATCGTACGGGTGTCAAACCGTACGACCTAACCTTATCCATATTAGGGCTTCCTTTATTCTAAAAGGGCTTTATGATATATGAAAGGCCTATAGAGAAAAAGCTTATAAATAGGGGCGACTTCCCCTCGCTTTTTAGGGGTTAGCTTTTCAGATCTAAAATATTGTATTAAAATTTATATTGAAGCTTTCTCTCTCTCTCTCTCTCACTCTCTCTTTCTAATTTTGGTCCGGGGTGTAGTGTTAATTTCATTCAACCATATTCGATATAGCACTGAAATATACATATATATGTAGCTCAAATCCATAATATTAGCACATAGATTTATATATATAAGTCATCTATAAACGAATCCACATATACATTCCTCATTAATCGAAATAGATTAAAGTATCCACATATCCTATACCTCATTTACAAATTCAATTTATTACCTAATTTTGGGGTAAATAGTTTGGCGCCCACTGTGAGGCTAAGATAATAGTGGTCTTTGATCTCGGTTTCGGTCACTCACCCATTAAGATTTTTCAATCTTTCGTTCGACTCTGTGAAAACGGACCAAATGGCAAGCAGTGGACAATCTGGTCACGACAACAACAATGAGATTGTGGCCGAAAACGACAACAGTAGGCTACGGGGATTACCAACGGAACCCGTCGACCCAAATACCGTTGATTCAAGGGAGGGCCTCGGCCAAGCCGACCGTGAACCGGGGGAATGCCGCCCGGCCCGGCCACCCCGGTCCGCTTAAATACTCTCAATTCAATTACTTTGTCCCGAGCACAAGGCCGAAAAGTGCCAAATACCCCGGATGATATTAACTTACGTCTTATCTTTGAAATGTTACGGGAACGAAGGCATATTCTTAACAAGGAGTCGATAGCCCGGTTGCAAAACAAAAATGATGGAACGACTCCGGAAAAGACGAAGGTCTTGCCGAACCCAAAAGGGATGAAGCACGGATGGTCGAAACAATGGGTCGGAGGCCCGGATTCGTCCCCGAAGTCTTTGAAAATGCTCGAAACATTGGTGAAGCAGGTAGACTCAGCCGAGAAGAGGGTGAAAACATATAACTCTCGGGTGGACCAAATCCCTGGGGCTCCGCCCATTCTGAAAGGACCAGATTCGAAGAGGTACATTCAGAGGCCTTTTCCTCTGAGTGCGGCTCCGAAGTTGATCCCGAAGACGTTTAAAATGCCGGATATCCAGAAATATGACGGCATAACGGACCCTCAGAAACACGTGACTTCATACACCTGTGCCATAAAAGGCAATGATGTCGAAGAGGATGAGATTGAATCCATATTGTTGAAAATTTTTGGGGAAACTCTGTCAAAAGGAGCATTGACTTGGTATGACCATCTGCCCGAGCATTCAATCACCTCTTTCGAAATGCTCGCGGATGCGTTCATAAAAGCTCATTCCGGTGCCAAAAAGGTGCAGGCCCGTAAGGCGGATATTTTCCGGATAGCCCAAAGGGATGATGAGTTATTGCATGAATTTGTCAACCGCTTCCAAAGGGAACGGATGGAGCTCTCTCCAGTTTCGGAGGAATGGGCTGCACAAGCTTTTATCAAAGGACTCAATCCACGGAGTTCAACGACCTCGTTCAAACTGAAGGAAAATTTGCTGGAGTATGAGGTTGTGACCTGGGCGGATGTCCACAACAGATACGAATCAAAGATTCGGGTGGAGGATGACCAGCTCAAACTTCCCCCGGGTCCCGTAAACATGAACAAAGGCTCTGAGAGATCGAGGAAGAATTACGATCCGGAGTCAAGGCTATCGAGGGAAAGATATCGGCCATATTCTCATTCAGAAAAGTCAAGCTTCAGGTCGAAAAAATCGAGGATTGGTCCCGGTCAATTCTCCAGCAGGGGAGATAGACGGACTGAGCGGCCATCGAACAGCCGAGGGTTGTCATTTAAGAGTGATGCGGAAGCTCGGCTACCAGCGAGAGACCGCCAGGATATCGGAATACAACTTTAGTTTCAATTCCTTGGAACTTGTCTCAGCCATATGTCACATCGCAGAAGCAAGGTGGCCGAGACCATTCAGGTCAGATCCCGATCAACAGGACCCGAACGTGATATGCGAGTACCATGGAACCCATAGTCACGGGCGAAGGCGTCGCGATTAAGAGAAGAGGTGGCCGTTTTGAAAAATGGTCACCTTCGTGAATTTCTGAGTGAGTGGGCTAAGGGCCACTATAAGGAAAGGAGTCAAACAAAAGGGTTGAACCGGTGAAACCTCGGCATATAATCAACATGATAATCGGGGTACGAGATGCTCTGGGGGCCGGTAATGAAGGGACAAAGGTTTTATTGTTCGAGAGAAGCGCGGGCGGGATTACGTACCCGAGGGTTCTATCACCTTCAGCAATGAGGATGCGGAAGGCATCATTCAACCGCACAATGATGCGTTGGTAATTTTTATTCTGATATTTAAATCACAAGTTAAACGTATTTTGATTGACCCAGGTAGCTCGGTGTCACGCCCCAAAACCCACCTTGGACGTGACCGGCATCCGATGTCATAAACAACATCGGAAGAACCTAAACAACATAATAATAATACTTGAACCCGCCAGGTTCAACATTCGCCTCCAACAGTTTATACATTAAACGTAACAAATCATGAATACATAAACTAAATCAGCGGAAGTCTTTAATATCATAAAAGTCGGTCAAACGTGACGATGCCCGAAGTTAACAAAACTCGACAACTACCCACAAGAATGTATACTATGGAGCTTCTAAGATAAAGGATTAAGAGTCGACTCATCGGGACGCTTGGGACAACTAATGTAACAAGTAAGTAAATCAACGGGGTGTCCCACGAACGAATGTGTGGGCTCACCAAATTATCCATACAATGAAGTCCTTCCTAAGCACACAGGTATCACGAACTTTTCTTCTCCGTTACCTAACATACCATCAAAAACAACAATGGTATGCACAGTACTTTGTACTCGGTGAGTGCCTCGAGGGACAATGAATAATACGAAAATAGAGTAAAATAATCCATGAAGAAATCGATCTTGAAAATCATATGAAATCAACATAAGGGTAGTTATTCGGTTTATGTATCCCAATAATAAGTATCAAAACCCATTTATAAAGCCTCTTGTTAAGTTACAACTTCAAATATGCCCTTTTTAATCAATTAAGATAGTCGTCAATAATTCCATAAGAGAATAAGAATGTCACACATGCCAATACAGAGCTCGAATCAATCATATCGCGCATAGCGCACACGCCGGACTATGTAGTACACGGTGGCTATCCTTCCTCCCGAATAGCTAGGCATAAATCACACCCCGAGGTAGCGAACCCGGCGGTGGCTATCCTTCCTCCCGAATAGCTAGGCTTGAATCACACCCGGGTAGCGAACCCGGCGGTGGCCACTCTTCCTCCCGAATGGCTAGGCAATGACACACTAGGATCCATAGTGGCTACCCTTCCTCCCAGAGTAGCTAGGCCAAACACAACAACAAAATTCATAGCATAGAAGCCGATTCACAATTTGTCTCAAAATAGTCACACCATCAAATAGCATTAAAGTTCATTATGCCATTACGAAAATCCATAATATCATAGATAATTACTTTATCATAGTTCCTTTGTAAAATCATCAATACCAAAAATTAACCATCATCACCGATCATCTCTTATAGAAGAAAATGATTCATAATATCACATACATATATAGGGTTTGTTACAATCTAGATTTAATGTGGGCTTGTCCCCTCACGCACATTAACCATTAATCGGAGACATGTAATAAATTTCGAGAGTGTAAAACCAATTCGGCATATCATTCAAACATGCTTTTATAAAGAATCAATCTTTCAAGGGAGTTTGCAAAGAGACACATAAATTACCTTTATATTCAAAAAGGATTTTTTTTTTTTTTAAAGAGACATAGAAATCACCATAAGATTTTTAAAAGGGAGACATACCTTAATTTGTTAAACAAGGTTTAACAAATCACTTTTCTAATGAAGAATACCCAAACCCTAGCTTGAATTACTTTGGAAAGAATTATGTTGCAAACCCTAGGTTTTGGTCATAAAATCATGTTAGAAAGGGATTAGGAACTTGAATTCAACCTAGAATCATGGTAACACTTACCTTGTATGGTTCTTGAGGCTTGGGACTTGTTCTTATTGACTTTAGGGTAAATTTTCGTGAATGGGGTCTTTGGGGAAATAAACCCCAAACCTTAAATATAACCGAAAACGCGTAAACCGACTTTTTGACCTAAATCCGACCCGATTCGCGATTGGTCCGCGATGCGGGACCATCGCGCAATGTTCTGCAGCTCAATACTCAGACTTGCGCGATTGGCCCGCGATGCGGGGCCATCGCACGCGCCCCCACGCGCCTGAAAAGTCGGCGTGTGTCGGTTCTACACAGTGTTCGGTAAAATGGACATAACTTATTGTACGTAACTCCGTTTGGGCTGGGATACCTACCGTTGGAAAGCTATTTCAAATATCTACAACTTTCATTGAGGAAGTGTTTCCAAATTCACAACAAATTTTCATGAAAATCGCCCGAAAGACAGACACTTTTACCAAACTTAGGCGGGTTTAAGAGCCTTAAGAACTTCACTAATTGGTTTGACTTCAAAACGACCATCCTCCACCCGAATTCACCAAGAATGGATTCATATAGATAAAATATCATCTTAATACTAGATTTTTACATATTCACACCTAGTTCAAGTTTACGGGGTGTTACACTCGGCTAACATCATCCGGTGAAGAGTGGTTGAACAGCTAAGGTTACTCGACCAGATTGTACCGGTAGCCCGGGTGCTCAGCGGGTTCAATATGGCGAGTGAAACCACGAAAGGTGAGATTTCTTTGCCGGTCAACGTTGATGGCACTATCCAGCAAACGGTGTTCTATGTAATTAAAGGGGATATGAAGTATAATGCATTCCTGGGTAGACCATTGATACATAGCATGAGAGCCGTGCCATCAACATTACATTAGCTGCTAAAATTCCCGACACCGGAGGGGATAAAAACTATCCGGAGAGAACAACACACGCCGCCTGTGAAGATGTTCGCGGTCGAGGAAGCATCACTATTCCTAAAAAACCGGATAAAAAAGAGTCAACCGGGGGTAAGAACTCGAAAATAAACTACGGTGCGCGGGTTCGATCACGAGCGAAGGATTAGACCGGGGCATAAAGAGGATGATTTCGGTATACCCGGATCATTCGTCTTCTTGGGATGACTCGGATGCAACCAAGTCTACAGTAGAGGAGTTGGAGCAAATCATCTTATTTGAGCATCAACCGAATAGAAAGGTATACCTGGGCACGGGGTTAACCTCGGAGCTCAGGAACAAATTAATTAAATTCCTTCAAGCTAATGCCGATTGTTTCGTATGGTCGCATATAGATATGAAAGGTGTGCCGCCGGAAGTAACAACTCACAAGCTCGGCCTCGACGGGAGAATTTCCCGGTGAATCGAAAACGGAGGCTATGGCAAAAACGAAAACACGCCGCGTAAGGACGAGTAACAAAGCTTTTGAAAATAGACTATTCGGGAAGTAAAATACCCGGATTGGTGGCTAACGTAGTGAGTGGTGCGAAAAAAAGATAATAAATTTCGAATGTGCGTTGATTATAAGGACCTAAACAAAGCATGCCCGAAGGATTCATTTCCGATGCCTCACATCGATAGAATGATCGATGGGACGGCCGGGCATGAGATGTTAAATTTTCTCGATACTTACTCTGAGTATAATCAAATCCGGATGCACCCGGAAGATCAGGAGAAAACATCCTTTATTACCCGGTATGTGACTTATTGCTACAATGTCATGCCCTTCGGATTAAAAAATGCCAGTGCAACTTACCAATGCCTAGTTAATGGAATGTTCGAAGAATAGATAGAAAAAACAATGGAAGTTTATATTGATAACATAGTTGCCAAGTCCCTGGAAACAGAGGACCATTAAAAACATTTGCAGGAAACCTTCGATGTGCTCCGAAAGTACAACATGAAGCTTAACTCAGAGAAATGCGCCTTCGGTGTCCGGTCGGGCAAGTTCTTGGGTTTCGTGGTGTCTAGCAGGATTGAAATCAACCGGACAAGATCAAAGAAATCGAGGATATCGAGGTAGTAAATAACATCAAAGGAGTGCGAGAGGCTTCTAGGAAGGATAGCGGCGTTGAGTCGGTTCATATCGAGATCTTCGGACGAAGAGTCGCCGTTTCTTCTCCTTATTAAGGAAGAATAATGACTTCGCTTGGACACGGAGTGCCAAAAAGCCTTACAAGAATTAAAGGAGTACTTATCCAGCTCGCCTCTGTTGCACACACCGAAAGCGGACGAGCAGTTTTTTCTCTACCTTGCCGTGTTCGAGATAGCGGTAAGTGGTGTTTTGGTCCGAGAAGAGTTAGGTACGCAATTTTCCATATATTATGTGAGTAGAACTTTGGGGGATGCGAAGACCCGTTATCCCCATCTTGAAAAGTTGGCATTGGCACTGGTGAGTGCTTCTAGAAAGCTCAAGCCTTACTTTCAATGCCACCCGATATGTGTAGTGACCACTTATACTTTAAAGAACATTATGCATAAACTGAAATTATCGGGTAGACTAACTAAATGGGCTGTAGAAATTAGCGGATATGATATCGAATACAAGCCTCGGACGACCATCAAGTCCCAGATCTTAGCGGACTTTGTGGCTGACTTCACCCCGGCCATGGTCCCCGAGGTTGAGAAAAAACACGCGCTAACCTCGGGAAAGCCTCGGGTATTTGGTCGCTACACGGACGGGGCCTGGAACCTTAAGGGTTCCGGGCTAGGAATCGTTCTTAGAACCCCCGCTGGGGGTGCGATTCGGCAATCCATTAGAACAGTTAAATTGACTAACAATGAAGCTGAGTATGAGGCTATGATTATAGGTTTGGAGTTAGCTCAGAGTATGGGGGCCGAAATAATTGAAGTAAAATACGACTCCCTCTTGGTCGTTAATTAGGTGAATGGCGTCTTCGAGGTTAAAGACGAACGGGTGCAACAGTATCTTGAAAAAATCCAAGTGATACTTCACCGGTTTAAAGAATGGACCGTACGGTATGTACCCGAGGGAGCAAAACGGCGAAGCGATGTATTACTAATTTGGGATCCTCGGTCGAAGGGAAGAAATCAACCCGGGGCGCGGGTGCCAACGATGAATTCGGCGATAGAAAACGGGCGTGCGGAAATAAACACAATGGGTTTAACTTGGGATTGGCGCAACAAATACATCGACTGCGGCAAGATGGAAAGCTCTCGAGGGACCCAAAGAAATCACGATCGGCGGGGACAAAAACGGCACGGTTACCTTGGTAGACGGTCGGTGTATCGACGGTCTTTCTTCGGTCCCCTGGCCAAGTATTTAGATCTCGGAGAAACCGAGTACGTGATGAGAGAAGTACACGAGGGGACTTGCGGCAATCACTTCAGTGCTGAAGCCTTAGTCCGGAAAATCATCAGAGCCGGTTACTACTAGAACCAGATGGAAGAAGATTCGAAGAATTTTGTCCGAAAGTGCGATGGGTATCAAAGACATGCCCGGATGATTCATCAGCCCGGGGAGTTGCTGCACTCGGTGATATCACCTTGGCCATTCATGAAGTGGGGGATGAACATTATTGGTCCGTTACCATGGGCACCAGGTAAGGCCCGTTTTATTTTATTTATATTGATTATTTCTCCAAATGGGTTGAAGCGCGACGCCCGAAAAGATAAGAAAAAGTTCTTGACTTCATATGGGACCACATTATTTGTCAGTTCGGTATTCCGGCTGAGATAACTTGTGACAACGACCCTCAGTTCGTTGGTGGCAAAGTCAATAATTTTCTCGAAGGGTTGAAGATCAAGAAAATTGTATCAACTCCGTATCACCTGTGTGCTAACGGACAAGCGGAATCTACGAACAAAACAATAATTCGGAATGCGAGGAAAAGACTTGAAACATCAAAGCATTGCGAGGGAAATACTACCGAGGGTACTGTGGGCCTACGGAACCACGTCAAAATCGAGCACGGAGAAACACCCTTCTCGTTGGCCTACGGGGCCGAAGCCCTCGTTCCGTAGAAGTCGGTGAATCGAGTCTCCGATTCGATTACACCGGCTGAGGATCGAAACGAGGAGGCCATGGCGGTAAGACTCGATCTCGCGGATGAATTTCGCGCGCGTTGGTCCGTATTGCGGCCCGAAATGAGATGATGGAAAGGTACTATGCCGGAGGACAATTTTTGACATTTTCAAATTGGGGACTTGGTACTTCGAAAGGTTACCTTGAACACTAAGCACCCTAATGACGAAAAACTGGGCCCGAACTGGGAAGGGCCGTATAAGATAACGGGTAAAGGATCATATCAGCTGGAATCCATGGATGGGCAGCGGTTGCGCAATAACTAGAATGTGGCTCATTTGAAGAGATACTACTGCTAAGGTATGGACATCTTTGTTTATTTACTAACTTTTTCTTTTTTGCAGGAAGCCGAGTACCGGATAAAGTTAGATGCTAGGTCTGAAAACACGTGTTGCACTCTTTTTCTTAGTACGGTTTTTTCCCAAAACGGGTTTTCGGACAAGGTTTTTAATGAGGCAACAAGTACAACGTGTTACTAGAGTGAAACGAGGACGAATGTCCGGAAGCTCGGGGCCATACCCTACGAGTGAGAACTTGATAGTGCTTACGGATTTGCGGCTCGAATAAGCCTTTGAGGGGACTCTTACCCACCCGCGGTCGAGGTTTACCGGTTAGGGCGAAAACGGAGGAGCTCAAAGCGGTTGCCTTTGGGTCCTCGATAACGTAGGCTTTTTACGTATTACGGTTTCGATGTAAGGACGAAAACGATCAAGAATGAATCGTGTCCACTTAATACTTGCAAACGCAAAAAATCGAAACGGACGCCGTATTAGGTTTTGATGTAAGGACCAAACGATCAGAACGAATCGTGTCCACTTAGAATTTGCTACGGCAAAAATAGAAGGAAACGGATAAAGCCCTCATATCATGTACAGACTTAAAGATTATTGAAAAATCGGAGTATTATATTTCGGATATGTCTTTTTGTTAAAGCACACTACCCCGAAAATCGGGCATCATTTTATTCATATACCCTACTCCGAGCATTACAGTCGAAATTCGACAAAGGCAACGAGGTCACATTGAACCGAGCTAAAATCTTAACACCCTCGAATGGGGAATGCTATATCAAAAATTGATAAGGCAGGGATTCAGGTGTTCGAACCTAATCTACGATAAGTGAATAGCCAAAAAATATCGGCCCTAAAAATGCCTAACGTGATTCGGAGACGTCTGAATTCACAAAGCATAAATAAGTCCCACGGGCAAACCACTTGATCCAATTCCCAGACAAAATGAGCCGGACGAAGAGAAAAGCCAAAATATGGACATAGTCTGAAAAAGAGACTCCGAAGTCTCTGCTGGTCCTTATAACGGACCAGCCATTCGGCCAAAGGTCATAACAAGCATTCAAAGCAAAGGAATTAAAGAAAAAATACACATTTCATATATGTAGGATTTTTACACCTGAAATTCCTTAAAAAAAAAAAAAAAAAAAAAAAAAAAAAAAAAAAAAAGAGGAGAAAAAAGGTAAAAAACAGAATGAAGGCTAAGTACAGGCCTTGATCTATCCGGTGTGGCTCGATCCAGAATGTTCGAACACTGTTCTCTCGAAGTCTTCGGAATGCAGGTGGCCGGGCTTTTGGCCTTCCTCGGTCTCTTAGCCTCGAGTGTCGGGCGGGAGATCGGTAAAGCCACGCTCGAGCTTATCGAGGGTGATCTCGAGACTTCCGTTCATGCTCTCGCAATCGTGGAGTAAGCCTCGGCGGCTTCCCGCTACTCCTCGGGGCTTCCACGCCGTCGGCCCGGGCCAGCTTCGCCACTAACTCATCCCTCTCTTCATCGAGGATTCTTTGGAATTGAGTGGCCGACTCAAGCTCGACTTTGAGAAAATCATTGGCCTCGACTCTCTCCTCAAGTGTGGTTTTCAGCTCGTCACATATTCGGGCCCTGTCCTCGGTCTTTTGCTCGAATACCTTCATTCTCTCCTTATATTTGGCACTCTCGAATTCAAGCCGTCGATGCCTTTTGGCCATGGTCACCGTATCAGACTTGACCGAGTCAAGCTCTCCTCGGAGTTGAGAGATAATAGTTTTGAGCTCACTAAGTTTGGAAGAAAGACGAGCGTTGTCTTGACTGAGACCCACTTTCTCCGCTTCCAGAAGCCGGTTCTTCTCGATCATCCCGGCCAACTCATCTTTTAATCGAAGGTTTTCAGCCTTCGTTGCATCAAGCTCGGTCGAAGGTTGAGGTGAGGGAAAGCTGACTTTCTCGGGTCATCCTCCTTCACTTGCAAAGGTCTTTGGAACTTCTCCGTTTCCCGGGCCGGGCGCCAGGGGCCTCTGGGTCGTCTACCTCTTGCTGAGCACGGATAAAGGCCTCGTTAACGAGCACCACACTCTATAAAAGAAACGGAGAAGTTAAACGAGAAACTAAAATTCACATCGAATTACACAAGGGTAGGCTGATAAGCTTACCCGATTACCAGCATGCATGCCTTCGTTAATTAGGCTCTGCTAAGGGATTCCGGCCATCTTTCTCTTATTCGAGTCCGAGATGAGGGGCCTAAAATCGCTTGCCACTCCCACCGGATGAGACAGAAAGCTGCAGTCCTTGGGGACGGTAATCACAGCTGATTTGGTCCTTCTAGGTTCCATTTTGGGAGCCGGGAAAGTGCGCACTAAGCTCTCCCTTACACCAGTTTTAGTGGACCAACTAGCTTCCCTCGTAGCTCGAGGGATGGGAAGATGTCCCAAACCGGCTTTCTCCGGGTCGGAGGTGTTTCTAGAAACATATCGTCGAGGTTGTCCGACCTCGGAGCAGCAGGAGAGGCCGGAACAGCAGCAGCAGCCTCGGAAGGAGCAGGTACCTCGAATGTGGTAGATTGGTCCCCGGCGGGCAGTGAACCAGTATCCGTTGGAGCCTCAGTGTCGGGCATCGGCTCAGCTCCTTGATCGGCCTCGACAGTCGAGTCAGGCCCGGATCTCCTTGTCCTTTGCAGGGGAACCTCCTCAGAAGAGGCATTACCTGAAATATCAATGAATTCAATGGACCTTAGAGGTGCCGGATAAAGGGTTTCTTCCCCCACAGTTGTTAGCGGCAGTCGAGCGGAAGGTCTCCCGCCGAACGAGGCGGAATGGGTGTGCTTCTTCCTCCCATCGCATTCGATGGATGAGCGCATGCCGACCCATCGGATAATCAGATCGGGCTCTTCTTCATCTCTTAGAGTTCGGACGACGCTCCTAACCCTTTTCCTCGATTTCTGCCCTTTCTCCGAGGGCTTTCTTCACCTTTTGTTAGCGGCAACGATGATGCGGGATGACCCGATCGAATCAAATTCTGATGCCAGCATAGCTTGCTCGGCTGCTTCCTCCGGTCTGGGTCCACCGAGCCCTTGGGTAAACCTAAATATCGAAGAAGTTATAGAAAAGAAAAAGTGGAAGATACGTTATCCCAGGTCAAATGTAGTATTTACCATGATTTGGGCAACCCATCGGCCACGCGACAGAATTTCCCATATCAGTTCTTCATGGGTATGTCGGTCGAGAAGTGCTTCGACCCACTCGTTCATGTGTGGAATGGCCGGAGGTATCCATGCCACGGCTGATAAAAAGAAAAGGGGGGAATGTAAATACAAAGGGTTTGATAAAATAATCCAAGAATAAATTAATGAAGGGAGAACTGAAACTTACGGTTATCGTTCCATTTTTTCGGAAAGGGCATTTACTCAACCGGAATAATGTCCGCGTTTCTCGCACGAAGCGTAATCTCTTGACCACAGGTCGTCTTCATCCATTTTTTAGAAGATCAGATTCCGGCCTCGCTTGGCGAGCTTTATTACACCCTCCGAAATCGCCTCGGGGAGTATAAGCGGATCAAATGGGTCATCGTGAATTCCTTTTTGGCGTTGTTGGCATCACCGAGCAGAACTACGGTCCTCCGTATTATCGGACCAATTTGGGCAAGGGTTACATTATAAGTCTGGCACATCTCCAATATAACCGGATCAATTGGGGGTTTGAGCTTGAGAGTGAAAGGATAGGTGTAAACATACAAGAAGCCTTCTCTATGGTCGGTAATTGATTCATCAGGAATGGGGGTGAACACTTGCACCGGATGGTTATTCCATCCACAATCAGCCCGGACCTGATCAAGTTTATCTTCGGTAATGGACGAGGGATATCGCCTTACGTCGTACCCTCTATCCGCAACTAAAGAAGGCTTATCGGCTTCGAATTCTTTATTATAGTTGGGCTCAGACGGTACTACGTCTAAAGCAGTAGGCTCGGCTACGTTTTTTTCCTTATGTTGAGAAATCGGCTCGGCTCCTTGAGAAGAAACTGAGGAAACGTCTTAGGAAGTGGTTTCGATTTTGGCAGACATTCGGAAGAAATGGTAAAGGAGATTGAAAATTTGGTAAGGGAGAAGTTCCAAGAAGAGAGAAGCAGCAGTAGAAAGAAGAATTGAAAATGACAAAGAAGAAACAATCGAAAAACAGCAGATAAGAGGTTTCTAACAATCAATGTATGCAACGAATTTGAGAATGAGAACGGTTAAATCAACGACAAAGGTGAGATGCGGGTGATTTAAAGTGAAGATGAAGATGAATTGAAGGAGAGAAGAGAAGTAAAATGAAGCAAAAGTGAAGAAGTGAAGGGGTAAAATGTCTTATATAGGCATGGGGTCTGAGGCGGTTACAGATCCCAACCAACCGGGGGATGCCACGTGTCCCATAATTAATGAGACGTGATTTGAAAAGACGTGCGTAACGAAGGTTATTGGCCGTTCGGGGTGTGACACGTGGCTGATGGCAGAAGGACGTGACGTAACTGTTCCCGCCAAAATGAAAAGATAAGAACGAGCCTATGGAACCACCGGTTTCGTGACTCATCCACTTCTCGTTACTCCTGCAAAGCTTCGGTCAAGAAAGTGTGGGGACTATCTGTATACGGTAAAAACCAGATTAATGCTTGGCCGGTGAGACCGGGAATCAAGAAAAGGAAGGAAATAAGCACGAGCGCTCAGACCGAGGGTATTACATCAGTAGTAGTTGATCAGAAGAAGTCGGAGGAGAACCGTAAGATCCAATTTATCCGGGGCAAACTACATATCAGTTAGTCCGATTTCTACATGGCCGAGTTGATCGTGGCCGTTGGTCCGATTTCTTCATGTCCGAGTTGATCGCGGCCGTTAGTCCGGTCAGTCAGTTATTCAATTGCCACGTGTGAAGACCGTTTTGCCACCTATTACTGCCAGTCGTATGGGTGTCAGACTGTACGACCCAACCTTATCTATATTAGGGCTTCCTTTATTCTAAAAGGGCTTTATGATGTATGAAAGGACCATAGAGAAAAATTATAAATAGGGGGCACTTCCCTACTTTTAGGGGTTAGCTTTTCAGATCTAAAACATTGTATTAGAATTTATATTGAAGCTTTCTCTCTCTCTCTCTCTCTCACTCTCTTTCTAATTTTGGTCCGGGTTGTAGTGTTAACTTCATTCAACCATATTCGATATAGCACTGAAATATACATATATATCTAACTCAAATCCATAATATTAGCACATAGATTTATATATATATATAAGTCATCTATAAACGAAGCCGCATATACATTCCTCATTAATCGAAATAGATTAAAGTATCCACATATCCTATACCTCATTTACAAATTTAATTTATTACCTAATTTCGGGGTAAACAAGCTCAAATGGACATCAAACTAAGAAGCTCTAATCTGATCTGATCAAATGCCTTTGGGTAAAGTTAACCAGTTTTGTTTTCTCAATTTGAGGGTAGCTGGCATTACTATCCACTCACCCTTTAAATGATGTATTGAAACTCCTCATTCTTACATGATTTGAAGCTAGTCCAGCAGGTGTCTTTTTCCTTGAAAAGAGAATTGTGTTCTTTTTCATTGCTTTGCTGAATGTGCAGACAAGTTGAATATTATCTTTCCAATCTTGTTTTAGTTCAAAATGAGTCTAGAACCATGCCTTACTTATTTATCTGTAAGTAGTAATCAAGTGCTGGTCTCAGTTTATTTGTTTTATTATAACAGTAGCTTGTCTACATTTGTGTATGGGATCTATAGCTTATCAAAGTTTGTCAAATATATTTTATTTTGTCTGAATTCATCTGAACAATTTGTTAGTTAATAAAACCCGGTATGTGTAAAATGGTTAAGAATGCTACAACCACCCCCATTTCTGTTTGCTCCCCCTTGTCCCTCGGGTATTTAGAATAATATTTAATGGTGATATAGATTAGTTTTGTTGAGGAATCTGTATGTTTTTTTAACTCAGTTATGAGGTTAGAATTAGTATTGAATAGGATCAAGAACCTGCCTTAAGCAAATGTAATGTCTTACTTCTTAATTGACATCCAGCCTCAGTAAAATCGACGTATGTTGGTGTGTGTAAAGAACAATATGTTTTTCCTAAGTAAGTTAGTAAATGACTTCTGTGGTAAATTAACATGCCATAAGGTGTATAATTTCACTTCATAACAATCCTAACTCCTAAAATGATTCTGTCCATTATGGGATGTTTTCGATAGCTCTAGAACTTGACTTTTGGTCATCTTAGCCCATTTGTTAAATTTGAACCAAGTTATGATAATTATATAGAGCAGAGTGCCTTGTTCTACTTGATATTATCTTGTTATAAGTACTTGTGTTTACAAATACTCATTCTTGACCCCTCTTTTCCTTGCATGACATGGGGAGTTTCAAATCCCAAACATATTTGAGTTGTTGCCTTGTTGTTGTTTGTTGTGGTTGTCCGTTGTTTCTATTTGTTACTGCACCATGTTATCAAGAGGTTGCTGTCTTGTGTTCTCAAAGAAACAAGTGTTTCACTTTGAGTTATGCTTGTGGCTGCTATGAACAACTGTTACTACACTGTCATGTCTCTTTTTGGAAGAATTATTGTTGTCTCTGGTTGCCTACTGCTGGTGCATATTTGAGAGATTGTTGTGTTTGATTGATTCCCCTGCTATGTTCTAAAATGCCCTTCTATTCTGCTGAATTAAAAAGAACAAATGCTTCACTTGAGTTTTGCATCTTTTGGTCAATTCTTCTTTACACAATTTTGAAAGTACTTTAGCCATAGTCGTGTTTGACTTCAATGAAACAACTGGTGCTTGTTACAAAGAAAAATATGAGTTGCTATTGTTGTGAAATAGTTGGTGCATCTAATACATTAAACGATAACCAAAACTTGTTCCTTTTTAGTGATTGAAAACAGTCATCATACTTTGGAACTGTTTATTGCCCCACCAAATGCTATTTTCTGAAGAAATCGTTGCTGCATTAATGTTGTACTGATTTCACTGATTTGAACAGAATACTACATTTGGACCAATGAGAAAATTTAATTTGAGGCCATGCCTTGTCCGGAAAGGTTATCCCTCGATTTAGGCAATGATGACCTCATAATAATATCACAACGTAGGAACCAACATGCGTTTGGCAAGGCAACTAGAATGACCACTAGTTTGCAGACAAGACATGTTTCGGATTCCTTTGCCACATTCGGAAACATGAGTCTGAGCCTCCGTAATTAAAACTCTCAAAAGTTTTGATACGAGTCCGAGGGATATTATTACTATGTTCATAAATGTCACTGGATGGGGTGGCATATCATTTTGACTAACTACTTTTCTCTTCATTGTGCGAGGTATAAATAAAGTGAATTTGTGGAACAAAGGCTTATAAAGACGAAGCAAAAGAAGTGGATGTCGGAGCTTGGAGCTTTGGATGAGGAATTAGGAAACGTGGAATAATCGCGATTAAAGGTCCAAGAAGGCGAGGAGATAGTATTAGCTATTCTAATCTTTTTCCACCTTCCTCCTCTCTCCCTCTCTGTATTTGTCTTTTTTGTAATGTGTATACATATATGACTTGTAAGCTTGTGTACTGTTGAAGCCCTTTAGAACCTAGTTGTAATCCAATATAAGAAAAAATGATTCAAGTTGCTTTCAAAAACAGTTTTGGGCCTTGGCCTACATAAAGTTAATAAAAATAAAAGAAATCTTACTTAGACCCGAGTTTGAGGAAATGATTTAAAGGTAAGTGGTTGACCTTCAATGAAAGTAAAAAATGGATAAACCTCATGACTAAGTGAAAAGGGAAATTTTTATAAATATTGTATGATTTTCATAGAATATTTGCAAAGGACATGTCTCGAACATTGTAACACTTATAAGGATTAAATGGGACATAACATTTAGGATTGAATTAAGTTGAATTCTATTTAAGGGAAACCTTGAGTGTGTTTTTGGTTTGGAAAGTGAAATGAAATGACCATTTATACCTTACATACATTTTTCAAAAAAGATTCAGCTTTCTTCAAATAAAGGAATTCTTGCCAAAAGGAGTTATGATACTGACATGACAGTTTTGCATGAAAGAAGACAGTTTTAGCAATTAATCACACATTGAAGCTCAAAGGTCAACCCTATTCTATGCATACTTAATACTACGGCTTGAAAACCATCTCTGGGGGATCACTAGATCTCTTACCTCGAACTCTGGTTTAAAAATGATTTTTCTTTGTTTGATAAAACTTTTTTAACTTTTTTTTTCCTAGTTTACCACTAAATTAGGTGGCGATTCTAAAAATATAAAATTCGAATAGAGTCCACAATCCCTTAGTAGTTTTTATGCACCCGCGTAAAAGTGAACCGTAATAGTGAGTATTTTTTGTCTCCATCAAATAGGATAAGGTTCTTAAGGTCTGAATGAGAGAGGGGTTTTGGTGAAGGGGTGAAGATGTAGGAGGAAAGGTTGAAAGGTGGAGTCCTTGAGGTGAAAAAAAATGTAATTTTGGAAGCAAAGTGTTGTGTAGCTCTTGTGAAAATCAAGAGCATTGATGTTTCAGTTGCAATTTGAGGTTTTCAACTTGGTGGAATGGACTAGATATGGTCAATGAAGAGTTTTTAGCCAAAATTGTCTCATATCTATGGAACTAGTCTATTACGGTCCTTAAAATATAACTTTGAGTATTTTTTGTCTCTGGAGTTTTAAAGTGAAATAATTTTGGTCCAACTAACAGGATGAACTTAAGAACTAACAGAGGCGAACAAAAAACATGGAAAAAATCAATCGACAAAACCGACTAACTTTTGGACCAGCCGAAAAAATTTGATCGTTTATTTTTTCCAGTTTTTTGGCACAAAAAGGAATTAGCTTCGTGGGTTATATATATATACATATATATAAGCTAATTTAAGATCAAAGCGATCGAGTTGGTCAAGTTTCAGTCGGTTCGAAAGTCAATCAATTTTTTTCGGTCGGCTTTTGCTGTGTTTTTTTATAGTCACCGTCTGTTTGTGAGCCCATTCTGTTAGTTGGACCAAAGGTGCTTCACTTTAGCAAACTTAAGTGACTAAAGATGCTCAAGATTATATTTGCAACACCATAATAGACCTACTCTCATAAATAAGGAATTATATGACTAGAAACTGTCTACGAATCTAGGGTTGAAGTCCTCCCAAATGAGAAGGGGGGGGGGGGGTTAAAAAAAAGAATCTGGGGTTGAAGTGGTTAATTATTGTGGCAAGTTGTGAGGAGGAAAGATGGTAGAGCGACTCATACAAGCCGAGTTGCCTCAAGGACATTTTGATAACCGTCCCGGGGCTTCCAAGGGTAGATGATAGCATGGGATGACGGATTTGAGATGGATGAGCATTGAAGTGGCCAAATGAGTAAAGGAAGGCTATGCTTGCAAAAGAGGCCATTTCATAAATTCAAAGACTTTCATCTCCAAAGGAAGACTTGCCAAACAAGGTTCTTATTTCATTAAGGGTAGTTATGTAATAGTGTAGTTGTCCTCCCTAATGTTTTAGTATAAATAGTTAGTCTTTTATTTCATTTGTAGCTTTTTGATGAATTAATGAATATTTTGGGTGTTTGAATGTTGTCTCTAGAGAGAGAAACTTCAGAGAGACTTTGGAATAAGCTCTTGTTGATTCTTGTTGTTGAGATGATTTTTTTGCTTGGAATTCAATTCTCTTTAGGTCATCCTAAGGGATTAGGTGCTTAATAGTGTGTAATTAGGAGGTCTTAACTAATTTAGAGTTTTGATTGCCTAATTGTGCCTATTTTTGTGTCAATCTATCTATCTTTTCTTTTCCTTGTCATTTTATTATTTCTGCATATCCGTTCTTGTATCAATTGGTATCATAACCACTAATAGATTTGCTCTAGCAAATCTAGTCTTGGGTTTTGCGTCTACAAAAAAAAAAAAAAAATCTATCCAAAATTCGAAATCCCAAAATTGTTTCAAATCCTTGTTTTATTGTTGATTCTAGTGTTAGATTTGAGTTCCTTAGTATTTTAGGGTTTCAAATCCGATGTTTTGAGTCATTCCAAGTTGTTTTGAGATTTTCACCATTGTTGAGTTGAAGAACTTGAAGTGGGTCTTGTTGATTTGGGTGAAATTCGAACTTGAAACCTATTGGTGAAGAGAAGTCTAGATCTGAAAATTGAAGGAAAAACAAGTAGATTTGGAGGTAGTTGAAACTTTGAAATTCTTGCTGCTCTTGAAGACCTTCAAATCGTCATAAGGAAGAAGACTCTCCAAAGGGCCATTTGATCCAAAGTTTTCAAGCCAAGTTTGGGAAAAAGTGTTTTTCTACCCCAAAGGAGTAAATACAAGGTTGAGTGGGGCCTAAGAAGTCATCAAAGTTCGGAAAATTAGTCCAACTTCAAAGAAATTCGAGTTTCGAGACAAGCTCACTGTTTTGTGTCAAATACTTAAATACTGGCCGTATTTTGTGGCCATAAAATAAAATACTGGCCATAGTTCTTGGTTGGGAGCTCACTGTTTTGTGTCAAATCCTTAAATACTAGCCGTATTTAAAAATACTGGCCGTATTTTCTGACCATAAAAAAAATACTGGCCATATTTTCTGACCATATTTTTAGGTGCTGGAGGTATTTTGCAAGATTCAACCGTACTTTTCAAAGTAACGTATGTAGATTCGACTTCGATTTCTTTCACTTCTAATTCATTTACTTGATTCTCCAAAGCTAATTAACATTTGGTAATCATCCTTACTTGATGTTAATTAGTTCTTCTGTCCGAATTCATTTCATGCCAATTCTTTCGAGCTTTTATCATTTTAACTTTGTTGAAACTTCTTGATTCAGGTCTGTTAGCTTAAATTGGGTCGTCCTTTCTTTGATTTGAACAAGAATCCATTCCGACCTCAAGTAGCAATTGTGCACCTTGCGACCCACCGGATCTAAGCAAGAATCAACATCGGCCGATTCAATTGAGTGATAAAAGGCAAGAGAGTGTGAGTTCATTTGAGTGGTACTAGCCAAGCACAAAAGAGTGTAAACATAAGAGTTGTGAGGTTTGCTCTACTACTAACGTTGTTTGCTTGTTTTGTTGAAGTGTTTTAAGCAGGTACTTCTCCATGGATTCCGATTCATGTGACGGCGAATTTGATTGTTATAATGATGACGAGTGTGGTTATGATTAGGAGGACTATGAGAACAACCAAGAATGTGACGAAGGGGATTACGAGGGCTATATGAGATATAATAACCATGAGCAATTTAGAGGAGAGAACTACTATTTCGAAGGTGAATGTGAAGAAGATGGTAAGGTAGAAGAACCTTGTGACTATTTGTATGGTGAAGCTCATGATTATGAAGTACTTCAAGGTACAACTCTTACTTTTCTTGTGATGAGCCTAGTGATAGAGGTAGTGACCTTGGGTATGAGAATAATGAAGTATCAAGTACTTATGATGAATGTGAGCCTCGAGGTCATGAGGAGTCCACTCATAGTGGTTCTACATTTGCAAGTGATGATGGTGGTTGTTCTAGACTCTCACCCATCGAAGAGCGTACTTGTCTAATGAATATGAGGTATCCCCTACTAAAACTACTCAAGATGTCGCGAGTAGAGCACAACCTAAGGCCAAGATGAAAGGTGAGCCTAATGGAAGATTTCACTCAATATTAGTAAAGGTATTGGAATATGAGGGAGTTTGCCATGAAATTGATGATTACGTTCGCGATTGTTACATTACCCCTCAAGCAATCATATGGCTAGGATTGTCTTGTTTTAGAAAAAGATAACCTTACTAAGACCCAAGGGAGTATTAGGTTGAGAAGATGGTGAAGGTATTCTTCTCTTTTAGGCATTATCAAGAGAAATTATGATGTGAAGTGCTTCCTATGGATACATGTGAGTTGTGTTTGGGATTTACTTGGTTTGAAGTACATGGGATCCCGTATGAGCAAGATTGACATCGGTATGTAGTCAATAAAAGAGGGAAACTTCTCTTTCCACGCATACTTCCTAGAAACAATCCAAGTGTAAAGGTGCAAGAAACCAATGTGAAATGGCCTACCTTGACTATGGAAGCTTGTGGAGAAGAATATGAGAAATGAGAATTGATGATGGATGAAATCTTTGCTAGTTGCAACTATCCACAAGAAAAGAAGATGAAATTGCTTATTCGAACTTTTGAGAAGAAGCGTGCACACTATTGGGCATACAAGGTGGGAAGCAATAATTGGAAAGCATTGAAGAGGGAATTGAGATGCCATTATCTCAAACTACATCAAAAGGGGTATAAGAGCAAAACCACTTCCCAAAAGCAGAAGCCAAAAGAGAGGAAGCAAAGTTCCTTTTGTGGGGTACTACAAATTCAACCTATTCCTTCATTCAAGGAAACTCCAAGTGAGATTTGGGTGGTATTGTAAAAGCCCTTCTATCCTGAGTCACATATAAGTGAAAATGAGGCGTTGGCGGTGACATCTTTTGAGTAACCCCCATGCTTAAAGGCAATAATGGAGGCCAAGACCATCTCTTCCATTGGTCTAATGACCTTAATATTGGTAGCTCAAGGCAAAGAAGATCCCTTACATGAACATCAAGGTAAAATAACTTATCCTAGTACTCTTACTTCTTTGAGTGATTTTGATGTCAATTTGAGTATGAGAGTTTGTTTGCCTTGCATTGAGCTTAATGATTCTTTGCCATGTATTGATAATGTCATTGTTGAAAGTGTACCTACACTAGTTGATCCTATTGATGGTCGAATTGATTCTTTTTGCAAGGTCGATTTGTGTCCACCTAGTGTTGGCACTTGTGATTTGAATGATACTGCATTATCAATTACTAGGCATGCTCATACACTAGTTGATACTTTTGATGATCAAGTTGACTCTTCTTGTAAGATCAATTTGTGTCCACCTAGTGTTGACACCTGTGAGTTGAATGGTAGTACATTGTCATGTGGTAATCATGTTAGAAAATCTTGTGAGCTTGACATACTACCAACCAGTATTGAAATTTGTGTTAATCAACTTGCTTGTAATGATAATTCACTACTTGAGCATCCTTGTGATGTGCTTAATGTGCCGCTAGTGAATGATGATGTTGATATAGTCGGTTATTTGAAAGAGTGTGACACCTCATCTTTGTTCGTTTCATGTCAAAATGAGTCCCTTGATCTTGCTTTTATGTCATGTGATAAGACTCAAAATTGTGATGGTGGTGTGTGTCATGTAAATAGTCATATGAATGAAAGTACGTTAAAAGATGATGTTTGTCTTTGTGAGAATGAAATTGCATGCTGAAATTGCATGCTTTGACTCCTTATTGTTCATGGATTACTCTTTCTTAAAAGATAATGTCTTATTTGATGCGAACATGACTATTGAAAGTGAAGTATCTAGTGGAATGTTTTGTAATGTTGAAAGTGTAGTCACTTTTGGGGACTACATGGTGTTTGAAAATCGACTTTGGAGTGATGACGCCTTTCCCTATGATGGAGATCTTTCATTTGGAAATGATAACACACTTGTGGGGACAGAGTGTTTTGAAAAGGAAGGTGATACTTGTTTGGAAATTGCTAATTCTTCCTTGAGTGTTCTGAATGTTAATAGCATGCTTGACCTTGTTTTTGAACTTAATAATGAAACTACATTTGTGGACACTATAGATGAAGTTGTTTTGCGTGACACCTTTCTTTACTATCTATTTGCATATGATGGCATTCATGTTGTTTTTGGGAGTTCATTTGATGTTGGGCAAGGTCCTATTAGGGTACTTAGTTGCTACCTTGCAGGTGATATGTAGGTATCTTTTCCTTTTGACCCCGGTGAAGTCTTAACTTTGTGTGAATGGTATCATTTTGCAATTGAGGATCATTTGTATGTTGTGCCAACTTGGTTTCTTCAAACCATTGGTTCATTTATAAGATCCTCATTTCTTGATCTTTGGGATAGCCAAGTCCTTGGTGCTCTACTTGGGAGCTTATTCTTCATGAAAATGGTTGATACTTGGATATATCACAAATTTATGCTTACTTGGCATGGTGTTAGCTTGGTCCACTCTTACACTAACCCTCATCCCTTGAGGACGTAGTTCTTGTTTGTCTGTCTTATGTTGCTGCAAGGTTTAGATTCGAGGACGAATCCTTTTCAAGAAGGGGAGAATGATACAAGCCGGGTTGCCTCAAGGATATTTAGATAACCGTCCTGGGGCTTTCAAGTGTGGATGATAGCATGGGAGGACGGATTGGAGATGGGTGAGCATTGAAGTGGCCAAATGAGTAAAGGAAGGCTATGCTTGCAAAAGAGGCCACTTCATAAATTCAAAGACTTCATCTCCAAAGGAAGACTAGCCAAACAAGGCTCTTATTTCATTAAGGGTAGTTATGTAATAGTGTAGTTGTCTTCCTTAATGTTTTAGTATAAATTGTTAGTCTTTCATTTCATTTGTAGCTTTCTAATGAATTGATGAATATTTTGGGTGTTTGTATGTTGTCTCTAGAGAGAGAAACTTCAAAGAGGCTTTGGAATAAGATCTTGTTGATTCTTGTTGTTGAGAGGATTGGTTGCTTGGGAATTCAATTCCCTTGAGGTCATCCTAAGAGATTAGGTGCTTAATAGTGTGTAATTAGGATGTCTTAACTAATCTAGAGTTGTGGTTGCCTAATTGTGCCTATTTTTATGTCAATCTATCTATCTTTTTTTTTCCTTGTTATTTTATTGTTTCCGCGTATCTGTTCTTGTATCAGTGACGATGTTTTGGAGGAGGTTATGGAACTTGCCATGGTGATAATGGGAAAGGATAAGGGTCTTGATGTGTGATTGAGAAAGGGGCTTTTGTAGGATTTTGGTGAATTGATGAAGATAAAGGAGAAAAGGTAAAAAGGTGGAGCCTTGGAAGTGAAAAAATGTAATCTTGGAAGCAAAGTGTTATATGGTGGCTGCATTAATTCTTCTGAGAATCAAGAGCACTGAAGCTTCGAGGGTGAAGTTCAGATGACTCTGATTTTTCAGTTCTAGTTTGAGGTTTTGATTTCTTAGTTCTATTTGAGGTTTTCAGTTTGGTAGGAGAAAATTACCAAAATGGTCTCTTATCTTTAGAAGTAGGTTCAAATAGTCTCTTAAGCATCAACTTACCAGTATTGGTCTTTTAAGTTTAACAAAATTGAGCATTTTTTATCACTGTCAAATAGGATGAGGTTCTTGATGTCTGAATGAAGAAGGGTTTTGTGGGGTTTTTGGTGAAGGGTGAATATGAAGGATAAAAGGTTGAAAGTTGGAGTCTTGGAAGAGAAAAAAGTATAATCTTGGAAGCAAAGTGCAGTGTGGTTCTTCTGAGAGCCCAGAGCATTGAATTGACTTTTGAATTTTTTCAGATTTAATTTCAGGGTTTCAGCTTGGTGGAACTAGACTATGGATGTGGGTGTCATACCCCGAACTATGACCTGAGCGTAATACGACACTCGATGCCTTGCTGTATGTGACCGTGCGAACCACATGGCTTGCTGAATCAACATGGGGCAAGAACTGATGTGGAATATAATATAAACATGGATAGTCTGAATAACATGAGCCATCATACATACTAATAAAAATATTGTTTAAACATGATGTGGAAATAGTCTGAAAATATAATAAGTACTGAGCCAATGCTGGCTATACGTCTCTGAACATCTTACATGACATAACTGAACTAGTCTAGTCTATGAAACCTCTGACATGAGTCTGACTGCTAAACTAGTTACCAGGAAAAGGCCACCGACATACCTTAACTGCATAACTGACATGAAATAAATAAAGATAACAACCCGAATGAAATAGGGCTCACCAATAGCTAATACGGGCAAAGTCCTAATAAGCTGATTCGTCGTTCTGTAAATCTGCATCTTGAAATGCAGGCCCCCAAGCAATAGAAGGGGACGTCAGTACATTTGAATTGTACTGGTATATAAAGCAACTGAATAAAATAAACATGACACATAGAATAATAGAACTGAAACTGTATTTGTAAGCTGAACATAAACATGAGTATCTTCTGACATGATTATATATATATATATATATATATATATATATAATGACCTGCTAGGTCGTTATGGGCATTTTGACCATTTTACCCCTGCTAGTTCTTTTCCGAGACTAGGAGTGAGTCTAGTGATAACTTAAGGAGCTAGAATTCTGAAATAAGGCCTCTGATTGTATTTGTGCACTTGTTTGAAAACTAGACTTATTTTCGTTGGGGCGTGACTTAGTAAATTTGACTTCCATTGGGAATTTCGAGGCCATAGGTGAGTCCGTAGCATGTTTTTACATTGATGTGCATGTTTGGTTTGTGTCGGTAGGGCCTCGGATTGATGTTGGAATTTTGGTGAAAAACCAGAGCTCACTGGTCGATTGGGACAACTGTAATGGGTGTTATACCACTGTAGCAGACTGAGAGGACCGCTGCAGCGGTCGATGGGAGATAGAAACTGACTTTTATATCACAAAATTTGAAGTCATTCCCTACGTAACACCAAAACAGTCCCCAAGAAGAGTAAGAGGCGATTTCCTAAGGCTAGGGCATTACTCCTCATTCAAGCTAAATTCTAATCTCTATGTAGTTCTGTCACGACCCAACCCGCCATGACTGGCACCCAACTAAATCCTAATGGGCGAACCAACATACAAGACATCTATCAATTTAAATCAGGTTTTATACTAACCAAGCTATAGTACTCATTCAAACATCAAATAAAGGAAGTATGTCATGCCATAAAAATACTGAAATAAGTGCGGAAGTTCTAACTATTACAAATCCCCAAAATTCGAAAGTCATCGTACAGAACTCTAACCTAAAATATGTCTGAGAACTGAAGTCTAACAAATAGATAGCCATAATGTCCAGAGTACGAAAGGACATTATAGCAAGAAGATCTTCGGGCGGCCTGGCATGGGAAAAAGCTCACCTTAAAATCTGTCAGCAAATCTCCTCCAGGCTAGATGTGAGGATGAATAGCAGTCTCTGTATCACAATATGCACTCAAAAGAATGCAGCAAGGTAGTAGCAGTACAAACACTATGTACCAATAGATATCATAGGCCGACTAAGATTAGTATCATGCATATTTCATAAAATCAATAAAATAAACAAGCCAGTCAACAGACACGAATATCAATAAATCACAGCAAGTCTTACAAAGGACAATCACAATCAAATCACTAATATGTCAAGAATCATAATCGCATAAGTCACAACGGAAGTAAATTTACCACGATAACCTCACTCGCTGTACACACATGCTATCTGATGTCATAGCTCAGTAGTCATGACCTGCAGGGGACCCATGGTGTCCATGTACCACTCATTCCGGATCCACTCTTCGGACTCGAGCACAAACCTCTGCTTTGGAACGAACCTCGGACGCGGAACATATTAATGTACATCTCGTTTTCGAAACTATCCTTGTACCATGAGCCGATAATCTAGGTCACATATATGCCTTTTCATACCTCTTACAGAACAGTGTTTCTTACCTTTCAGTATTAAATACTCAACTCATCATTTCATGTCACAATACTATCGAGAAGATTATATTAGCTTCTCATCACAATACATCCACTGCAGATTCAATCACACAGGAATAATGGCACGAAGCCTACAAAAACACTCAATTCGCATTCACATAGGAGTTTAATCACACAATATCATACATGAAAACTAAACATGCTTTCTCCTAAGGAAATCACAAAACATACAATCAACTAATCAAAGTATAACTCAAGTAGACCGTAACCTACCTCAAAGTGGAGCTGGAACAACGCAGGTCACTCTGCTACAACCTTTTCTTTACTTTAAGCCTTAGAATGCTCAAAGTCTAGAAATAAAAGGCTCAATGAGTCACAATTGCTCAAACCACAAGCAACAATACCCTTCCCTAACCCAATTACAAGGGTAGATGATTTTCTAGGTAATAAACAACCTATCAAGGCCCTTAGTATGCATTAGTCATCAATTTATAACAACATTCTATCAAATATTCCTATTACAAGTAGTTTTTATGGTAAAGACACCATTTTTATAGAACCCTAAGTCTCCAATCACATAGTTTATGTCTCTAAATGTTCAATTTATGATCAAGAGCAACTAACCAATGCATTTAGATGATAACTAAGCAATAATAACCATAACCCATCAAGTTTAGAAGCTTATTAACATTCTAGGGTTTCTATTTCAATTTCACCATTAAAGACCCATGAAGAGGATTACAATAATGAAGGAGAATGGAAATCAAAGGAAGTTACTCTCAAAGTTATCTTGCCCTAGCTTGAAAAATCTCTCTAGGTGCTTGTTGGGAAGTGTGTTGGTGTTTTGTGAAAAGAGAAAGTAAAACTGAGTACATAAAATTTAGGCTGCTATTCTACGTCGACCGCTACAGCGGTCATCACGCCGCTGCAGCTTGACAGCTATAGCGGCCCCCAAGAATCCACTGTGACCGCTATGGCGGTCTATCCACCGCTATAGCGGTGCCACCATAGCGATACACTGCCCACTATAGCGGCCACCAAGGAAAATGGATGGCCAGTGGCAGCGGTCCAAGTACCGCCATAGCGGTACTCCTGCCGCCGCAGCGGTACGTTTTGGGCAGTGAGCTTGGCTTTTGTCCAGTTTTTCCCCCTATCACCCCACATTTCATCCAAGGCCTCAGAAACACAAAACAAACATACCCATATACAAAAAGACGTCCTACGAATCCACCCGTGGCTTCGAAATTCCCAGCGGAGTCCTAATTTCCCATAACGACCAGAAGGGTCATTACAAGTTCATTCCCTATTCTTCTTTAATTTCCATGACTAGCTTAAGATCCTCTAATGGTGAATGAAAGATTGGAACCCTAGAGAGAGTAAACCCTTGGATAATGAATGGGTTGTTGATTTTATTATTATTTATTTGTCTAGGAGTGTAGAATATCACTTTCTAGGATGATAATTGATTACTTATGGTGGAAATTGTATATTGAAACTTAGAGTTCTAATAAAAATGAGAAACTTTAGCATAAAAACTGCTTGAAAGGGGTTGAATCGATTGGAAACCCATGAATTGCAATAACATGATTGTTGGGATTGAAATTATGATAAGTTCATCACTAAATGATGGTTTCACCATTTGAAAAGGGTAGAAGTAAGTGGGTTTTCTTTTCCAATTGTTGTCCTTGTTAGAGTAAATTATCCATTACTCACTTAGCGTTATATTGCTAGACTTTTAATGTTCCGAAGCTTTGCGAAAGGGAAAAGTTGTTGTGGAGTAGCTTGCATTGTTCTAACTCTGCATCTGAGGTAGGTTACGGTTTACTTGAGTTAGACTTTAATTAGTTGAATATATATGTAATAAAATTGATGGAAGAAAGCATGTATAAGTTTTCGAGCATGAAGTCTGGCTGGAAATTCCTAGGTTGGTACTGATTGAGTGATTATGTGGGCTTGTCGCCATTACTTTGTGTACTAAAACCCGAGGTGTAATTGTTTTGTTAAAGAAGGAAGGAGTTCATATATACTCTTCTTGTTGATTGAAATGATTACATATTCACCATGTTGATGAGTTAATTTACTTTAGTCTTGATATGACTTGTGGCTTGATGCCTTGTAATTCTTGACATGATATTATTGCCTGATCATATTCCATATTGACCGATGGATTAAAAATATGTTGAGATTCATATTATGATGAGATACAGAAAGAATGCATATAGAAAGGCACATTTGACAGGGGGTGAGGATGTGGCCTAGTTGTGGGCTTGTGATCCGAAGTCAGTTCCGGAGCAAGTGGTACATGGATACCATGGGTCCCCTACAGGTCATGGCTAATTGAAAAAACATTACCAGTTGGCATATGTATACACGGTTGAGATACTATTATTGTTGCATTGCATTGCATCAAACTTGTATTATTCATGTTGATGGTTGTGGCTGGACTTATCGTATTCCTGTGTTGGCTGATTTTTGTTGATGACATTACTTGGATATGTGTTGTTATGCCTGTCTGCCTATCTTGATAATTTTATGAATGCATGCATGATATTAATCTTAGTCGGCCTATGATATTTACCGGTACAGAGTGTTTGTACTGATACTACTTTGCTGCACTTTTATTTGAGTGCAGATTGTGTGCCAAAGACATCTTTCAGACCTCACATCTAGCTTGAGGCTATTTCCCGTTCAGATTAGAGGGTGAGCTCCTATCCATGCCATGCCTCCTGAAGATCTTTCTTATTTTGATGTCTACTTTCATTCCAGACATTGTTTATATTTATAGACAGTTGTTCATTCTTTAGATAGTTATGTTTTCGAGTTCTTGTACGATGACTTTCGGATTTTGGGGTTGTAATAGTTAGATTTCTGCACTATTACTTATTTATGGCATGACTAGACAGATTTATGATCTTATTCTGATTATTGATTTATAATTATTTAAATGGTTTGATAATTGGGTAAGGGGATGGTTCACCCACTGGGAGATTTGGTGTTGGTGTCACTCACGGCTATTTGGGTCATGACAATAACAAGCGTAAAACCTTTTAAGTGGGAGAGCCTTAGTATAATTGATATATAACCCCCCACATGAGCACGTGGCGTCTGATATCTACCCGATCAACTAAGCCATCTCATACCTTGCTGGGATACGAGACATGAACATGACATGAATGGATCCAAAGAACTCTCAATGGGTAAACATGAAGGAATCGTCCTAACTGGGCAGTGCGATCCTTATCCTACATTGGCATACGTAGTTTCAGGCTGTCTGAGCCTTCTCGGTAATCTGTGCAACTCCCAAAACATGAACATGGATATAATTGGCTTAGTAGCCCATGAATTGTATAAACAGGATTGTAAACATGAATCGTGAGTGTATTATAACATGAAGATAGATACATAGTATAACTTGTATGAAAACATGGAAGCATGTAAAAATTTATGAAAATAAGCATAATAGTTCATATCTTATATTTAAGAACCCATGGAATGCAAGACATGGATATTCATGGATTAGGAACGGATTCTCAACAACCAAAATGGAACATCAAGAATATAATGACAAATTAGTAATACAAACATGGTATAACATGATACTTGCAACTCAGGGTTATCATGAATTTATAATAGAAATCATAGGTTTATGGAACTTCTTGTTTTCATGGATGAACGTGGCGTGAGGAAGAATAATGATGTTCCCACATGTAGATAGAAGCCCTACATATTTTAATCGCTCCAAAACTTGTAACAATGGTCTGAACTTGGAGAAGAAATCCAAAAGCTTGAACCTTGAACCTTAAGATGAGTTTTCTTGAAAATCTTAAGTTAGAAACAATGAATTTCTATTTAGAATTCATAGATATACGTTAGAATTCACTTGGAATGTTTGGAATAGGCCTACCTTGATGAATTTCAAAGGTGGGAGGAGAGAACGTTCGTGCTAGGGCTTGAGAGTATGAAAAACTGAATAAAAGACTGAGCCGATGAATTTATAGTGTTCTGCTGTCGGGACAAATTACGGTCCCTTTTTACGGTCTGTATAATATTTACAGTCCGTAAAAAGTGTCCGTAAATTGGTAACATTGCTTCAGTATTTCCTGTCCATATTTACGATTTGAAGTACGGTCCGTAATTATTATGCGGTCTCAAATACGGCCCGTACTTAGAAGTACGATCAGTATAAATTGAAAGTATTTTACTTGGCAATTTCCAGTAGCTCAAGATTTTCCATGCACAAATACGGACTACAAGTACGGTCCGTATTAATTTTACGGAGGGAAGTATGGACCATAAAAGTTATACGGTCCGTATAAATTGGGCGTAAAATTGGAACTTCACTGAACTGAAACGGATTTAATTCTAACATTGCCTGCCTGGTTTCCTAAGTCCTGAGTCATGAACATAGCTTGGTTTAAAGGTACAAGGTGTTACCATGGGTTTGAAATTGTTATTATTAGATTTAAAGCTGAGGTTTCTTAATACCAATTAATTTGTCCATAAATGAAAATTTAGGGGGTTTTCTCCCGTGATTTCTCATTGGATATCACATTTAAACTCCAACTAATTTGAATCTGCACCGCGTAAGTGGTTTACCACTAAAAAGTGATTTTAGGATTCTCAATTAAATTTGTTATGAAATAGGGTTAAAGACAAGAGGATCGTATCCGATTACAAACTCTTTTAACAGCTCTGGTTAGAGTCTGCTGACTATAAATGATGTTGGTGACAAGAGAAAATGGATCGTTGGAAGAACAAGTAAAATATACGTAAAAGACTCAAGCACAGATTGTGTGTCCAGTGCGAAGCATTCGGACTTAGCTATTCCGAACTCTAATATCTCCCTCGAGGTACAACTAGAACCCATTCATCCGCAGGGTGCGTGTCCCCACGTGGCACCTTCGCATGACTCGACCTATCTGCTCGAATTTTCCCCTATACAATAAGGTCTTTTTCAATTTTTGGGATTCCGAAGCGAGAGAGGAAAGTGAGTGCAGGATAAGTTAATTTGGATTGGTGCAAATATTTTGTGTAGGTAAGGCTATTATTTTCCAAGGGTCAGTTATTATACATGCATATTAATGTACACTAAATGTTTGCATCAAATAAAATTAAATAGTTAATTATGATGAAAAATCAAAGTAGAAAGTGAAAAACTTATGACCTTTTACTCATAGAATGAGAAAATTTTACAAGCAATACATAGCGAATTATATATAGCCATCACTTGACTGACCATAACATTAATCATAAGGATCCTTGACTAAATTATCCTTATTTTTTCTTAAATAAATAATTAAGGATTATATATTCCTTTTTGAAATAGAAACTAGTATGGTGCTACACCAACAAGAGTTGTGGTGTAGTGGCTGATACTACTTCATCCTTAACCAAGAGGTCTCGAGTTCGAACCCCCTTGAGTATGGAGTCACCCTTGTTAGGGAGTGCTTTGCCCCACAATGTGGGACTACCCGACACGAATCCGGATTAGTCGGGTCGTAATGCGGGTACCAGACACCGAATGGGAAACCAAAAAAAACCTAGTATAGTGCTACTTCAACAAAAGCTTTGCCTTTCCTTTTGGTTCATAAGTTGGCTTTTCTTATTACATGGGATTGCCAACATTTTCTTTTTAGTTCATAATTTAGCTTAGCTAGGTGAATAGTCTCAACATTGGTTCATAATTTATATAACTGAGGGTAGACTATTCACGCTTTAATTTTGTACGTGAAACACCAAAAAGAAATCAAAATGGAAAACAAAAAAAGAAAAGTGTTATAAAATAATAAAGCAAAGAACAAGAATAATTGTAGAGAAAGAGAGAAGAGGGGAGAGTTCTTATTTCTCTTATAAGGGATGAAATACAATGAAGAGAACCTCTCTATTTATAGGAGAGAATTGACTTGGTGCCAAAGTCACAAACCCTAGCAAACCCTAAAATTTCTCCTAAAGATAGACATCACAATATTATAATAATATTTATAACACTCCCCTTGATGTCTATTTCGATAGATAATATATTCATTAAAACCTTACTAGAAAAAACCCAGTGGGAAAAATTCTAGTGAAGGAAAAAGAGTACATATTTCTAATAATACGCTATTTGGTTGCCTCATTAAAAACCTTACAAGGAAAAACCCAGTGGGACAAAAACCTTGAAAGGGAAAAAGAGTACAACGCGTATTAACTCCCCCTGATGAGAACTTCAATCCAAAAACTTGAATCTTCGCATTCCAATCTTGTGCACCATCTTCTTGAAAGTTGTAGTTTGTAGAGACTTGGTGAATAAATCAGTCATATTATCGCTCGAACAAATCTCTTACACGTTGATATCACCATTCTTCTCGAGCTTGTATGTGAAGAACAACTTTTGTGAAATAAGCTTTATCCCTTTATGAATCCACTCTCTAGTTGGGGTATGTATGTTGCTACATCTTCAGTCTTTGGATAGAGTTGCATCAGCATATAATATTGTTGAAATCACTGTAAGTGCATTCTTGAATTGCTTTATAAATAGATGCTATCTTTATATGATTTGATTGTCATGTAGACCAACATCATATGACTATAATCCCTTATAGTCGTAGCAAAATATATAAATGCATCAATAAAGATATGGCACTTCAGGACCAAAGAATTCTGCAAGTTTCTCATTTCAACTTCTTTTAGCAGATAATCTATTTCTTTTCAAAACTCTTCAAGAGTTTCAATAATTCTCAAGACATCAACTTGCACTAACAATATGACAGATTTTGATTCCCACAAAAACGTAGGATAAATAGACCCTTAATCATTAAACATTCATTAAGGTGATTAAATCACATTCACCTTGCTTGATTTAATTCATAATAACGAACAAAACTTCTAGAACTTGTATATGCTTCAGCATTCAAAATTCTTCAGAATTTTCATATAATTTTGTCAAGTAATTCATATAGGATATGACAACATCTATTTCTATTTAAATATGTGACATCTTCCGATGTCCCATTGGACAGTCCAATAAACTTTACGCTTACCAAGGTGCGTCATTTCACTTGATAATAATTTCTACGTTAGCATGCTTTAATAGACGTAGAATTTAGATCCTCACAATCTTTTACAATATTGCGCTATATTGTACCAAAGATATCATCGACGATATATCATTTGTATCGGTTCGCAATGTGACATAACTTATTGAGATCTCATCACTTCCATTATTTTTAGGTACCTAAACCTCTCATGAGGTTTCATGAAGTGTTATGTCGTAGGCTCTTCAAGAGCACATTGCCTCCTTATAATGATCATTGATCATTTGCTCCTCTTTCTTTTCCATGATTATTGCGTTTGGAACCGATTAGTCTACCACACTTCATGTATGCTATAGACTCGTCCTTCGTGGACATGAATTTAATAGGAGCATTTTGCGCTTGAAGTTAGAAATTAATTTTGGGTCGCAAATGCTTCTAGCATTTGAGTAGAATTATCTTTTGAATGAGGATCATACTAATGATATATAATTTATCACATATTCCTCACCGCTTATTCTCTCCTCCTTATGTTAGAAAAACTAACATACACCCCATTTTCTTTGGGGAATCCATCTTTATGCATCATGGTAGATTAATTAATCGTATACCACATATAAAAAACTGTTAGATGGAAATATCTGGTTCCTAACCCTGAACCAATTGTGAGGGGAAAATTTATCATAATTTAGCACATGAAGCATTGTTCTCATAAGCAATGGTTTAGCTTTTTATCGGAGGCATTCAATGCCAAACCAACTTGGATATAAACTAGCATTCACAAGATGAATTATCTTGATTACATAATCTGAAAATTACGCTCTCAACTCAATCATTTTTTAGCAAGTAACTTTGCATATGTCAAACCAACCGGGTTGACAATAAACGCACATGTGACCGTCTTATGCTTGGATGCATCTATTTAAGACATCACATAACAAAAGAACGGCCCATATTCACCTTTTCTATATTTTTCGAATTTGGGAAATTCAATCCCAACATTAGCCAGTATAATCCACTTATCATGAGAACAAGCAACAAAAATAAATTCTTGAAGAATCTTCTGGTTCTTCAATATATGTCGAATATTCAATCTACACATCATATTTGAATCGGGTGGCCAAATTGCTCATGCCAACTGATAAAATTATCTATACTAGTAAACTTCAGGTTTACCATGCCATGTGCTATTTGTTTTAGTAAATTTCTGATTTACTATGACATGAATACTTTTTCGCATCGATAAACTTAAGTTACCGTAACATGTGATTTCATCATGCTTATATCGTAGTACACTTTGGAGAATAAGGCATGTAACCTTTCTCATAGATATTTCATGCCCACTATGATTTAGAAGATATTTAATCCTCCCATCATTTATAGCTTCACCATGATAGCTATTTACTTCAGAAACTTCGGGTTTACTACAACTTGTGTTTCGATCATAACAACTTCATATATTATAATCTAGAAGGAATGCCATAATAGTATGTAAGCTCTTCGGAGCCTTTAATTTATTCTCCATAATCACACATTGTTTGGACAAGACTAGTGCCATGATCTTCTAAATAAATAGTTTGCTCTTCTGGAGCCCTTAATTGATTTAGTACTATCAAATATTACCTTCACATCGTTGGTGTCATGACAAAAAACGTTGTAACCAAATGAATATTATAATGACATTCCTAAATTCATACATGACAAACGTAAACATTAAGTTATACAGTCTTTGGTACTTTTATCATCAACTTATATGGTAAATATCTCCTTCAGGGAGAATACCCACTAACATCCGAATATTTTATATCAAAGTGACAACCACATAGTTATTTCTTTCTTCAGGAAAGTTTTTGTACGAATTGTTATTTCCTTCTGGAAAATCAGTAAGTTAACATAATATCTTAATATGGTTATAGTAGAAAGCATTTTACAAAATTTGTATCCTTTTGCCTTAGAATGATACATAATAAAAATATCCAAGATGATTGACGTATGATAGGTACGTGCAGTAATGACTTTCATATCACAAAATAACATTTATATCCTTTTTCATTTGCTCTTAACAAAATATGTGGGACAATGGACTCTTCAAGTAGGAATGCAATTAATTTTTATCATGAAAAAATAACAAATAACAAGATATTTGGTGAAAAGCATAGTTGACTTTTAATCCAACTCAATTGTATCCATCTAAGATAAATTTTGACACATCATGATAATTTAGTAACATTTCAATAGGTACCCATATGTATCTCCTATACCCGAAAAGAAAAGGACTCATACTAAATAATTATCGTCAGTAGGGTTGCTCTAATCAATTTCCATATTCGTGTTCAATAATTTAAATCCACTAAGTAGTACATTATTTTCACAATAATGTCATCACATCATAGTAGGTACTTTATCACGTAGCAGTACAACATGCATCCTATAATATTATAACTCCACTTTGAACAAATAGTATAACTGGTGCTAATCAGATTGAGGTAATTACCCAACAAAAATATACCATAGGCATAACAATCTGCTAGAACATTTAAAATGATTTCAGGAAAAATAATTATTATGTGACTAGATCATTCTTTTAAGCATACATTTTGTAACTATTTCATATACATAATGTTGTAGCAGTAACATAAGCTTTTGGCTTGGTACATACGATTACCTTTGAATGAAAAAAGTAAAAATAAGCATGCCAAATTTTGATAACCAACCAGATCATTGTTATATCCTACAAAGCCAAGAGTAAAGTTTAATGTTTTACTACTTCAGGAGTAAAATCCAAAATTTGCTACTTCAAGAGAAGATTTCAAAGTTTGCTACTTTGGGAGCAGATTTCTGAGTTTATTACTTCGGGAATAAAATATAAAATATTTAGAATATCTTTTCTCAATTATTCCACCTCTTCTGGAGGTGAGACATGATATTTTCACAACCAAGAGCACGTCTGTATTTATAATCTTTACTAAATATCATCACATTCACTTCAGGTAATGGATATGTGTTGTAACATTTATCAAAAGCTCTCATTCTTCAAGAATAGAACATAATCATCTAAACGTGTCTTAACCATATAAAATTATGATCACTTAGGACCTCTTTTAAGATATTGCTACTTCGGGAGCAAATTGAGACATAAATAAGATAATTATTCTCTTATATATCTTCTTTTATAATCACAATAAATCTATGAAAATATTACCACTTCTGGTGGTTAGCATAAATGAATTTAGCCATAACAAGGCATAAAAAAATAATGTCACTTCTGGTGACCTTATATTTCTTGTAAACTCTCATTTAACCATTTAAGGGATATTAACATCATAATTCCTCTTAACAATATTGTTCTTCGGGAACAGATTGAGATATAAATAGTCCATAACCAATCCCTCGAATCCGATGAACCCAACGAAATTGATATTATTAGTAGCAAAAGGCAAACAACATAAGAAACTGCTAACCAACCTACAGAATATTGGCTTTCAGCTTTTGATGACTTCGGCTCCAAGATATATTGGAAAAATGAGATCTGAGTGCTATATATTCCATGAACATATTATTTAAATGAGTCATGTTCCTTACTGTGACGATTGTTTGCTTTCAGATATCAATAAAATATCCACATGAGTGTAATAGATTAATGAATTAAAGAGCAACTGAAAGATTACATCTTTATTGTATTGGCAATTCTAATTTTGAAAGAAAGCATACGAATGGTTTCTGGACCAGTGGGAAAAAAAACTGTAAATACAAACCTTTTCCCAATAAAGGGTTTCGTGGCTTCGTGGCTTTATTCCCTGCACTCATAATTTCAAGAATTGCACCTTGAATAGAAAATCAAATTCAAAATGGTAGAGTCTCGTGCTGATAACGTGTTATAAAATAATAAAGCAAAGAACAAGAATAATTGTAGAGAAAGAGAGAAGAGGGGAGAGTTCTTATTTCTCTTATAAGGGATGAAATACAATGAAGAGAACCTCTCTATTTATAGGAGAGAATTGACTTGGTGCCAAAGTCACAAACCCTAAAATTTCTCCTAAAGATAGACATCACAATATTATAATAATATTTATAACAAAAAGTGAATACTATTTGTTTTGCGATAACAAAATCATAGATCTCAATGTGCTCTACTAACATCTTACTCCTTCAAAAAAGAAAAAAGAAAAACTGAACAATATAAAAGCATTTGATTCTTAATTAAAGTAAATATATGCCTTTATTAACTTTAAATAAAGCACTCAAATATATGACACTTTAACATTTATTCCTTACTATAGAAAGAAGGCTTGCGTTTGGGTCATAATTTATATAATCGAGGATACATTATTCATGCTTTAATTTTGTTTGTGAAACACCAAAAAGAAATCAAAATGGAAAAAAAAATTGAATATGTTATAAAATAATAAAACAAGCAAGAACAATATTGTAGACAAAAAGGGAAGAGAGGAATTCTTTTATTTCTCTTATTAGGGATGATATACAATGAAGAGAACATCTCTATTTATAGGAGAAAATTAACTTGGTGCCAAAGTACAAACCCTAAAGTTTCTCCTAAAGACAGACATTCATAATTAAATAATATTTATAACACTCTCCCTTGGTTGTCTATTTGATAGATAATGTGATCTGTATTTGTAAGATTTATCAAAGGTTTTCATTCTTTGAGAATGAAACACATATAATCATGTGAACGTGTCTTAATCATATCAAATTTTAATAACTTAAAACCTTTTTTATAATATTGCTATTTCAGGAGCAAACCGACGTATAAATATAATAGAGATTTTTCTCTAACATATCTTCAATTATAACCACACAATATAAGCCTATGCAAAGATCATCACTTCTGGTCATCATGAATATGTATAAATTTAGTGATATAGACTTGATAAATATTAATGCCACTTATGGTTTAATTTAACTCTCCACTTTGCCATATAAATCTCTAGTTTAATTTAACTCTTCACTTTGCCATCTAAATTGTGTCCCGAGTTAAAATTAGATAAAAGAGAATGTCCGGGTATCAATTTATCTGCATCACAATTTAAGCATAATGTATACATCACATATGGAGTAAGAAGAATACGTTGAAGCGGTAAAGGGTAACCGCAAAATTCGTACCTTTTCCTGAAAGGGATTTTGTTGACAAGGGGCATACCACTTTTATGGCTACTGAATGAAAGATCGAAAATTTCATAACTGCAACAATACTTTGAAATTCCGATCTCAAATTGATAGAGACTCGTGCTGATAACGTGTTATAAAATAATAAAGCAAGCAAGAACAATATTGTAGACAAAAAGAGAAGAAAGGAATTCTTTATTTCTCTTATTTGGGATGATGTACAATGAAGAGAATATCTCTATTTATAGGAAAAAATTAACTTGGTGCCAAAGTCACAAACTCTAAAGTTTCTCCTAAAAATAGACACGCATAACTAAATAATATTTATAACATAATACTCTTTGTTTTGCTATAAGAAAACCATAAATCTCGATGTGCTCTACTAATATCTTATTCCTTCAAAAAAGAAAAGACAAAAACAAAACAAAATAAAAGCATTTGATTCTTAATTAAAGTAAATATATGCCTTTATTAACTTCAAATAAAGCAACCCAAATATATGACACTTAACATTTATTCCTTACTATAGAAAGAAGGCTTGTATATTCCTTCATAATAATCCTTTAAGAGTGCTGCATCCCTCGTGAAACCATTGTCAAACATCTCAGCAGCAACAGCTCCTGATCCTAATACTGGTACGAAATGTATTAATTCTTCAATATCAATAATATCATTTTATTACTCTTCATTAAGATTAAATATTGTAAGCCTCTTGTAGTTAGCAATGAGCCTGCTATCTTCTTCTTCTTTTTTTTCTAACTTGTGTAGACTATCTTTTAACCATTCACTTGTGATAAAGCGCGCTTATATCTATAAGAAGGGTGTGCTTCGATGTTAGGATATTTATCCACCATAATGGAATACTTGTGCACATATTACTACTCCATTTCAAAATAAGTGTCACTTTAGCAAATAAAATTTGTCCTAAAATGAGTGTTGCTTTAGAAATTCAAAACAAAAGTAGCAATTGTTTCTAACTATACCTTTATGTTAAAGAATTACTTCTTCTTAATATTGCTCAATTCTGAAGAAACATACTATATAAATAGGGGTAACTAAACTATACCTCCTTGTTTTTCTTAATGGTGGTGAATGTGCTAAAGCAACACTTATTTGGGACGGAGGGAGTATGATTTAATGTAAACTGACAATATAATGGCTTTTAACATATTAGTATAATCTATCACAGGATAGCATGTTAATTATTAATTAATGTTCGATTTAATATCCAATGATAGTGCAAAGAATTTTACATCTTCAATATTAATATAACATGTTATAGCAAGCAAATTACCATTCGTTTTAATTTCCCAATAAATGCTTATTTACCCGTCGTTACCTTTTAAGTGACTTGATAGTGTGTGTGTGTATGTATGTGTGTGTATATATATATATATATATATATATATATATATATATATATATATATATATATATATATATATAGGGTGATTTGACGTGGCGCGCTCTTAGAAGCAAGGAAATCTATTTATCTTTTTTCTCAAATTTTTGGATTTTAATCCTTATTTCTCATTTTAAAAAATAGAAATTTACAGTTGCTTCATTTTACTTCAATTAGCCGAAAAGTCACGTCATTTAGTAATTGAGTCCAAGATCAATTGAAATGGTAAGCAGTTAATAATTGAGCCCAAAGTCACGCCATTTAGTAAGGAAAAGACGTAAATTTTCGAGAAGTTCCTTTTAAAAGCTCCACCAACCATTTTGTTTTCATTTATTTTCTTCTTACTTTTCTACTCTACACTTCTTCAATATTAGACAAAGCACTTCAACTCACTTCATTTAGTCTCTGGCACGTACCAAACTTTATATTTTGTGCCCTGCAATATTTAAATTTTGGATTTGCTTCAAAACATGGCTTGCAGAATTGGGTAAATGAATCTTGCCTCTTGAAATAAGATTAACATACCAGGATAACATATAATAGTATGATCTTTTCGCTTTTCTAGTTTGAATTTTTTTTTACTCTTTTTTTAATTTTTTATTTTATTTTTTACTTTTACTTAACAATTTGTTTGTGCTCTACTCCAGATTCACCTAAACTATATCTTTACAACTAATCAAATGCTACTTGTAACTGTTGATAATAATGAAATTAATCTCTCTAATTTTAGCACATTAGAAGATACAATTCTGGTCTTCTCAAGTTAACATTCGTAGTCCAATCGGTGCAAAGACCTTTGGCATTTTAAATGTTAAAGTTTTTTTTGGTTCAAATATTAATTATTATACATATATTTATCAATAACTTCTTGAGTAGAAATTGATCTTCTTTCCAAAACAAAAAGGAGTAATTGAAGCAAAAGAATTGTGAAAATGTATGTGAGTATGTACTTCACTTGACCCACAAAGAATTGAAACCATTACTTTGTTTTCGTTCTCTGTTTTCTTTTCCTTCATTTTTTGACGAATTTGTTAATAACGTTGTATTATTTCTTGCAGTACTCTCATGACACCAATAGGATTGGTGATTTACTTCATTCTTTGTCCCTTTCAAAAGGCAGGTTAACTTTTCAACTGTTTATCGTTTCTATAGTTTTTGTTTTATGTTTTTTAATTAAAATTCAATATTGAGAATAATTTCGGGAATTAGGAAGGTGATATGGCATGTCAAGCAGGTCTTTTTTTTTTTCCTGATTTTTAAGAGTTTAATCCTTATTTCAATATAACTACTCAATTATTGAAATACTTTTCCTATGCATAATTATGTGAGTCTTAAATAAGGAAAGAGAAGGAGCTTTTGAGAAAAATTGCATTACGCTTTTTTTGGGTTACAATAGAATTTAATATACACCTATACCTATAAATTTAATATCAACGAGGACAATGAAAAACTGTAAAAGCAATAAAGAAATATATTAGAAATGAGGATTGAAAGAATATTTTCCGTGGTTTCCTTTCATTCCTTGAAATGGTTAATATACAAAAATATCCTACTCAAAATAGGAGAGTACAAAATATTACAAAATATTCTAACCTAAACAAGAGATTAAAAAATATTTACATAATCTATCACACCCCCGCAGTCGAAACGGGAGGTTTACGAACGCTGAGAGGCGTCACGAAAATCTTCAAAAAGGACCTGAGGAAGACCTTTAGTGAAAATATCTGCAATCTGATATCGGGACGGGACATGAAGGACCCGAACTTGTCCCCGCGCAACCTTCTCACGCACAAAATGAATGTCCATCTCAATATGTTTGGTGCGTTGATGTTGCACCGGATTACCAGACAGATATATGGCACTCACATTGTCACAATATACCAACGTAGCTTTGCGAACCGAACAATGTAGTTCTAATAAAAGATTGCGAATCCAGCAAGACTCAGAGACAACATTAGCTACACCCCGATACTCTGCTTCAGTGCTAGACCGAGAAAGAGTTGGTTGTCGCTTTGACGACCAAGAAATCAAGTTGTCACCCAAAAATACACAATACCCCGACGTAGAACGACGAGTGTCCGGACAGCCACCCCATCGCATCGGTGTAGGAGACAAGGTCGGTGATCGATGATGGGTAGAGATGCAATCCGTGATCAAGAGTGCCCGAACATACCGCACAATCCGCAAGAGCAAGCATATGATCGTCCCGCGGGTCATGCATATGTAGGCACACCCGTTGGACAAGATATGAAATATCCGGTCTCGTGAAAGCGAGATGCTTGAAGAGCACCTGCGTGACTATGATAATGAGTGGGATCTTCATAAGGAGCACCCAGAAGTAGCACCGACCTTCGGTTTTATGTCAACCGGAGTGAGAGAGGGCTTGCAAGATGACATACCCGCGCGATCAATGATTTCCTGATACTTACGTTGTGAGAGGAACATCCCCCCCTTGTGACGGGTCACAGCAATGCCAAGAAAATCATTCAAAGGACCCAAATCCTTCATAGCAAATTCGGAACCAAGGCTATCCATAATGGAACGACGGAGAGCGTCTGAGGATGCAGTGAGTATAATATCATCAACATAGAGCAATATGTATGCCATTTCGGTCCCGCACGGTAGATGAACAACGAATTATCGGACACACTATTAGAGAAGCCAAGCGAAAACACAAAATCTGCAAAACGTCGATACCAAGCACGTGGAGCCTGCTTAAGCCCATAGAGAGACATACGTAATAGGCAAACATAATCAGGATGTGTGCGATCCCGAAAACCCATAGGCTGATGCATATACACAGTTTCCTTGAGCTCACCGTGAAGAAAAGCATTCTTCATATCCAGTTGATATATGGGCCAATGCTTTGACAACGAAAGACTAAGAATAGTGCGGAAGTTGCCGGTTTCACCACCGGACTGAACGTCTCACCACAGTCAATGCCAACCTGCTGAGTTTTGCCATCACCTACAAGTCGGGCTTTATGCCTCTCAAAATCACCATTAGACTTTTCTTTATGAGTAAAAATCCACATAGAATGAATAACATTAACATTAGGTGGACGGGGGACCAAATCCCACGTCTTATTCCTAACAAGAGCATCAAATTCATCATTCATAGCCATTGTCCAATTCGGGTCACGAAGAGCGGCCAATGGGTTACGAGGTAGAGGAGATTTCACAACCGTGTTATGTAAGTTAAACAGACGTTTAGGCTTGACAATGCCCCGTTGGCTGCGGGTGACCATGGTGGGACGGGGAGTGGGGATCGGTGGCTGGACAGGAGGGCTAGCTGCGGTTGGTAGTCGGTCCAGCTGGGGCTGCCTCACCGTGGGACCGGCGGTACCGCGACGGGGAGGGCGGAGGAGCGAGGGGGGGCCGCCGGCGGGCGGGGAGGCAGTGGAGGGGGGGGAGGGTGCCGGTTTTTGGAGGTGATGAAAAATATAAGGAGAGATCCCTTCATCCAAAAAATCGTATGTATGGGGTGGAGGAGTAGACAAGGTAGCAAAGGGAAACCGAGTCTCATCGAAAACAACATGACGACTAAGGATGATCTTATGTGATGATAAGTCATAGCATTTGTAGCCTCTATGGTTCGATGGGTACCCCAAAAATACACAAGGTGTAGACCGGACTGCGCAACTTATGAATCGTAGTTGACGGGAAAAGAGGGTAGCACAAACACCCAAAGACCCGAAGGTGCGAGTACGTCGGTTCCTTATGATATAAGGCATGGAGGGAGATTTATGGTTCAATAACTTGCTTGGTAAAATATTAAGTAGGTAAGTTGCCATTTGCAATGCATGATGCCAAAAGGAAGGCGGGAGAGAAGCGTGGGCAAGAAGAGTGCGCACGACATTATTGATGGACCGAATTTTCCTTTCGGCCTTCCCATTTTGTGAGGACGTATGAGGACAAGAAAGACAAAAAGACATCCCATTCGACTCACAAAGATGCCAAAAATCATTATTTTCATATTCTTTCCCATATCACATTGGACATTTTTTATTTCTCGTTCAAAATGCGTTCGGACATGGGCCCGAAATTCTAAAAACTTAGCAAAGACATCGATTTCCTAGCTAAGGAAAATTCCACAAATATTTCGAGAAATCATCCAAGAAAAGAACATAATATCGATGACCCATGGAACTTAAGACAGAGAAGTCCATAAATCACTATGAATAATATCAAAAGGCATACAAGTGTTCGAATTAGATGGAACAAAAGGCAACTTAATATGTTTTCCAAGCACGCAAGAACGACAAATACTAGAGCAACTAGAATTATTACATTCAATGCTTCTATTTATCCTAAGAGAATTCAAAACTGACGCTCCCGGGTGACCCAAACGATCATGCCAAAGAGAAGAAGACAAAGCAGCAAAGGTTGATGGAGAATTGGCTTGGTTTGTGATGGTGGTGGTGATGGGATATAGATCTCCCTCTCTCACATCTCATTAGTGGCATCCCCGTCTGAAAATCCTTCACAGAAAACCCATATGGATCAAAATTAACAGACACAGAGTTATCAGTAGTGAACTTTCTAACAGAGATTAAGTTTTTAATGAGTTTTGGGGCGTGGAGGACATTTTTCAACGAGAAAGGAGGGTTTGGGGGAGGCAAATGAGTATGACCACAACTGCGAATTGGAATTGAATGACCATTACCAACAACAATACCATGATGATTATTGCTCAAATTAGAATAAGACGAGAGATTACCATTCGTGGATATCATGTGAGATGTGGCACCGGTGTCCATGTACCACTTCTGGTCCGAAGGATTCAAAGTCATCGTATGCATGGCCGATTCGATGTCCGTGGGAGCATAAGACGGGGCATACATCTGCTGAAACGGGGCAGCAGCATACGCCTGCTGCGGAGGCTGGGGAGCAGGGCCGAGAATGCCCGGCTGTTTGGCCGAGGGCCCTTGCGAAGACGTCGGCCAAGTGGACGGATACGGGCACGGTGGCACGGCCCATTGTGGCATCCATCCCCAAGCATAATTGGGAAGCTGCCACGGCTGAGGAGAAGGCTGACGCGGCCAGCTGCCTGGCGGTGGCTGGTGATTTCCGCCGGTGTGTCCACGGCTGCCGCCACGGCCAGCTTTGCCGCCAGCATTTCCACGGCCAGCGCCGTTCCGACGGCCAGAATTGCGGCTTTTGTTGTTGTTATTTTTCCCCACTGCATTCACGGCATTACCGGACAAATGAGTATTATCAAAAAATTAGTCGAACCCTCACCACCGCGCGTGCCACCATCGCCGAAGGAGTAGAGTGGGCCGCCTGCATCGCCTGTTCTCGTTCCTCCAGAACGAGTGAGGAGCGCGCCTCAGTGAAAGGAGGCAATGGTTTGCTGTGACGAATCTGCATTCCCACACCCTTGAATGCGTCGGTGAGACCCGAGACAAGCTGAAGAACAAGGCGGGAGTGGAAACCGGAGCCCCCACATTTTTTAACTGATCGGAGATGCTCTTGAGCCTCTGACAATACGCAGACGCGTTCGGAAGTCTTCCATCCTAGTTGTAGAGAACTCTTGTTCGAGCATAACGGCACGGGAGTTTTGATGGTCCTGGAAGATATCACGCAAGCGATCCCCGTGCTTCCATGGCCGTTGCTCCGTGTTCAAGAATAGTTGTGAGAGGTCATTCGAAATCGTGGAATAAATCCACTGGAGCACAGTCGCATCAAGGGTCGACCAAAGTTCTTTATCGTCATCGGAGGGAGGGGCCGCCTGCTTCCCTTTCTCTGGTGCGATGATATGGTGTAGGACCCTATGAGATATGGCGTGGATCCTAAACAATTCCGCCCATGTGCCGTATTGTGCATTCTCCATTTCAAGAACCACAGGAATGTGATTACGGATGTTGGAGACGGCGAAAGCGGGGTGGAAGGATGATTTAGAGGTGGACATGGTGGCGGAAAAAAAAGGAGAGAGGTGGCAGCCGACGGAGCTAGGGCAGCGGAGAGGAGAGAGGAGAGGAAGAAGAAAAACCCTAGACTTCTGATACCATGAAAGAATATTTTCCGTGGTTTCCTTTCATTCCTTGAATTGGTTAATGTACAAAAATATCCTACTCAAAATAGGAGAGTACAAAATATTCTAACCTAAATAAGAGATTACAAAATATTACAAAATATTTACATAATCTATCAAGGATAGCGAGGACTCCTCCTCCTCGCGAAGATAAAGGGTTTTTTTTTTTTTTTAACCAATTCAACCCTCCTCTTAATCCTAAAGTCTAAACACAGGGTAGGATCCTGCTGTAATTTTCTCTTTCAATTCTACTTTTGTATTTTGAAGTTGCAATTTGTAATAGTCCCTCTCGTCTAAAAAATTGAGGTTTTAAATTTGGGCACATCTATTAAAGAATTTACTTGCTCCTAAAAATTAAGAGGTGCATTGACTAAAATATCCTTAATTAAGAGGGGCTTTGAACTATAACAAACATTAGATTTGTTCATTGAATTAAGAATGTGTCAAGGGTAATTTTTTTATTTTTTTTTTAAAATAAATACCTTCTTGATGGACTAAAACCTCAATTAATTTGGACCAACTTTTAGAGGCTAAATCCTCAATTATTTTGACCGGAAAGAGTATAGATTTTGTGGGTCATTTGCATTTTTATCCCTATGTTGTATTGGTCTTTTATTTTTGCCCCTCAAATGAAACTTATGCCCTCTGAGGCATAAGTTCTTTAAGGATCCGGCACAAGTTGTACCGGATTCCTTAAACAACTTATGCCCCAGAAGGCATAAATTCCATTTGAAAGACAAAAATTGAAGACCAACCCATTTGAAGAGAAAACCGTGCAATTTTTTGAATTTTTGTCCGTCACATAAATATATTTTATATGGCACTATGATTTCTAGAAAACTTAAATTAGGTATATTTCGGCCTTTTAATATTGAATGTTGTATTTCTTTTGAAGAACAATAACAAGATATTAAAGCTTAATTGAACATAACGTCTAATTTGAGGATGTTATTACATGAATGAAAGACATTCACAAAGATCGAAAATTTATAAGGAAATCCATTATATATTTTATTGTTCGCTGATGTTTTGTTCTTGATTATTTGTTATTGGTTATATTTTATATTCTAGAAATTAGGATTTTACTATAAAATATTAATTACGTACATAGACAACTAAATTTTGTGATTAACTTTTGTTTTCAGAAGTTTAAAAAGTGATATTTTATTTAGTATTTTAGAAGTTATATTAATTTATCTCATTTTCCCATTTATCTTATACCTTATTTTGGAAATTTAATCCTATAAATTTAAAAAAAAAAAAAAAAAGAAGAAGAAGAAGAAGAAGAAGAAGAAGAAGAAGATAGATAGATAGATAGAAAAAGAAGGACGATACAAAGATTATAAAAGTTAAAATTAAACTTCGTGTTGATTTTTTTAAATTTTATTATTCATGAAACTAATATTATATCATAAGATAGAACAATATTTATTACAATAATACGTAAAAGAAATTATATAGTGTTTTCGATTTCTAATTCAGTGTCTTATATGGAATATAATGTTTATTATATAGTTCATTTTGTTAAAGAATTCAATATTTAATCGTGAGTATCATTTCATCGGTAAAATATATGATATCATCCGATTCTGGCAAATAGCACAACAAGGTACCTAAGTCAATAGTTAAACGAGGTTGAAGAATATAAGAAAGAAGCATTCAACCTTGAGAATACTATTGTATCATAATACTATTATATCAAGGAACCCTGAATAATACTACTGTTGGGAAATGTAGATAAGATAAAATTGATTAAAACATAAAGATGAATATTTTTCTTATTAAAATTATATAATTTAATTTTTCACTAGTTATATTATGTTGTCAGTGCATAATATACTTAAACTCATTAGTGTTTTATCATACAAATTTACTTGTAGTGACCTTATAATTACTTACTTGATTATGTAAATACTTTTATAATGTGTGTGCATAAAAATAAACTCAACTAACTTATGTTGCCTGTTCAATCAGGAAAGTATAAGGAAATGACTTCACAATCTGGCGGAATGATGGACATCACAACTTCAGGACTACAAGCTACATCAAGAAGGCGTCAAATACCAAAGGTTCCATTATTCATGAGAATTGACAATCAAAAAAGTGATGACTATGATCCTAAAGTAGTTTCATTGGGACCTTACCACCATGGAAAACCAGAACTCAATTTTGTTGAAGATTTCAAGCCCAAGGCTCTACAAATGTTCATTGATGGAAGTAACAAAAACCAAGATTTCTTCCTTGAAAAAATTCTAGGGGAGATTGATGATTTTAGAAATTGTTACCTCGAAGAATTCGCTAATAAGTATGATGACTATGAATTTGCCCAAATGATGCTCCTCGACTCGTGTTTCATACTAAATGATATCGAAATATCAACAAATCCCGCCTCTAAAAAAAAAACCATCAAGCATCTTGGCATTGCAGTTTATTTGATGACTAGACGTGACCTATATTTGCTCGAAAATCAGGTATCTTGGCATTAATTGCAGTTTATTTGATCACTAGACGTGACCTATATGTGCTCGAAAATCATGTATCAATAGCAGAGCCATCAAACCCCCCCCCCCCCCCCCCCCCCCACCCACCCCCCTTATAGGTCAAATCACTGCTAAAAATGCGTGAATTTCCCAAATTTTTTTAGGGAGGTCTCCCATATTTCCGATGGACCCTCAAAAATTTTCCCTAAAAAATTGTGTTTAATGGTGAATATTACTTTTTTATACATAGATGACCTTTAGTGAAATTTCTGTAGGTACCTTTTCCCATTCTCAAGCTCTTGGTTGAGTTGAAAAACGGCGGTGACCAAGGTAGTGGTTATCATGAATTTGAAGAGAAGTTGAAAAGGTATTGTTCTCAAATGTTCTTCGATAACCAAGCGGACAACATGCTAGCAAAAATGATGGAGAAAGAACCCCATCACCTTCTTGATGTTTTTCGAAGGGTAATTGTCAGTGATGAAGCTAATGTCAGACAATCGCGTTGTTGTGATCTTTGGAGAAAAAATCATCATTTACTACCCAAATCGGCATTGCTCACAAATGTGTTCCGCTCAGTCATGGATTTGAAATCAAAAGGGATTCACTTTAGGCCTAGTGGAATCGATTCTTTAAAAGGTGTGAGATTTACATCTCACTATTACTATGCAAATCTCAAACTCCCATGTTGGTATGTTTCAACATACACTAAAGTATTTTTCATGAACATGATAGCTTATGAAATGTGCCCAAATGGTCCTACTCATTTAACTGTTGTGTCATACATAAATTTCATGAAATCTCTTGTGATTTCACCAAATGATGTGAAAGAATTGAGACAAGAGAAGATTATATTCAACACATTAGGAAGTGATGAAGAAGTGGTACAAGTTTACAAAGGGTTAAAAACTTATGGGGCAGAAGATCAATCAATCTTCAAGAATGTGAATTGGAATATTCAAGAACATTATAATAGCAAAGGGAAGACTTGGATTGCTGAATTAATTGATAAATATTTTAATAGCCCATGGTCTCTAATTGCTTTGGTTGTTACTGCCTTTGTTACTTTTTTGATTGTTGTCCAAATTTACTACGGAAGCCCATTTTATCATTCTCTTCATCTTGAATAAGAGGATATTTTGATTTTATTTTTTATATATGTCTAATTCATTAATTTGTTATGTTGATTCATCCTTACACAATAATAACATTAATTTCAATATTTTATGTTGAAGTTCAGAGTGTTGTTCCAGCTTTCTTCCCCTCACATTCAACTTATTATAGTACACTACCTCTGTGTGCTGAGAAAATACGTTAAAGGATTAAAATTGCTCCTAGACTATGGTATATTCTATCTCTTAATTAGATTTAAATGACTTCTCTATATAAAAGATCTTGGGGTAAAGAGAAAAAAAATACCGAATTTGCCCTTAAACTTTGCGAATGGTCTAAAGTTGTCCTTTAAACGTTGTCGCTTGTCCATAGGGGCAAAATCGAGCCACTTTGGTAACGACAAGGAACGAGACTATTTATTAACAAAGGATAATATTGTTTCATTTCGAATAATCTAAGGATAGTTTTGACCATTTACTAACTTATTATAGTACATCCTACCTCTTTGTGGTGACAAAATACTCAAAAAAATTAATTGAATAACCATTTAGTTACACACTAGCCAAACTAAACTGGTAGGTCTAATAATATATTTGGTTTATCGCACACTTCAGTATTCGTTTCGAAATACCTTATCTCTGAAAAAAAAAAAGAGACATCTTTCTATATTTACAAATAATTTGATATTAAACTTCTCATTTTACCTTTAATGCATAACAAGATTATAGTCATAGAAAAATTTATGACATATGTTAGACCACAAAATTTCAAAATCCTTCTTTTTATTTAAAAGTCTGTGCTCGTTTAAATACGGTCACATAAATTGGGACGGAAAGAGTATCAAACAGAGAACTAGGAAGCTATGTGCAACATACAATAACTTTAGGGTAGTCCTTCGTAATTAAAACAGCTCACTCAAGTTTTATTGCCTTTTATAGAAAGCTTGAAAAAGAAAATAAAAATATATAATCCAAAAAAAAAAAAAAAAAATCACTCTGTACTCCCCTTCGGCTCTTTTCTTGATTATTCTCTTTTAAATTATCAATCTTTTCACCATTATAAATCACTAAAAGATCCAAGATTTAGTGTATATGTAACATTTTTACAAATTACTTACATGGTGCATACCAAAAATCAGTTAATTATGTTGATTAGATCAGTCTTTATAGTAAGCAATTAGTACTATTTTTTTTCATATAGAAGAGGTTAAAAAAAAAAAATGGGTGGTGGATCTTGGATAAACATAAGGGCATTTGATTGGAATACAGGACAAACAATTATAGTAACCCTTTTAGTAATGGTGGGATCTTTTTATAGTGGTACACTGTTTGGAAAAAACACATCTTTTCCAGTTCAACAACAACAATTGTCTATTGCTTCAAATTCCAGTTCCTCAGAATCTAATTATGGTTAATACTCCCTCCGTTTCAATTTGCTTGTCTGGTTTTAGCTTGGCACGGATATTAAGAAAGTAAAAGAAGACTTTTGCGTCTTGTAGTCTTTAAATTAAATATATGTGAAATGTACGGAAATATCCTTTAATCTTGTCGTGTTAACATGCCATATGGAAAGTTGAAATTGAAGAGTTACCAAAAAAGAGAAAAAGATGTTCTCTTTTAAATGGATTAAAAAGGGAAGTAAGACGAGCAATACTATTTTTGTCCCTCTTTGTGAACATATAAAGTTTGTATCTTTGAGTGTTGATGAAGAAAATGCTGAGTGTATTTGAGTTATAGAGGAAGAAAGTCGTGTTCTTTGTAAGATTACTAGTGTTTAAGATATAATTTAAGTAAATAAAAGTGTGCATTATCTAAGGGGTAGTTTGGTAGCTGTTAGAGTTATGCAGGGATTAGTTATGCAGCGTTTATGCAAGGTTTAGTTATTCATGTACTCCATTTTTTATCCATCTTCTATCCTGCATAAAATAATACATATATTCTCTCATAACTTATACATGTATTAGTTATGCGTGTTTCTGAATTGCTAACCAAACACCATATTTGGTGTGTTGAATTTTATACATAAGAAAAAAACACTACCAAACATGGTACAAGTTATGCAGGTTTTAATACATGAATAAATCACCTCCTAACCAAAGAACCAAATGACCCCTACTAGTTTAAGTTTTTTGATGAAATGGTCACACAATTCAATATGGTATCAGAGCAGCAGAGGCAGTGGGTTCAAGTCGCACCGCCATCCATTATTGAATATAAACGTGCTTGGTCCATGAAAAAATAATCAGACCTGCACGTGAGGGGGCGTGTTAAAGATATAATGTAAGTAAATAAAAGTGTATATTCTATAACAACTTAAGCTTTTAAATGAGATGGTTACACAATTCAATTAGTATTAGCTGTCACATTCTCTTCGGGGCTGGGTGCCGGAAACAGAAAGACGGAATCTTTGTTGTAAAGTTATTGAATCTCTTTTCTGGGTGGCTAATAATAGAAAGAGGAAATCATTTATAGTTGCTTTAAGAAATGGCTGATCCTTATTTGTGTTTGGTTAGTGAAAATGGATATGTTTTTCGCCAAAAGTTGTTAAATTTTCATTGTGGATGGTTAAATTGGAGAGAGATATGATAATTAAGAGCTGTTTCACTTTTTTACTCGAGCAATATAAAATCCTCAATGCAGAAAGAACTAATATTTATTGTTGTTATTTAGTGTCTCTAGGCAAGTAATTCATGGTTGTTTTGATTTAGTTGTACTAGACAGAACCAAAAGCGGTGTACTCTGATCTTATAGGACAGAGATACAGCTCTAATACTTCGTGTTTAGGAAATATAGTGAGGCGGGTCATTAATGGCTTGGCTTCTATTTTGCTAAGTAGTTTGGTAGACAGTTTGAATTTGGTAAGGGCACTTTTGTGGTCGGAAGTCGGACAATGTTCAATAGAGGGGCAAATAAATGATTGTCGATTGTGTTATGTCCAACAGGACCAAAAGTGATATCCCTTGACCAGAAAGAACTCACTGCTTTGTTAAAGGCTGTGAAATAAGCTTTATGCAGTGACTGGGTTTCGTCTGCTGGATAGAGCAGTGTCTATACACTTAAACCTGGGGGATGATTACCTCGAAACATGGCAGTGACGATAAGGGGACTGGATTTGGCGTGAGAATTTTATCATCAGAAACTTTTGTTTTATAAGGTTTAAGGCGATGGTTGGATCGCCTTGCTTGAGGGTTGATGCAGATTAAGGTACCTAGTATTATACTAATTAACATAATATACACATGCAACACACGTGTTGAAAAGTAGCACAGTTATCCTCTGATCGCTTCAAAATATGAAGGAACATCTGTATTTCTTGGAAATTTTAACAGCTTTAGAATTATAGGTCGTCCACACCATAATTTTTATTTTTTAACAAGTCCTTATGACAAGCCCAGCAAATCCGCAACCATGCAGAAGTATAGCAAATCTGCAACCATGCAGAAGTATAGCAGTTGAAATCAAGGCTTTTATAATCAGGAGGATGGGAGACTTGCGCAGTATTTAAATGAGAAAATACATAATTACCCCCCTGAACTTGTACCTTATTTTCAAGAACACACTTAAACTTTGTGGGGGTCCTATTATCCCCCTGAATAAATTTGAACTGGTAAATATGCCCTTTTTCGATCAATCCTACTTTTGAGAAAGTTAGTTTCACTCTCCAATCACTAATGGCCACGTGTTAAAATACCAAAAAATTACAATAAAACAAAAAAAGAAGAGGAAAAGGACTCTTTTATATATTTTAAATATAAATCCACCCATCCTTCTCCCCTTCCCCTATATATGATGTGCTCAGACCAAAGTCACTGTATGATTCCAGCAAGAAAAAACGCCATGGATTGCCTCTTGGCTCTTTCTCGCCGTGTTGATGCTACTGATAACTGATTCCACCAAATCAAAAATCTTTGGTGGCCAAAGAATCTTTTGCACATTTATTGGGTTTGTAAAGCCGGAGGTATTGGTTGTCTTTTCCGTCGTAAAGGGTGTCTTTCCAGACAACAGAGCCATCGTCTTTGATAGGAAAATTATCGAAGTCAATTTGGTCATCACTTGTTCGAGAAATGGACCCATCACTGTAAAGTTGAAGGATACCTAAACAGAACCCATGTTTTTCTGCTCTATAGCCAAAGAATCTATCTGAAAAACCTTCTTCCGCCGGCGGAAGAAGTCACCATGTTCTATTACTCTTTATCGTTCCCACCGGAAAAGCAAACGTCGGCAGCCAGAAAATCCGCCATTGTTCTATAATGAAGAAGATGGGAGAAAGAAAAGGAAAAGATAAAGGAAAAGGGTAAAATAAAAGAGAAAAAAGTAGGAAAATAACTTTTAATAATAAAAGCTGTCAAAAATAAGCTTTTCATCTTTTTTTTTTTTTTTTTTTTTTTGGTTCCTCACTCTACCTAGGAGAGTGACATACACACACTGTGCCATGTGGCCGAAAAAGGGCATATTTATACCAGTTCAAAGTTATTCAGGGGGGTAATAGGATCCTCACAAAGTTTAAGTCTCTTCTTGAAAAAAGGTACAAGTTCAGGGGGATAATTATGTATTTTCTCATATTTAAATTGTATTCTAGTTTCAAAGATGTAGTCTGGAGCCCCACATTCACTGGAAACTGGCAGAGCGGGATTTAATGATTTGGAAAGTCATTCAGCAGCTTGGCTTGACAAATTTGGCCTTGTTGGGTTTTTGGATCAAGTAGTTACTGTTAACTCACAATCCAAGTCTCATCTCAGCTCGAATTTGGGCCTCGATGCCAAAAAAAGGTATAAAAACAGCTGGAAACGTTTACGTATCAACTAAGAAAAAACCAGTTGGAAATGTCAACAGTATTATATATATATCTACTACTCCCTCTGTCCCAATTTATGTGATACATTTTCCTTTTTAGTCTGTCCCAAAAAGAATGATAGATTTCTATATTGAGAGATAATTTAACTTAAAACTTTCTCTTTTACACTTAATGAAATGATTTACAACCACACAAATATATATATGGCTTGTTTAGACCACAAGTTTCAAAAGTCTTCCTTTTTTTCTTAAACTTGGTGCCTAGTCAAACTATATCACATAAATTGGGACGGACGGAGTACTATTTTACATTTCATCTCAACAATCAAATTTCAGTTAGAAAAAGAATAAAAATTCATAATTAGCAATGAAGGTTAAATTTTATCATCGCATTTAAAATTCAAAAACAACACACAGGCTTTACGAATATTAACACTTGACTGGAAAAAATCATGAACATTAGTACTGGTGGAGATGTTAAAATGTGATTCCCATATGCACAGAGTAATACAGAGTAAAGAGTAAAGAGAGTACCAACATCTTCAAACAGACTTTTCCAGTTTCCTGTTCTTCTAAGCCAACTTTTACAAAGGGATACAGCAAGGGCAGCATTACTGAGCTGGTGATCACCAGACAAGCTTAGCCTTGTCCCATTTAACTTTTCCACGGTTAGCGGTGCGACAACTTCCAGCGGAATCTGCACGGAAAGAGAGATAGTATTTAGAAATTTGTGTGTAGTATGTATATCATAGCTAGTGGAGCCTGTATGGAAAGAGAGAATAGTAGTCAGTGTTAAGAATATTGTTAGTGATACTCTATCAATTAGGATTAGTCAGAATGAATTAGATTGATTCTTTCTTGTAATTAGGAAGTCAGAATACTTTCTCTCAAACACTTGTACACTCACTATTTAAACCCAGTAGCTTGAGGGAAAGATTAAGCTGAGTTTATCTCAATTCTCTATTCTGTCTCATTGTATAGTTACATACAACATAGTTACATGATGAATGGTTCAATAAGCTAATAGCTTATCTGCATCTTTCCTAAGATTATATGACTGTTTTCTGCATCTAGTTCTTATTTTTGTGTCCATGTAGAGCCATATATACGTGCAAGGAAATGAAATTCTGGAAACATAGTGACACTCAAAGATTAGTGAAACTTGCTTGCCATAGGATACAAATTATATAGCCACTTTCTCAAATCATGATTCTTCTGTTCATGGAAATATTTTAGACCCATTCAAATTATGCGATTATGGGTAAAGAAAATATTACATCAATAAAAACTGCCTACATGTGTAAGAAACTTAATTGAGTTTCGCCAAAAAGGGTGTGATCCCAAGACATGATTTTAAAGGTAAATAAACATTAGTCAGTAGTCTCACAAATCCAAGAGGTAATGTTACAGTAGATTACCGTCAACTCATTGGCCCTTTCTTGAAGAACTTCCATTGCTTCAGAAAGTTGCGGTACACTGAATGCAGGAATTTGAGGCTTCGCGAGCAGGAAAACCAACCCAATTCAGAAAAAAACTTCATAATATAACTGCCAGCTCAAGATATGGGCAGGCACTTCTCCATAAACAATCCACTATAAACAAAAACATATCATACTTTTGAAATTGCACAAAACTAAGTACCTTAAGAATTCCAGCCTTGTGAGAAGCAATCTGGCCTAGTGTATCTCCTACACATTATAGTTGGCAGATAAACAAGTAATATCAAAAAGGTGTTCTGGTAGCCATCCAGCAAAGATTTTCATTCTTGCATCAAAAAGAATAAAAAATTTCAATCAATGCAAATTGAAAAGCTAATGGAGCACTCTCGTCTCCCACCAAATTAAAGAATGTTCCAAATCAATTTGTTCTAATAAAATATCATTTAGATAGGCAACTGTATATAGAGTTAATTAAATGTTAAATAGTTAGATTTAATGGATAATACTAGTGTCTCTTATGAATATAGCTATACGCATTTTAAAATGATACTTTAAAGTGATTCATGCTCAAGACATATGTTGAAGATATAACTAAGTAAATAAAAGCGTGCATTCTCTAATAACTTAAGCTTTTAAATGAGATGTCACACAATTCCACATGGTACCAAAGCAGGCAAAGGCTCTATGCACAATTCTCATCGCCAGCCATTATTAAAAAGAATTTTCACGTGCTTATCCCATGAAAAAGAATCAGGTCCGCATGGGAAGGGCATATTGAATATATATATATATATATATATATATATATATATATATATATATATATATATATATATATATTATAATTAAGTAAATACAATGTGTCATCTCTAACAACTTAAACTTTTAGATGAGATGGTCACACAATTCAACACATTCAATAGCATATCCAAGTTGAAGCTGCTGAGTGCTTATGACCCATGCTTCTGGCTCTAGATGTGTATGCTTTTAGTAGACATTTTTTTAATAGAAGTGAACCGTGTCATCTAAAAATTTAAGTTGTTATAAATTAGAGACAATTAATATTCATTTTAGGGTTATCAACAACACTTAATGCAAATGCTATTACATATTTAATATTCGAATTAATAGAATATTGGTGTCTCACAGAGCATAATATAGCTATTTACCTGGTAAAGTGTGTCATTTTTTTTGTTTTTGTTTTTGTTTTTTGAGAAGGTAACAGTCCTGGTAAAGTGTGTCATAAAAGGATTAAATTAGTATTCACACATTTTGTCAGCCTCTTCTCCTTGTTTTCTTATTTCTAATATCTTCACATAGAAAGTAACAAACAAGTCTATAGAGGACAGAAGGCCACACCTAAAGTTTCCATGTGATCCATACCCAGAGAAGTAATACCACAGACAACAGGTTCCTTAATCTGCAAAATTGTTTTATCAATTAATTACATGGTAATGCCAAGGCTCAACAAATTATTTCCCAACAAAGCAGAAAAGATTTCTCCAACGACTATGCTACCTTGCAAGTTTTATATGTAGGAACAACATGAATACATGATAAGATGCATTACCACATTCGTAGAATCCAGTTTTCCTCCGAGACCAACTTCAATGATGGCAACATCAACCTGTGAAGGTATAGCAAGTCTTGTTACATAAATGTTAGGCTCACTTGTTTTTTTCTTGTTGGAAAACCCAAATATAAGCTACAGATTTGGATGCAATTGAGAATAATGTTTCTTTATAAGGTAAATAATATTATTACCGGTGGGAAAACTCTCATTTACAAGAGATATGCCAAAAGTAGAGAATCTACAATAGAACATGATTCTCTATGAAAGACACCAAATCATCTATACAAGTAGGAACCTCAAGGGTGCAGCAAACAGCAATCAAAGACAAAAGGCTATTCCTCAAATGTACAAAATCCGTCTTAGTCCCCTCAAAGGCTCTCCTATTTCTATCCATCCAAACGACCCACGTAAGAGCATTTAAGAATAATGTTATCAACTATCTGACTCAACATTATCTAAATCTTTCAATATTCTTTTTCACATTTGTTAATGAATGTTTTCTTTACCTATCAAAGAAAAAATACTCCTTTTTCTTTTACTCACTTCTCTCTACTTTTGGGTATATATATATATATATATATATAAAGAGAGAGAGAGAGAGAGCACTAAACTCACATTATTTGAGAGAGAGAGAGAGAGATATTATCTATTAAAACTTTTTAATAAATACTATGTGTCATCTCTAACAATTTAGGTCGCTTTCTATGGCTTGAACATGTGACCTCTAGCCATACCACGACAACTCCAACCGTTAAAAAGAGCAGCCCAGTGCACAAAGCATCCCGCGTTAGCAGGGTCCGGGGAAGGGTCGCACCCCAAGTGTGTCATGTAGACGGCCTAACCTAATGCAAGCATTAGTGGCTGCTTCTACGGCTCAAACTCGTGACCTATAGGTCACATGAAGACAATTTACCATTGCTCCAATGCTCCCCTTCGACAACTCCAACCGTCGAGCCTAATTTATTCGGTCCAGAAGAATAGGACTTCTGACTCCAAGCCTACACTACTCAGGAAAAGTTTCAGCTATTGATGTAGCCTTTTGTCGATACTACTAGTCTTCTCCCTTCAATAGCACTATCAATAAAAAGAAGAAATTATTCGATAGTTCTTTAACACTATTAGGGTAAGAGAAAAATCATTAAACATATTTCATTTATAAAAGTGCCAAAAATGACACAATTTGGTCACAAAACAGACACCAAGGCATGTATGTCGCATGTTTGTTAATGAGATTTAGATAGAAGTTTGATGATATTAAAAAAAATTGATTAAAAGTTAGATATTGTCTATCCTAGTTGTTGAGGATATAATTAAGTAATATAAGTATGCTCTGTTTTGTGTTGATTGACGAGACGCGAAATGACAAGATTGGAGGTTTGGAGACAACTCGGGAGAAAAGGTTTCGAGGTCCAAACGAGGACTAAGACAAAGTACTTGGAGTGCAAGTTCAGTGACGTGATAGTACATGTAGAGGATGAGGACGAGGACATGCGGCTTGATACTCAGGTCATCCCCAAGAAAGAAAGTTTCAAGCTCCGGGACCAACTCCAAATGGTGATAGATAACGATGTCACACATCGTATTGATAGCAATGGATGAAATGGAAGCTGTTGTGTTGTGCGACAAGATTTGCCACCTAGACTTTTTTTTTTACAAAGTTGGTTAGATCGACTATGTTGTATGGGACGGAGTGGTTGGAAAACCCAAATATAAGGGCTAAGGTTTGACTGCAATTGACGATAATATAATGGAACCAATATGAGGGTTATAAGAAGTGTTTTGAAAACTAATCAAATCATAAGAAGGTCATTGCAAAGCAAAGTTGGAAGATTCTACAACATGTTTTCATGAGTTGTAGAAGGTCTTAAAGACCATAACCCATTAATTACAAATTTGGGAAAACTTCCTTGATGAAAGTTGTAGCCCTTTGAAATACCTTTCCAACGATATTATGAAGGTCAAGGGGACATCAAATGTACAAAAACTTATGGCCATTTTATGAAATTGGCTCTCCTATTTCCTTTCCATTAAACGACCCAGTTGTAAGGACCATATAATTTTATATGGACAACTATAATTCGTCCAAAATTCATGAAATCTTTCAACTCGGCATTCTTTTTTGCGCCATGATAAAATATGGTCATATTATAAAAGAAAAAAATATAAGTGTCCATATAATTTTACCACTTAAATAAATTCAAGCTTTCAAAAATTTTATTCCATTATTCACAATTCCAAGCCCTAGCAACAATCCAAAACATCAAGTCTATTGAAGTCAATCCAAGCCCTTCCAAATCAATTCTAACCTATACTCAATAATCTAAGCAAGAAATCATTGTTCCTCCTAGGGTTTCCAAAAAAACCCAAACTCAAGGCTCGAGTCTAAACCCTAGGGAATTGTCTCAAGTTTGGAACTTTACCAAGGCATGTAGAACTTTACATCTACATGTGGGAATCTCTACGTTTTCCCAATGCAAGCATTTCTTTTATTTTTCTTATATTCTATGAAGTTCAAATCCTAGTGCATTAAATCCACATATTGGTAGCCCGTACAATGTAATTATGATCATGAATTGTGCTTCTATATCCATTATTGTATTCCTAATCTTCCATTACGGTTATTACCTAAGCTTAATACGTGAATCATGAATTCATCCTCATGCATTCCCACTTATGTTTTTATTAAACTTTATGGTTTTATTAGCAACAAGTATGTTTTCAAGATAACTATATGTATTTATGATTATTATTATTATTCATGAATCAAGAACAATTTTGCATAGACTATAACAAGTATCTCATGAAACCATGACCTCAAATATCATGATAATTCACATGTTTTGGGATTTGCAAAGAACCAAAATTGGTCACAAAACACACACCAAGGATATGTCGCATGTTTGTTAATGAGATTTAGATCCTTACATGCTTATTATTACTTAAAAAAAATATCCCTGGCAAAGATGTGAAATTTAGATATTGGGTCTATCACTAGATCATGTTGTCGTTATAAAGAATTCCCCACGTTACAGCTCGTATATACATGTATTTCCATTGATTTTTTTTTCGAGACTTTACTCACGATTCATGCTATTTCGCAAGGTTTGTTCGGGACTTCATGTCTATACCTATATTGTGTCATCTTCTTCATTTCGGGTTTTACATACTAGTACTATTCACCATGTACTAACGTCAAGTTCGGTTGACGTGATAGATACATGTTTCGAGGCACGAGGATCAAGGACATTGGTGAGCCCCACTTCTCTCGGGGTTCGACATGGAGTTTGCACTAGTATTCGGTTTATGGGGATCCAGGGAGTTAGTATTCGGACATGTTTTAGAGGTTTCATAGATAGATGTTAGTTCACGGACATTATTATGTTTAGATCTATTACGTTTTCATGATTAATGGATTGTTTTCATGATTCTATTAAATTGCATCATATAGATTATGTTGTTTTGATGCCCATTTGACAAGCAAGCCATGAGGTTCGCTCGGACACATTAAAGTTTTAAAAGTGGTGTTGCGCCCGAGCCATTATCGGGGCGTGACGGTGCCGATTAAGAAAGCTCAAGCCCAGAAGATGAAGGTAGCAGAGAAGCAGATGCTGAGATGGATATGCAGGCATACACGAGGGAATGAAGTGATTCGGGACAAAGAGGGTGCGGGCCCCGTGGTGTACAAGATACGGAAGGAAGGTTGAGATGGTTCGGCCATATGCAGAGGAGAAGCGCTGATGAGCCAGTCAGGAGGTGTGAGAGGTTGGCAGTGGTGGGCCTAAGGAGAGGGAGGGGTAGGCTAAAGAAGTCTTGGGGAGAGGTGATTCGGCAGGATATGGCGCAGCTTCAGCTTACCGAGGACATGACACTTGATAGGAGGGTGTGGAGGTCGAGTATCAGGGTAGAGGGCTAGTAGGGGGCCGCGAGGATTTCTTTCAGTACTAGGAGTATTATTATCTTTGTTCATTCACTTATTTTTTAGATCTCTAATATAACTTGATTGTTTCTTTTTTTTTTTTTTTCTTCAATTGCATTTATCTTATTATATGTCGCTATTATTGCCTATTATTATTGTTGTCTTGTCACCTTCTCTTGAGCCGAGGGTCTATCGGAAATAGCCTCCCTACCTCCCAAGGTAGGGGTAAGGTCTGCGTACACTCTACCCTCCCCAGACCCTACCTTGTGGGATTATAGTAGGTATGTTATTGTTTTTGAAGTGTGCTCTGTTAAGCTTTAGATGAGATGGTCACAAACTTCATCACGGTATCAGAGCTAGACCCATCCCAAATCTTGGTTTACCCGATGTTGGGCCGCCATTATGTTGTCCACGGTCCAGTTAGTAGGAATGAGCATTCAGGGGGTCCTAAATTGTCCCACATTGGTTGTGGGATGTGGATTTGGTCTTCACATAGTCTTGGGCAATTTCACCTCATGAGCTAGCCTTTTGGATTGAGTTAGGCCTAAGATTCATTTCCTCCCATGGTATCAGAGCAGTTAAAGGTCATGAATTCGAGCCTCACACCATTATAAAAAATAAAAATAAAAAAGAATTTCCACGTGTTAGACCCACGAAAAAAAATCAGGCAAGCACGTGAGAGGGTGCGCTGACAATATATTTAAATAAATAAAAGTGTGCTCTCTCTAACAGCTTAAGATTTTAGATGAGATGGTCACACACTTCAACACTGGTGACGGTAATGTGACAAGTCAAACTGCAAGTTAATGGCAATGCCATGTTGTTTACAAACTGTCTCATTAGAACCTCCACAAAAAACCCCCCCCCCCCCCAAAAAAAAAAAAAAAAAAAAAACTCAAAAGAAAAAACAATTTGTAGCCTAAATCGAAATATCAAGAACACTGCTCTATTTCCAGAACTTCAAGTCTACATTACTATTAACTAATCGAAAAGAGAAAAGTTATTGGTTTTAGCTTGATTTATCCATATCATTTCAAAGCCTGAAGTATTTGTGATATGAACCAATACTTGGTCAGCCCTAACACAATCAGGAAGGCCTACAAAATCATCAGAGAGTTTAAAAGGAATTGTAAGTTCTCATCTAGCAGTAATCATTGTCTGGGTAATCATTACAAGATGAAGATCCAACGCCTTGTCAAAGTAAAGATTTCTGAGTAACTATATCTAATCCACAAGTCGAGGTCAGAGGATAACTTAGTCTTATTCCTTCAGTAATTTTGTTCCAGGTACTGATTTTCCTATGGCCATGATATTTCTTTTTTGGAGAAGGCCGGGTTTCTTGTGGACAAAGATTTTTGGAGAGCAATATCAGTATCTCATATGATAATGCCACCAGACATGAACTGTAGACAACTTTCAAGCATATCTTAGAAAAGAAAGATAAGCATCAGGACTCATAACTTAGTCTTTATTCCTTCAATAAATTTATTCCAGGTTCTGGTTTTCTACGACCATCATTTTTTGAGAGCAACATCAGTATTCTCATATGGTAATGCCACCAGATATAAATTGTAGACTGCTTCCAAGCACATCTTAGAAAAGAGAAGATGAACACCAGAAGACAAGTCAAACCATAGCAATGGAACTTCAAGTCACGCAGTGAAGGCATATCCAAATCAAGCAAAATAGAGGGAACAGGTTTCTACCTTCTCGCTCACAAAAATTTTAAAAGCCAACACGGTAAGGAACTGGAAGAGAGGAGGCATAGGCAAGTCTTCAGAGATGTTTGCCTGCAAGTTAACATTTCTGGGATGAGTAAAAGCTAACCATCAAAAGTTTTACTGAATGCAGATTACTTCAACTAACAGTAAAAGGTGTCAGATGATTTGTCAAATTATATTTTTCTCATCCAACACAAACCATTAAAACAAAATAAAAGTATTTCCTAGCATGAGCTTAAAGTAAGTCATATTATACTATATCGAACAGTGGACATCAAAGAATGATGAAGTCGAGAGACATTAGATCAAGCAAATGAAGGATTCCTATTAAAAAAGTGAACCAATAAAATCAGAAAGATCTAGACATCTCTAGTATTAACATGATTTTTCCAATTTGCTGTAACTAGTATAATCCCACTGTAATGTTGAATCATAATGACGAAGAACTTCATTTTTAAACCAGAAAAAGTACTTAAGTCTACGTAAACGTGAAAAAGAGAACCAACTGACATGTAGTCAAGGTAACTCGGAAGATCCACTAGCATAATTAGATAGAGGCATCTTTTCTTCCAGCACAGAGCTGAAAATGAAAGAATACCTTGAGCTGATTCCAACAATCCCAAAAGTATTGAAGAAACTTTTCCTGGCATATGTCCATCCTAAGCAACATGTTGTAATGGAATCAGAAATTTCATCAATAATTAAACTACAATAAAAAATAGGAAAGACATCAATCACATAAGAAAACCAATTAACAGCAATGAATTAAAGCTCAATTTTTTAAATATGAGTAGGGATCCCTTGTGTACTTAAAGACATACAAAGTAGCATTTGAAATCGACAGGCTATTGAGTTATTCCCTATCTGTTGATTCTGTTCTACAAAAACCTCATTGGGTACACTTAGTAGGATGATGAACGAGAAAAGATAGGAACACCCAAAGTATTGGCTTTAACTACTTATGAAAAGTCAAATGAGGGTGGAAAATCAGAACTGTTACCTAGAGTCATCTACATGGTCAGCGAGAAAGTATTTAAGTCCATGAAAAGGAAAAGATTGAAATCCTCCTCGAAGAAAATCATTTTATTAAAGTGAAGAAACTTGCTTCCATCCGTCGAGTTTTGTCATATGCCTTTTCTTCTCATCCAACTTTTCAGCATACAGAACTCCCTCCCCACCCCCCAATTAATGCAGTACAGACACTGAAGATACTCTAATAAACAAGAGTAGGGAAAATTCAGTAACAAGAATACATACCCATCAAGACGGTATCTTTCTCTAACATCGATCAAATGCGGCGAAGTGAAAAGTCCTGTTCTCAAACCACACTCCCGTAAAATTGCTTCACAGAATGCACATGTTGAACCCTGATATGAATTGCAGAAATGGAGAGAAACAGTAAAGGAACGAACTAGAGAATTCTTGCTCTCTAGAAATATCAGTAATTGCAATCAAATACGACATGGGTTAACTTTCCAATCAAAAACTAAAAGAACATGAGAAGTCAAAATTTCTCTAGAAAAGCTTTTCCATTTTGCACTTGTTCTGGGCTACACGTGAATGTTAGATGCTGGACAATTGCAGCCAACTAGTAGAAGATGTTGGAGCGCAACATTGGTTGAGGCCTTGAGGGTATGGACGGTAGTCTCTTTATATAGCATTGGACAATCCTCACCACATGATCTTAAGTTAACTTTTGGGGTTGAGTTAAGCCAAATGTCTATTTCTTTATCATTGTATCAACGTCAAACCCAACTTTGTTCTTAGTTAAGCCAATACTGGACCCCTGTGTTATATTGTCCACGCTACAAATATCCAGGCCTAAGCGTGGGAGGGAGGGTGGTTAGAGTCCCACAATAATTGAGGGTGGACTTTTTTGTATTTTTTTATAAACATGGTGTCGGGGACAGCTTATGCGCACCTCGACTAATTCCAGCAACATGTACCAGGTAACTCTATCCACCAAGGCTAGAACAGATGAGAAGAAACCACCTAGTGGTTTGTCTCTGCTGGGGATTGAACCTGAGACCTCATGGTGCTCAACCCACTTCATTGACCACTAGGCCACACTCTTGGGTGCTTAATTGAGGGTGGTCTTGGACAATCCTTACCTCATGAACTAACTTTTGGAGTTGAGTAAATCCCAACATTCAATTTCTTATCAGAAGACAAACATAAATACTCAAGAAGGAGTATCAAATTCACTTAGCTATGCATAATATTCGTCATAAACACATCACGTGCACAGCAACAGTAAATATTGTTGAAATCCTGGAAACTGACAGGTTACCATAAAGATGTATAGACATGCAGTATAAGTTAGCAACTTAACCATCAAAGATAAGCCTAACATCCCAAAAGCTACAAGAGAATCTAGCACATGCTTTTTAACACTTTTTTCCTCTCTCTCTCTCTCTCTTTTTTTTTTTTTTCCTTCTTTCTTTCTTTCTTTGGGAGGGGGGGGGGAAGAGGGGTTGGAGGGAAGGAAAGGTCCATTAGAGGTTCTGGATCGAGAGCCTTGACAAATGAAACTGTAATTCAACACTAAATGTCTTTTCTAAAATTGTGTCACCTTTTTCAGAAAACTGACTCTGCTTTCTAACTTGGACTTTTTTCTTTTAATTTATAAAGGTATTAGATCTCATATTTTTAATGGAAAGCATCACATCAAATCATCAAGGATATCGGGAATGACTTGGATCAAATGTTACAGAAAAGAACAGGTCCAAAAAGAAAAAGAAATGAAGGTCCAGGGGAAATAGACATCCTTTGAGCTCTCAATGAGAAGAAAGCTGGATTTCTACATTAATCATAACATCAACTATGAGATACCTTTCCTTTAGTTCCAGCAACATGGATAATCTTAAGGCCAGCTATCTTTTCTTCCAAGCCCAAAATCTGCAACAGAAATAAAATACGTTATCATGTCTACCTTTTTTCGAAAAATATATTTAAGAACCAACATTCTTGTAATTTGAAAGATATGAAGTTCCAAACTTCTACTCCCTCCGTCCCAAAAAGATTGTCTTCCTTTCCTTTTTAGTCTGTCCCAAAAAGATTGGCACCTTTCTCTATTTAGAAACAATTTTAACTTTGTAAGATGATTTATAACCACACAAATATCTAAGGCTTGTTTTGGACCACACATCTCAAAAGTCTTCCTTTGTTTATTAAACTTTGTGCCAAGTCAAACTAAGACAATCTTTTTGGGACGGAGGGAGTAATTGCTATGATATAACCAGCGGTACACAAGTACAGGTAATCCACCACTATGTTGCAATTTAACTACGGTACCCGCAAAGGTAGGTCAGGTAATCCACCCACCAAGGCTTAGGCGGCTGGGAAGAAATCACCTTGCAGTTTTTGTCTCTGTTGCAATTTAACTACAGTTCTCCCATGGTTCTCTTTAATCTTTTTTTCTTTCTTTTTATTTTTCTTTTTTTGTTTTTGATAAGTAAAGTGGTCTCTCATGATTTTGACCACTTCATTAACCGTTTCCTCTTGTGCTTAAAAAACATCCTAATTACCCAAATTGGTAATGGAACCTACTATTAGCTTTTTTGTGGTTTCAAGTGTAAGTTAATTGCATCCAACTCATTGATTCAGGCTTACTGCACTAATTTCTAATCTCAATGGCACGAAGCATAGTTGAACACTAACACTCATATATATCTTTTAAAAATGGGGAGGTCTTGGAATTAAGGATTTAAAGGTCTTTAATAAAGCTTTTATTAGGCAAGTGGCTTTGGAGGTTCGAAATGGAGGTGCAAGCTTTGTTTTTTTTTTGGAGGGGGGGGGGGGGGGTGGGGGGTGGGTGGGGGGTGATGATAAATACGGGATTGAGGATGGGGGATGAAAAACTAGAGATGTCACTTTGCCTTTCGATTGTGGTTTGTGGAGGAATATCATGAATGGACAGGATTATTTTTGGGTAAATATCTCGGTCGGAGATGGAAGGAGAGTAAATTTTGGGGGACATAGCTGGTGTGGAGAATTTTTTTCAAAGATGAATTCCACAATTTCTTGTCAAAGAGACTCGACAATTCAGCAAATTAGGGGGACACAAAGTGGAGAAACTTTTTGAGACTTGAGATTTAGAAGGGCATTTCACGATTGGGAAGTGACTGAGCTTCAAGGATTGTTAGCCTTACTACATAGTCAAGTCAACCCGGTTGATAACTCCGATGCTTGGTGGTGGGGCCTGGGGAATAATGGAGTGTTCTCTGTGAAGTCCTTTGATGAGAAATGTTTGGTTAGGAAGGAGCATGTTTTTCCATGTAATGCAATATGGTTCCAAAGGTGCCGAAGGAAGGTGTGCTTCTTCACTTGGCTAGCCACTAGAGCGGTGATTTTAACAGTGGAAAATCTTAGAAAGAGGAAGGTTGTCTGCATCAGTTGGGGTTACATGTATAAGGAGACGGGTGAGGATGTGGATCATCTTCTTCTACATTGCGGTCTAACCATGAGGTGATGGTGGGATATGTCTAGGTGGTTTGGCATTCCACAAGCAATGCCAAAAACTGTGAGATTTGATATTCAGCTGGAAGAGAAGGAGAAGGAGGAGAAGACGTAGGGGTTGGAACATGGTTCCACTTGCGTTAATGTGGATTATATAGAGAGAGAGAAATAGAAGAGCTTTTGAAGGGTAGAGTCGAGTTTCTCTCAGTTGAGGAGTAGTCTCAGTTCGCTTATTTTCTTTTGGTGCACACAAAAAGTTCCTTGTGGTATAGACGACTGGGAGGAGTTTGTAGAGAATCATATCTTTTTGTAGATTCTTTACGTTTTGGTATAACCTTATATACGGCCGGTTTGGCCATGTTTATGAATGAAAATACTTTTACTTGATCAAAAAGAAAAATTATTATAAGATCTCTATATTGAGATTTTGTGGAAAAGACTCCATAATCAGGGTAGGTCTCTAATGCATCAGTTTTCTTCTACCATGGCAACAAGCTCTCATGATGAGGTTATTAAAACAAGCATAAGGTACATGTTGCCAAACCATTAACAAGTGCATCTTAAAAACCTTCTATGCAGTAGCATTATGGAAGCTAATTAGTAGCTACCGTTCAGAATTTCATTGTTTAGTAAGGCCTAAGGAGGCAATGGAAGCAAGATAAGAGCCCTCCACTCTCAAAGAATAAACTCCAGATATGCATACTTGGAATTGCAAAGATGCCACAATTGCAGATAGCAGAGATGAAAATGGATGGCAGATTAATGTCACAAGAAATCTTTAGGAGTGGGAAATTAAGAGCCCGTTTGGCTTAGCTTATAAGTTGTTTTCAGCTTTTTTGAGTGTTTGGCTGGCCAGCTTATAACCATTTTGTGCGTAAAATAAGCCCAAAAAAATAAGTTGGCCCGTTTGGTATAGACATCTTCTTATTCTCTCAGCTTCTTCTAAAGCTGAGAGAATAAGAAACTACATCTTCTGAGGCAACACCTTGTAATGGAAAATGCATACAGAAGGGAAGTTTAAAGTGCATTTTTGTTATAACTGCTGATTAAAGCAGTGGAGTAATACAGTGGCCTAAAATGATCCACAAGTCAAAAGCCCCCGACTCCATAAAGTAAAGAACACCCCATAAAGTAAAGAAGCAGCTAAGAACACTGTGGAGAGCACTTGTTGTGTGCATTTATGGACTCTTCGGCTGAAGACGAACAGAAGATCTTTTTAAAAAAACTAAAAAACAAGAGCACTTAAATTTCGGTCTTTAATTTTTTTGTGTAATATTGAAGAATGTACATGGCTTTGATACTACTTTAGATTTCTTAAATCCATGTTGTTGAAGGAGTGTAAATCCGTTGTTCCGGTATGCACTTTTAGCACCACTAAGTGCTATGATTAATGAAATTAACTAATTTACCGAAGGAAAGGTGCATCTTATGTATTCAGAAATTATTAGGGGAAGCAGCACCTGTTCTATCGGGAATTGATATAACCATAGCCAGAGATGGACCTTGCCTATCAGTCCCTCAACAACAAACACTATTGCAGCTAGGGGTGGCAAACGGTCGAGTCGGATATGGGCCGGGTCGAAAATGGGCTAACCAAAAACAGATCAGTTACCCGACCTGCCCATATTTAATACGGATAAAAAATGGGTTACCCGACGGATAATATGGATATCCATATTATCCAAAGCTACTTCAAAGACGCTAGCTTCATGTAGCTAATATGGAGAAAATTTAAATTACTTCTTGACAAATCCTTGAATCCCCAAACATAGTTGCGCCTCGGCATTTGGGGGAAGAATAGAATTTTTGGAACTTTCCAATTACACGACCTCCAAGAAAACATATTTCTAAAATACTCAGAAGCCAAACCATCCCCCCCCCCCCCCTCCAAACTTAAAAAAAAAAAAAAACTTTTTTTGTGCATTTTTTTTTTAGGGTGAAGGGTTGTAGAAAACCAAAGATCTAATTTAAAAAACAAAAAAAAGAATTTGGAGAAATTTTTTTTTTTTTTTTTGTGTGTGTGTGTGTGTGTGTGTGTGGGTGGGGGGGGGGGGGGGTTTAGAAAACCAAAATAAAAACTTTTAAAAAAATTTAATTTTTTTTGGAGGGGGTGGTGGGAGCGGGGCATGTGTGGTGGGGTTGGGGGGGGGGGGAGGTGTTAAAAAAAAAAAAAATCAAAAACTTTTTTTATCCATTTTACCCATTAAGTTACCCATATTTTAAGTGGATAATATGGGTTGACTCATATTGGACCCATTTTAAATGTGTTGGGTCGGGCGGATAACCATATTTTTTACCCATTTTGCCAATTTGCAGCCTATAACTGAGGAACAGATAGCTCAACTAGTGAAATCCCTACATTGGGTCTCAAAGTAGGACCTGATGTAATCAAAGCAGTCATGCAATTCTTTGATACAGGCAAGCTTCTCAAGAAACTAAACTGTGCCACAGTCACATTGGTTCCAAAAGTGACTAACCCAACATTTGTCAAAGAGTTTAGACCCATAGCATGTTGTACTTCATTGTACAAAATTATTGCCAAGATTCTAACCAACAGGCTCAAAACAGTGGTGGATTTCCTAGTAGGCCCTGCACAGTCAGCTTTTATTGAAGGAACAAACATACTGGACAATGTTATTGTTGTTCATGAACTGATTAAGGGGTATATGCAGAAGAATATCTCACCTAGATGCACCATCAAAGTAGACATCAGAAAGGCATATGACTCAGTTGAATGGAGTTTCCTAAGGGTGTTGCTACTGGAATTTGGATTACCCACTAGATTTGTGAATCTGATAATGAAGTGTGTAACTACGGTTAGTTATTCACTACTAGTTAATGGTGGGCTTACTCCACAGTTTCAAGCAAAGAAGGGCCTCCGACAGGGTGACCCCATGTCACCATACTTATTTGTGTTGGTGATGGAATACCTGAGCAGATCTCTAAAACAATTATGGCTAAATCCTGACTTCAACTTCCACCCAAGATGTGCCAAACTCAACATAACACATTTGCTGATGATCTATTGTTATGTTGTAGGGCAGATAGAGGATCCATAATACTCCTGATGCAGGCTTTCACTCAGTTCTCACAAGCATCTGGCCTAAAAGCCAATATGGAAAAGAGCTCTATATCATCTGAGTTCAAAGATCAAATACTTCAAGAACCGCACTTCACTGCTGGATCTCTCCCATTCAAATACCTTGGAGTTCCAATGTCCTCAAGAAAGCTAAGTGTTGCCCAATGTATGCCACTAATTGAAAAAATAGTGGCAAGAATTAAGTGTTGGACAACTAGATTCCTGTCATACTCTGGTAGAGTTCAACTTATCAAAAGTGTACTGTTTGAGATCCAGACCTACTGGGCCCAAGTGTTTCTATTACCTCAGAAAGTACACCAGAAGATTAAAGCAATTTTTTATATACATGTTGTAAGTTTCCTATTAGGTTTAATGGATCCAGTGAAAACAGCAAATTAGCAAACTGTAGCTTGGGAGAAACTTTGAATCTATCTTGACAAAATCCTCAGGAAGCCTAGATATAATTGATTCCATTATATTTAACAAAGCAGCCATTCTACAAACTCTTATGGGCCTTGACCAAGAAGAAGGATACGACTTCATGGGTGCTATAATGGATATATATATATATATATATATATATATATATATATATAAAAACTTGACAGGAGTTTTGGATTGAGATCAAACCCAAATAATTTCTTTGTTTATTGGTCCCTGAATGTTTACTTGATATTTGATTGACATTAATAAGCAATAAATAAAATGAGAAATGAATGACTTAATAATTTGGTCTGTTGAAAATAAGTATAAAATGGTAAATTATGTCTTGATTTTTCAAATTATATAACTACTTGTGCATATATTTTAGTATAATGGAAGCAGCTGGCGTTGTTGAAGTGTATTATAAAAATTTATGCTCATTCTGTGATTAGTTATTCAAAAAGATTGGCAAAATTATGATAGAAAAATGGGGAATCCAGGTTGCAAAAACATGAGTTTGTGATTTATTTTTGAGACTTTGATTTATCTAATTCTACATTTACTTATAGACCATCTATTCTTCCAAGCTTTTTCTATTATTTTCTTATTTTGAGGAAACTCCTTATTGAATGATGTTATTTTACTTGTGCAAACTGATTTTTTGGGAAGCTACATAAGTATGATGGCTCAGAGAACAACAGTTAAATCCAATTTACACTGCACTGGGTATCACATTTGTGGTGTGATTCCTTGTTTAAGATGCACATGGATTTTATTGATTTTTGAGATGTAATTTTCATATTTGCAAAAATTTAAAAAAAAAAAAAAAAAAAAAGGAAGATAGAGTTAGAATAAACTAAAAAGAGATGCCCAACCCAAATATACGTTCCTAACAAGATGTACATTGAAAAAATTATGGACTTTGAATAGTTTCCCCTGTTAGAAATGACTTTGAATAGTTTCCCACCTACTGGGCAGTGTTGTCTATTACCTCAGAAGGATCCATAACCAGCAGGTTAAAGTAATATGCAGAAATTTCCTATGGCAAGGATCCAGTGAAAACAGCAAAAAAGCACCTGTAGCTTGGGAGAAACTATGTCAGACAAAATCCTCAGGAGGCCTAGATATAATTGATTCCATCACATGGAACAAAGCAGCCATTGCCAAACTGTTATGGGCCTTGACTAAGAAGAAGGATCGACTATGGGTGCTATGGATATATATATATATATATTAAGGGACAGGAGTTGCAAGATATGATCACAACCAAACAAGCAAATTGGGTGGTGCGAAAGATTTTTGACATTAGAGAAGGTCTGGCCAATGGAATAAATGACCTTAATTCCATTGTGTCTGGTGAGAAATTTAGTATTAGCAAAGCTTACAGAACAATGCAACCTATTGGCCTAAAGTTCAATGGAAGCAGTTGGTGCTGTTGAAGGGACTAGTACCGAAACATCAGTTCATTCTGTGGCTAGCCATTCAAAGAAGATTGGCAACAGTGGATCGACTACAAAAATGGGGAATCCAGGTTGCAAAAGAGTGTGTACTATGGCAACTCTAGACCATCTCTTCTTCCAATGCTCTTATTCTCAATTCCTATGGAGGACACTACTTACTTGGATGGGATTCACCAAACTGATTGGCTCTTGGGAAGCTGAGGTAGTATGGATGGCTCAGAGAACAACAGGAAGAAATCCAATTTACACTGCACTGGGTATCACATTTGTGGCTGCAGTTTATCACACATGGATTGAAAGGAACGCAAGGAGATTTCAACAACAAAAGAGAACCAAGGAAGATAGAGTTAGAGGAATAGTATTGATGCTTCATACAGTAGGCCAGAATTGTAAATGGCAAAGAGTATTAATGACTTTGAATAGTTTCCCATGTTAGCAGGTTGTACGCACTGAAGGATCCATGCTAACTCACAATTCCAGTGAGGTAACAGAGGGGACAGTGTATAGGAATCCATAGAGTATATTTTTGAGAGTTCCTGACTCTAGAGACCAATGAGCAGGATGTGTAAATACTTCCACTTGGTTGAAATAAAATTTTACCTTTCGACCAAAAAAAAAAAAATCGTGTATAGACATGTTCCTACCAAAAGATAAACACCTTAAATCTGATTGATAGTTCTATTTATTTAGGATAACATTTGATTCAACACATTCCTCAAAATAGATACCAAGAAACAATGAAGTATAATTGAATCACAACTCAAAAAAAGTGGTATCATTAACAAAGTGAAACAAAGAATACAATCAGTATCTACATATTCTGGAAACAGTAGTCAAAAGTTACAGCGACAAAACTAATTTCGATAAGTTTGTGACATAAACAGAAAGGCAAGACCGGTACCAGCAAGATGCACGTTGATCACGCAAGTGTTAAAGGAGAAACAGTCTCAGCTAGAAATGGCACTACCTTAATGTACCTCAAAATTCTGTCCAATTTCTGGTTTTGACCACTAATGGCTGATGTACCATTTCTTTTTTTCTGAGTAATGAGAGTTGAAAGAGCTTCCATGGCAGATTCATATGCGGATGGAAGCTGGAACTCTTGTGAGATATCTTGACCATTTTGACTGAACTTCCCCACAATTTGAGATGAAATATTCCTATATCTAAGTCCTTCAGGGTCATAAAGCCAATATATTAGCATGGGAATTCAAGTTGAAATTTACTCCAGTACAGTGAAAAGAATACTATTTCATAACTAATATTATCTTAAATAAGAGTTTTAAGTAAAAGACATCTCCAGTGACTGACATATACATGGATGAAAGCAACCCTTCTACCAAGAAAACTTTGTTGTTTTAGTTTAGAATCGTAATTGTACATCTAACAATTGTTTATATATTAAGGAATAGGAAAATTTGCAACCCCGAGAACAATCACAACTCAAATGCAAATATCTAAAGCACTAAAGACGCTTCCTTTCCGGAAAATGAAAGATACAACTGTTTACTTGAACTAATACATCACTGCAGCTTAACCACCAAAGTCAAAACAAAAAACCACATTTCATATGGAATCCAAATCAACCAAGAACCTGTTCTCACTAAAAACTAGCTTTTAAGAAAGGATTTTTATATCATTTCAACTACTGGACCTTCAAAGTTTATCCCTTTAGAAGCATAATGTATAAAGTACAACGCAGAGCAAGAGATAAACTCCACGAATGTGAGCTAAGTATCAACCCCCCCCCCCCCCCCCCGCGCCCCTCCCCCAAAGCTCACATACCCATGCTACAAGTCTATATAAAGGGGAGGATGACCAGCTTAAAGCTAGTTAATTTATGATGAAATGATCCAAATTGAGCAGAATCAATATATAATCGACCTCAACTAGTATAATAATTGTCATAATACTAGTTAAATGCAAAAGGGCATTGATGGGGCTAAGCAAAAAAATGTACAAATTCGCCCATTTCCACACTACAAACTAACTTTCAAGAAAGGATTATAATATCATTTCAACTATTGTACTGGACCTTCAAAATTTATCACACCCACTAACTATTTCTTTTGGAAGCAAAATGTATAGAGTACAACGCAAAGCAAGATACCTAGCTCACATGTCTAAATAAATGTGGGGACTTTATGATGAAACGAGTCCAAATTGAGCAGAATCAATATATAATCGACATCAACTAATATAATAATTATTGTAACGCTAGTTAAATGCAAAAGGGCATTGATGGGGCTAAGCGAAAAATTGTACCTTGCAAAAATTCGCCCATTTCCACACTACAAACAACTTTCAATTAAGGATTATAATATCATTTCAACTATTGTACCTTCAAAATTTATCACACCCACTAACTATTTCTTTTAGAAGCAAAATGTATAGAGTACAAAGCAGAGCAAGATATCCTAGCTCACATAGCCAGCCACAAGTCTAAATAAAGGTGGGAACTTTATGATGAATAAAGTCCAATTTGAGCAGAATCAATATATAATCGACCTCAATTGGTTTAACAATTGTTGTAACACTAACTAAATGTAAAAGGGTAATGAAGGGGGCTAAGAAAAATTATACTTCCCTCCCACCCCGCCCACCCCACCACCGGAAGTTGCATCCCGAATTCAGAAACCTCACATTGTTTTGCGACGAATATATGCAAATGCTCTAAAAATAACATTTTCCAACTTGCGTACCACGCCCAAGAAAATGAGTACAAAAATCACTTATTTCCCTACCAAACACACCCTAAAGCTAGTTAATTTATGATGAAACAAGTCCAAATAGAGATGAAACAATACATAATCAACCTCAACTAGTTCAATAATTGTTGCAACACTAATAAAATGCAAAAGGGTATTCATAATTCAATGGGGCTAAACAAAATTATACCTTTAAGCTTTTTCACCCCATTAATGTGTGTACAAGAAGGTGAACTTTGAACCATCCATGTAAATCCACTAAGTAAATGGTCTCTTCTAATTTTAGAATGAACCATAATTTCTTGACCCAAATAAAGATTATTGTAGAATAATACTTGGACCATAGATATTTTAATTTAAAGGGTTAATTTCATTTTGGGGGTGCTTAAAATTCTCAATTCTTCAACCCCATAATTTTATTTTTTTTTCTTTCAGTCTTTTGTGGTCGTATAGATGACCAACGAGAAGATGAGAAATACTACCAATTTATTTACTTTGGGTAAAATATATAAGGTTAAAAAAGGGAATGTGGAATTTCTTGAGGGAATTTAACGGGAAGACCAGCTAGCTTTCAATTTAACGAGATACTAGATGGCCAAATATTATTTTCTTGAATATAGTATATATATATATATAGATTATAATGTATTTATATATATATGTAGTTGCATTTGGATAGTGATAATATACATACATATATATATATATATATATATATACACACATTATGTTTAAAACACGATTAATATAACATTGTAGATGATATCTAAAATTTTATTATATTCGTGTTTGCTATGAAAATTTATTAATACTTTTTAAAAGATTAGACTTGTTTTAAAAAAAATTATTTTCCTCTCTTTGAGATAAAATAATAGCAATATTTAAGATCGATTGATACTTTTAATTTTAATTCGATTAATTTAAAGGTGTAAAATACTTATTATTTTTTATCAAATTTTGATTTGGATAATTCTAATTCTAATTATTAAATTAATTTTACATGTTTAAAACGAAACAAAGTAGAAATTGATTTTCTATGTAAAACAAGAAATGCTATTTTTTAATTTTTGGTAAATATTCCCGGTTTAGCTCATTTTACTTGTCATGTTGTCTTTTGCATGGTTTTTTAAGGAAACGTGAATTAGAATTATACTTTGTCTAATTTACCTTATTCATTATTTGATCTCCATTTGATATTAATCTTTTTTCACATTTATTAGAGTAAGAATAAAAATAAAAAAAAAATAATTAAATTCTATCTTATTTTAAAATATAAATATTTTAAGTATATTTATTTTAGTAAACATAACAAATAAATGACATGGCGGAATAGCAAATACAGCAATTAAATATTTAGATTAGATCTTACGCTAATATAAGAAAAAAAAGGAAATTGTATGTATTTGCCTACTTAACCTTTTGAAGAAAAGCAATAATATAGGGTCCATATTTTTTGTTGTGCAATAATTTCATTTGCTCCCACTAATGGGTTAATACACATGTGTGATGAATCCACTATTATTGACTTGATGGGAATACTTTGGAAATTACATGAATATTGTTTGATTTTTTAATATATGGGGTGCACGTTTTTTTTTACATTGCTTATTTTTTTAATATGGGGTCCATTTTTTTTTCATAAGCTTGGAGAGGGTGGGATTCACTTTTTTTTTCATGAGTTTAGAAATGGTGAGGTACACTTTTTTTCCTTTTTTTTTTTCTTTTTTTAATATTGCTTGGCATTTTTAGTATGAAGTCCACCTTTTTTTTTTTCAAGAGTGACTGACAACGAAGCATGGGTAAACCGTTGCTTCTATATGGTAGAAAAATAGAAATATAATAAAGTATTTCTATTGTTAATGTATATAGATTGGGCCTAAACAATACCTATTATTTTTTATCAAATTTTGATTTGAATAATTCTAATTCAAATTATTATGTTAATTTTACATGTTTAAAATGAAACAAAGTAGAAATTTGATTTTCTATTGAAATTTGATTTTCTATTTAAATGAAGAACTACTATTTTTTAATTTTTGGTAAATATTTTTGGTTTAACTCATCTTACTTGTCATGTTGTCTTTTGCACGGTTTTCTAAGGAAACATCAATTAAAATTAGAATTTCACTAATTTACCTTATTAATTATTTGATCTCCATTTAATATTATTTTTTCTTTTATGACATTAATCTCTTTTCACATTTATTAGAGTAAGGAAAAAAATGAAAAAGTAATTAAATTCTATCTTATTTTAATAAATAAGTATTTTAAGTATGTTCATTGTACAATAATTTCATTTGCTCCCACTAATGGGTTGATACGCATGTGGCAATGAATCCATCATTATTGATTTAATGAGATATTTTGAAAATTACATGAATATTGTTTGATTTTTTAATATGGGATGCACTTTTTTTTTTGACATTGTTTGTTTTTTTTTTTAATATGGGATTCACTTTTTTTTTTATATTGCCTAATTTTGTTAATATGGGGTCCACTTTTTTTTTCAGTGAGTTTGGAGATGGTGGGTTTCACTTTTTTTTCTTCTTTTTTTTTTTTTTTTTAATATTGATTGGTGTTTAGTATAGGGCCCACACTTTTTCTTTTTTTTTTTTTAATGGAACGGACGACGAAGCATGTATATAGTTAAAATACATGGAGCCAAACCTCTCTATAGTGACAGCGTTTATCCGAAAATTTTACGACTGCTATAGTGAGGTGCTATTATGCATATATACTGGTATTCAATATTTAGATCTCATTTAGCTATTATAAACAAAAGTACGCAAATAATTAATTTTTTATATTTTATGTTATAAACGAAAACAATATACTTGTAAATTTTAAAATCTCAATTGATTTTCATATCTTATAAATTAAAAATTGAAAAGACTACTAAATTCATAACTACTTGTACCACACAAATAAAGAATTAAAATCTATGGAATATATGCATTTTAAATTAATTGACAATTTAAATATTTCAAGTTTTAAGCAAGAACTCTACAATTGTAGGTTGTTTCGTAAATTCTAGTCTCTTAATGATAATATAACGCTTGAACTGACGAAAATTTTTATCCAAACTTTCGGCAAAAGGAAATTCAATAGTTTTCCCTTGAAGACTGTCTAAGTGTTTAACAGTCGACTCTTCTATATCCAAGTAGCAGTAGGTTGAGGTTTTTCATCGACACTTTTATTGTCATATATTTCTTACAAAATATTATTACACGCTATTTGAGTATGGCTGTTATAGAAAGGTAATTTTACAAAGAGTGCACCGCTATAATGGATGTCATTGCTGTTATAGGCAGAATGTTGTTATAGAGAAGTAAAATATAACATAAAAAATCGGTTCCGGATAAAATCATATCGTTATAGTGAAATGCCATTATAACGAATGGCAATTATAGAAAGGTTTGACTGTATATTGTATATAATTGGTGTATATTTTGACTAGCGCTCATAATTAAGTTAAAGCCGACGGGACGAAAATGAAAGAATCCTACAATTTATTAAGGAAATGCGATTTAAGTAGATGGATAAATGAGCAAACGGATGTTGTTAATTTGTTTTTTTATTTTTATTTTTTTAAAAGAGAATTAAAACAATAAGAAACTTGCCCGAAACTAAGCGAGGGAATGAGACCCAACAACATTTACTACAGCACGTGAAGAAATGCTAGAAAGTGAGACTCTTGACTAAACGCTAAATTAACTAAACCATCGGCAACTAAATTCTTCAACCCCATAATTTTTTTTTTCTTTCAGTCTTTTGCGGAGAGCATATTGTGAAGCTATGGTCGTATAGATGACCAAGGAGAAGATGAGAAATACTACCAATTTATTGTAGTTTGGGTAAAATAAGATATAAGACAAATGTGGAATTTCTTGAGAGAATTTAGCAGGCGTTTGGCCATACAATTTGGAATCATCATTTTATATTTTGATTTTAAATTAGTTTTTATTTATGAAATTTGCACAAAATTTCAATTTCAACTTCATATCATTATTTCAAATCTCAAAATTCCAAAAATTAGGATTTGGGATTTCAAATTGTGATTTTTAATATTTTTTAAATGTAAAACTTGACTCATAAAAAAATTGGGATAAGGCACTGTTACCCCCCTGAACTTTGGCCAAAGTTGCTACGACACACCTTTCCTTTTCAGGGGTCCAATTACCCCCCGTAACTTTTTAAAAACGGAATAATTACAACCCTAAGTGCTGACGTGGCAAGGAGAGTGTATTCAATGTCTTTGGGAAAGTGAGAAGCATAAAATCTGACACGTGTTATTTTTTAATGGGTACATCACATTTAATTACACCTAACTAATTATCATTAAAGCTTAAATCTTTTTCTAAATTGATTTTTTTTTTAAATGTGGTAAACTATTTTATATATATATATATATATATATATATATATATATATGAAAAAATCTAGTTTTCCAGATTTAATTTTAAAAAATCGGTTTTCCACATTTAAAAAAAAATAGTTTTTCCAGTTTTTATAAATTCACATTTTGACATGAAAAAACATTTCTCCCAGATTTGTTTTAAAAATAATCCAGATTTTATTTGAAAAATAAAAGTGTCCTAAAAAAATGAAAATCAAGATTTTTAACAACATTTAAAAAAAAAATCTAGTTTTCCATATTTTTAAAAAAATCCATTTTAAAAAAAAAATCAAATTATCAGATTTTTTTTTTAAATATCCATTTTTCATTTTTTTAGAACAAAATTCAGTTTTTCAAATTTTTTAAAAAGTTGCCACGTAAGCGAAAAGAATTTAAAAAAAATAGAAAACAAATAAATATACATGTGGCAAGGAGAGTGTATGTCACTATCCCATAAGAGAGTAGATATCCAGTTTCAGGGTGGAAACTATTCCATTTAAAAAAAAAAAATCAGAGGGGTCATAGGACTCCTGAAAAGGTAAGGTGTGTCATAGCAACTACGGCCAAAGTTCAGGGGGTAATAGTGCCTTATCCCTAAAAAAATTCATAAGTTGGTAGATATGTTCTTGAAATGTAAGACTTGACTAAGTAACAATGTTGGTTCGTCTTCTCAGTTATTGATCGGGAATGCATGCTCGACATGAACAAATTGTTTGTACCATGTGACATGGGTGAATATATAGGCTAAACTATGGGGCATGTGGACCAATTCTCTCTTCATAAATATTGAGAATAAACACACATCTAATCATCACTCGTCTTCAATGGTAGCTAGGATTTCAGATGAAGAGAAAGGGAAAGTGAAGAACTCATCCGAAAGTGAAGAAGAGTCTTCGGAATCAACGAAGTCTCTTGTGATGCCTAGAAGGGTCAAATGGGTCAATCAAGCCGAAGCAAATAAGTTGGGCCATTCATTAAATCCAAAACAAGACACAAGCAGCAAAGGCCAAATGACACAAGCAGCAAAGGCTCAAATGGGAAAAACATATTCAACAGTTGTCACAAAATTGGACAGCTGTGATTATTCTTAGAAGCTTCCAATATGTAAACAAATTAGTTATTTGACAACCAATAAGAATAGACAAAATTGTATAGGATTTATGATTTAGTTTAAATTCTTTATTCATGCACTTGTATAAAATACCCAGTCATGATACAGAAATATACAACAAGAAAATTTCTTTACACCGTTTCTTATTCAATTTTCCATATGGTATCAGAGCAGTGAAACAATTCCTTCATAAAATCTTCTTTGCCTTCAATCTAATCTTCCTTTCCTTCATAAGTAACAATGACTAATGATAATGCAATTCAAACCATACCAGAAAACTCTTCAGGAGAAATAGGTAACACTTCAACAGTGACTGAAAACACCATAGTCATTGACTTGAATCACCCCTATCACCTTCATGCATATGATGCTCCTCGTATGATGTTGATGAATAATCCCTTTGATGGAAGAGGTTATCAAGGATGGAAGAGGTCCATCCTCATTGCTCTATCAGCAAAGAACAAACTAGGATTTATCATTAGTGCTCACCCCACTCCTAGTGAAGATTCTTCAGATCTACAACCTTGGAGCAGATGTAATGACATGATTGCATCTTGGCTTTTGAATTCTCTTTCAAAAGAGATTGCTGAGTGTCGTCTACTCACAACTCGTTAGCTTGGAGCACGGAAGTCTCGGACGAAGTTAAATGGGGGCAAGCTATACCACCTGCAAAAAGAACTCAGCAGGTTGATTCAAGGTACCAATAGTATTGCTGGTTACTTCACAAAACTCAAGAGGTTATGAGATGAGTTAGATTCCATGAATTCTAATGTAAAATGTACTTGTGTGTGTGTTTGTGAAGGAAAGCATAAGCTAGCAAAATCATTGAATGATGAGAAGCTTATAAAATTTCTCATGGGGCTGAATGACACATATGCTCAAGCTAGGGGTAACATTTTGATGATGAACTCCTTGCGTGACATCAATCTTGCTTATTCTCTAGTATTGCAAGATGGAAATTAGAGGGAAACTTATATGATTCCTCTCATACCCCCTGATTCATAATAATTCATGGTGGGAAATTTTAATCAAAACAAAGGAAAACAAACTCATAAAACTGATAGTTCTTCACAAAGGAATGGGAACACATATCTCAGATTCAATAACCCACAGTAACAAACTCAGAGAAATCTGAAACAACAGCCCTAAAGGTTCAAAGAAAAAAGAGCTAAGTATAATCCTAATGGTATATGCACTCATTGTGGGAAAAGTGGACATGTGATAGATGATCGCTACTGAGTAATAGGTTTCCCATAAGACTTTCAGTTCACAAATGATAAGAATGCTCAATCACAGATCAAAGGAAACACTGTTATGTCCTTGGATGAGAATGAAAGAAAGACCAGTAACTATGTTGACCTTAACAAAAAAGAAAAAATCAATCATTTTGTCAATTTGGTCAAACAACGAATGAGAATGGAGGACATGCCAAATGCAAATCCAGGATCTGAAATTAATGCAAATTCAGTGGCTGGTACAATTTCAAAATATCTTGGTTCGTGTTTTTCAGTTTTTAAGTGATTCAGGTGCTTCAGAACACATGTGTTTCAAATCCACCTCTTTGTCACGACCCAAACTAGAGGGGGTACTGAACCAAAATGCCCTCAAAAAAAATAATTTCGACCAAAATACCCCAACAAAAAAAAATGTTACGAAAATGCCTTTAGCGCAAGACGGGCAAATTCTCGCTAAAGTGTTAACGAGAGACGGCTGATAAACTCCTATCCGCAACAAGAAATTTATCAAAATGATAGTGTTTTTTCTTTTTTTATTTTCCATAAGGAAGTTAACCCTTCTTTCGTTACACTTTTTAACGTACTTTGACCATAGATTAATCATGCTTCGGGACCCCGAAATTTCAATATTTTATATAGAACCCTACTTATTTTTGTGCGTTTAATTAGGTAGGATCAACACATCAAGGATACACAAAAGTTCGGATCCAAACCCTCTTAGAGGTTGAAAAGTGCTATAAACGCCATTTTCGTTCAAGGATCGGTGACATTAGCTTGAAGTTCTTTACGAATACTTAAATTTGTTCATTAATAATTAATCAAAAGTTAATCAAAATGGCAGCGTTCATGCAAAAAAAAAAAAAAAAAACTTAATTAAATTGCATCATTCATAACCTTGAGTAGATGAAAATACTTAACACACTAATTCATTCATTAATAAGAAACCCATGATATGTTAAAAATACAACCACAACATTCTTGAAAAAAACTTAATACTTAATTTAATACATCAATTAATGCTCTTGAGTTGATCTTCCGCCACCACCGCGAGATGTGCCACCACCACTAGTATACTTCCACCACTAAAGTTTCCTCCAGGGAGGTACTTCCAATAGATGTAGTTTGACACTATGCCGTAACGGGATTCACTTGCGCTCATCATGACCAACATAATTGCAAAATGAGCATTTTCGAGTGTATCTCCCCGGTGGAACATCCATTTCATTATGAATACGTGAGTATGCATTCTTTACGAATTTACGGATAAATGCTTTATTTGCAACCATTGAAAATGGATGCGGTGACCAATAATTCTCACTACCAAGTGGATAGAACCTTCCGATACGTTTTTGCATAATTTTCAACCGTATACTCCTCGACCATGTAAGAGGAGGCGTTCTTTCCCATTGTGATAAAACACTTGAAGGCGTGAGAACATGGCATGTGATATGATTGCCACTTGCCGCATGTGCACGTTCTTGGATTCTCACAAATTGTGTGAACGTTACCTCCTTTACCTTGGTGCACACTTGTTGTGAGTTCAAATATGCGCTACTATTGTACTCCATCCGATCATGTTTTTGAGCCTTATATTTGTGGTACTCGAATAGTTTTAACGGTTTTGGCATCCGTCTTATCCGACGCTTCTTCATGTGCTTTGGCCTCTTTTCTCTCTCTCTCTCTAAAATGTTCGATATTTAGCACTCCAAGAAAGAAGACCTTTAATATCATTCTCACCATTGCGGTGACGGGTAGTCCCGCATATCGATTTCAACAAGCCATTGAATGACTCGGAGAGCTTTATCCAGTTGTCACCTATAAGCCCATAATATATGGTCCTTATTTCAATTATCCGTTTCTTTATCAGTTTTCCCAAATTCCTAACCGGTGGAAGGCTTCCTCGTTGCCGACTAATTAAAAAAAAATATTTTTTTTTCTTCAAAGAAAATTCTTCTCTGTTACACAAATATTGTCTAACTCATACTAAACTTTACAAAGTGTTGGGATCCGATATGCCTTTTGGAAGTTTGCCTTTAAATGCCTTAATAATACACGATTAACAAGACAATGGTTGCCACCCACATAAATTCACATATTGTCCAATATGCCTCAACCATCACAATATCAAATATTCCCATTAGATCCTTAATAACATAGAATCCACACTACAACCACAACCACAACACTAAATAAAATTAATACATTCTTGGCATACATAATGCTATACACATCGTTTCACACCATCCACAAGCTAGAAATAACACACCATTTGCATCCATTCCAATTGCTACACATTACAACAACATGCAACCATGCTATGTCCATTACTTCCCATTACTCCTACCATCTATTGATATTACGGCCAACAACCTGAGCACGAACCCAATATATAAATATTGTCATGGTTTGAGATTTCTACACACTACAACATCCACAAACCATTCATAACATATAAAAAGAAGATTAAAACTCACCTTTGATGCTTCCGTTCTTCAACGGCCATGATTGAAGTGTTGTAGAACAAGCCGCTTTACTCTGATTCAACAACTACTTGAAAGCAGCCTTCCAAAGAGTGGAAAACATGAAGAAAATATTTTTTGTCATCCAATTCTCACCTTTTCCATGCTTGCCTTGACTCCCTCTCCTAATTGTCCTCGATATTTTTCTATACTTTCAAAGAATATCTAAAGATACTAGTTGTTCATATTTATAACTTATGTTATATTTCCATTGTAAATTTGACAAGTATCGTGCAATAACAATGGCTTTTATTAACACAAAAAAGTAAAATTTCACCTTTTGGTCCCATATTTCATAAACACTAGTTTTCTCTAATTCCACCTTTTAACCCCAAATTTTCCTTAATATTCCATTCCAACAAATAACAAGCAACTTATGTCTTAAAATAAAATTGACTCAAAAAGCTCAACCTCGCATCCCAACTAGTCTTTGTGTTAACTTTTCATAGTCCGGAATGTCCTAATGTACAAAAATGCGGGATATAACATATAAAACTTGACTAAGTAACAATGCGCCTTGATACTTTCGACTTGATCGGAATGCATTCGCCAAAGTTTCCGTACTATGTGACATGAGTGAATATATAGGCTAAACTCCCTCGGACCAATGCTCTCTTCATAACTATTGAGAATAAACACACATCTAATCATCACTGATTCAATGGTAGCTAGGATTTTTAAAGAGAAAGGGAAAGTGAAGAACTCATTCAAAGTAAAGAAGAGTCTTTTGTTTTATGATGCCTAGAAGGGTCAAATGGGCCAATCAAGCCGAAGCAAATAAGTTGGGCCATTGATTAAATCCAAAACAAGACACAAGGCAGCAAAAGGCCCAAATGAGAAAATATATCTCATTGGAATGCCCGAATCGTGATTATTCTTAGAAGCTTCTAATGTGTAAACAAATTAGTTATTTGACAACCAATAAGAATAGACAAAATTGTATAGGATATATGAGTTAGTTTAAATTCTTTATTCATGCACTTGTATAAAATACCCAGTCATGATACAAAAATATACAACAAGAAAATTTCTTTACACCGTTATGTCTTATTCAATTTTCCATATGTTGACGATTAGTTGAAACAATTCCTTCATAAAATCTTCTTTGTCTTCAATCTAATCTTCCTTTCCTTCATAAGTAACAATGACTAATGATAATGCAATTCAAACCATACCGTAAAAACTCTTCAGAGAAATCGAATACTTCACCGAAAACACCATAGTCATTGACTTTCACCCCTATAACCTTGGTGCATACCATCTTCGTATGATGTTGATGAATAATCCCTGTTTTAGAGGTTATCAAGGATGGAAGAGGTCCATCCTATTGATCTTAAAAAAGAACAAATTAGGATTTATCATTGGTGCTCACCCCACTCCTAGTGAAGATTCTTGAGGATCTACCGTAGCTTCGAGTTGTTGGATATGTCACACACGATTTTACTAGGGTGTGATTCATCCATCCCGATTGCGGAGCCGACGAACGTCTTATTATGATCCATATTAGGTGATTAACCACAAAATAATATAAATGGTTTTAACATACATTTTCTTTTGAAACTTTCAAATCATTACACAAAATATATGGAATTTAACAATACTAATAATAATAATAATAATAATAATAAAAATACTACTACTACTACTAATAATAATAATAATAATAACAATAATAATAATAACAATAATAATAACAATAACAATAGTAATAATAATAATAATAATAATAATAATAATAATAATAATAATAATAATAATAATAATAATAATAATAACAACAATAACAATACTAATAATAATAATAATAATAATAACAATACTACTACTACTACTACTACTACTAATAATAATAATAATAATAATAATAATAATAATAATAATAATAATACTAAAAAGAATGAATATTTACATATCGTGGCAATCATTGATGACTTAAACTATGTGTGGAGGCATTTGGCTACAAACCCACGTACAAAATGCTTTGATAGGTACTCGAATGTCGGGGTAATCGTGTTGATAACATATTCCTTGAGTGACTTCGGCCAATTATGACGGGGCTTCCCGAGGGAGTAGCCTAAATGCAATTAAAACGTACAATTAATGGGAGATCGGACGGAATATCATACGGCATATCATGAAAAAGTTTCCGACGAGGCATAGCACATACCTTTTCATAAGGCCGCCTTATCAAAAAATCGGTCAACGATTATTTGTACATATCAAAATATAAACCATATACCATAACTAGATAGCACCTTGGTTAACAAATCATGACGTTGAAATTGAACGATGATCAAAATGTATGATTTAGATCTCTCTCTCTACTTATTTGTAGTCTATTTAAAATCGCTTGGAGTAATATTTTGAGACTTTTAAAATAATTAAACTTCAACATGGTAGTTTTGAAAATCATAGCCAAGAATTTTCCTTAATTCTACTCAAAAACGAGTCAAATACAATAATACTTTAATTCTTGGAACATACGCCCACCTTGTCAAATGAGGTGGCGTACACATAATACGTACTTTAGTGTTCACAATATCACTTATAAGAGTTTTAAGATGTCCGGATTGCGTTATGCGCAAGATCTAGATGTTTAAACAATTTTTTTCCAACCAACAAATTATTTAATTCAATGCATGCAAAGGAAAAGGGGTAAATTTGGACGTAATTACAAAGAGTGGAGTCGTGATCCGAATCCAAACCTATTACATTTTACCAAGAAGGAAGGTTATGCAAATTTTCTTGCCCTTTACGCGCGTTCAAATCATGCGTTAAAACCTGACGGTATGGTCACATTTACCAATTACTATATGAGGCTCAAAATTCTAACCTTAGTTTACTACTTGTCTACCGAAATTTCGCAAAGATTCCCTATAAATATGACACCTCGAGAATTTAACTCGGCTCAAATGTCAACAACAACAACCACAAGAACATCAATAATTGACTAGAATCACATACTAACATGGATAGTCATGTTTATATATAAAGCGGCAGTTGTCCACACTAACTTCACATTTCCAATCCAACATCAATGTTTTCCTACTCATTTACTCATCAAGATCATTCCAACATTATTTGGAGGCATTACATATGATTATTCATATTATTCGCAAAATATACAAACTTTCCACCGAAACCATAACTCATCCAAAACTTCCATTCTTCGACAAACAAATTCATAACACGTTATCGTCTTCCAACTTCATAAACAACACTCATAACTAACCCTAAACCATCCATTTTCATAATTACATCACAACTATGTTAGAATACATATTCCCTATAACACATATATGAAATTCTAATGCCAAACTTAACTGTTAAACCTCCATTTACATTGTAAAGATCGCAACAACGCAACTAACATGTTAAACAAAATAGATTCATCATTAGTTCATCACTATATATATATATATATCCCATGTCAACATGAATTTTCCAACTCCATCCCATTTTCGTTCAACTTTCACTTCCAATGCAAATTTTCCAAAGAACAACTATAATACAACATAAAATTCAACTCAGGGTAGAATATGGTATACATGGTATTCGCCACATGCACACATGCACTCCTACTTTGCAAACTTCCATATTTCTATATATTCTACTCATTTCTATATACTACAACACAAACAAACCTTCATAGGGTAAATAGAAGGGAGGAATTCTTACCTTTTCCTTCCAACTTCTTCACTTCAAGTGTTTGAAGAAACAAGAACTCAATCTTCCAAAACAACTACACCATAGTTCAATGTCCTTGAATTAGTATGAAACCACAAGAAAATAATTTTGGAAGCAAGATTTTTTGGGGATGAACCAAATTGGCCGAATGGCCCTGAGAGTTCTTCTTTTTTTTTTTTTTTTTTGTTCTTGATCTCTCAAACCTTATGAGCTTTTCTTGAACCTTCTATTTATTGAATTAATCACATGGGAATTTAATTAATTCCCATGGGTTTGGGCCATATACATATTGCGGTTTGGCATTGGGCGGCTTGTTTTCTCTTTTTTTTTTTTTTATATTTCCAAGCCCAATTATTTGGTCCATAATTTTAGTAATTCATGAAACTAATTTTTGAAATTCCGATTTTGCCCTTAGCCTTTTCCAATATTTCCACATCCAAAATTTTAATGACCAACTTATGTGTCAAACAAGATCAATACATAGCATTGTCCTTAACTTTTAACATCCCAAACTATCCGAACGCGCAAAATACGATATAACACACATGATTGCATCTTAGTAGAGAATTCTAAGAGATGCCGAAAAGATGTCATCTACTCAAGGAGTGCAAAGGAACTTTAGCTTGGAGCACATATTCGAGGACTTGTAATGGGGGCAAGCTATACCACCTCGCAAAAAGAACTCAAAGATTTTAGTTGATTCAAGATACCAATATATCGTTATGCTACTTCACAAAACTAAGATTAAGATGAGTTAGATTCCATGAATTCTAATGTAAAATGTACTTGTGTGTGTTTTTTAAAATCATAAGCTAGCAAAATCATTGAATGATTAGAAGCTTATAAAATATTTTCATATATACTCAAGGTTATAACATTTTGATGATGAACTTTAATAAATCTTTTTATTTCTAGTATTTTGCAAGATGGAAATTAGAGGGAAACTTATATGATTCCTCTCATACCCCCTGATTCATCATATTTCATGGTGGGAAATTTTAATCAAAACAAGGGAAAACAAACTCAGAAAATTGATAGTTCTTCACAAAGGAATGGGAACACATATCTCATATTCAATAACCCACAGTAACAAACTCGGAAATCAAACAACTTTTAAAGGTTCAAAGAAAAAAGAGCTAAGTATAATCCTAATGGTATACGCACAAAAATACATGTGATAGATGATCGCTATATAATAATTTTAAGACTTTCGGGGTCACAAATGATAAGAATGCTCAATCTATGGTCAAAGGAAACACCGTTATGTCCTAATGAGAATGAAAGGAAAGACCAAAACTATGTTGACCTTAACAAAAAAAAAAAAAAAACAATCATTTTGTCAATTTGGTCAAACAACAAATGAGATAGGAGGACATGCCAAACGCAAATCCGTCTCCGAAATTAATGCACTTTAACAATTTCAAAATATCTTGGTTTGTGTTTTTCGTAACATTTTTTTTGATTTAGGTATTTTGGTAAATTATTTTTTGAGGGGCCTTTTGTCACGACCCAAACTAGAGGGCCATGACGGGCACCTAGCCTTACTCGCCAAGTACCACTAAACATACATCCGTAACGTAATCATAAGCATAGGTGGGCCAATAGGGCTGCCATGAGATAACTTGCTGACTCACAAAAGTAATAGACTGAAATGAGACAAATCTGAAAGGACATAACTACATAAATAAGCCGGACCTACTGTACGTGCCGATAGGGCTGTACAATGTCTGACTGTGCATAAATGTCTACAAGCCTCTACTAGAGTACATGACATAATGTGGTCAGGACAAGGCCCCGCCATACCCATGCAAATACCTATGTAACCGTGCTGACTCACAGAGAAACTTTGGAATAAGTGGAGTGCAACAACATTGTCTATTAAGTTGATATCCTACTAGGAGAGCCATCAACCTATATATCAAGACCTGGGGGCATGAAACGCAGCGTCCCCAGGCAAAGGAACGTCAGTACGAATAATGTACCGAGTATGTAAGGCATGGAATGCGGCATAATAGAGACATGAAAGTGACATGAGACATGAGAGAATCAACATGTACATCTGAACTGCCACTGTGGGACAATGATGTGCACAAATACTGTGCATGCGTGCATAAATACTGTGCATGCATGTATAAGGGTCATATATATGTGTGTATATAATGCCTGTCAAGCCTATGTGGGCATCCCATTGTACCATATCGGCCTCTGTGGGCATCATCATTATCATGTAACCAGCTGATCAAGTGGTAGTACGTATATAACGTCGTCACCTTCCCCATACCTCATACATATATATAATACATAATATATGCGTGTATATATATATATATATATGTATGTATGAATGAAATGCAATACATAACATGATAAGAGTATATTCTGAATTTATCGGAGTGACGTAAGGTCGTTATACCTCCGAATGTCATTATGGAATAGCATTTTCATCAACAAGTAACTCTAGAGATCATATTGAATCTAAAGAAAGACTTCCAGAGATAATATTATGTAACATGAATCAAATGGTTCATCCCTAGCTTCTAAGAATAGAGTCGTTATGGATTTAACGTTGTGTATACGTCTTGTTCACAAGGATCATGCCTAAAAAAGAAAGGGACAGCCTTAACATACCTCAAGTCGTCCAAGCAATCTAACAATGAGTTTATTACAACTAGCGTGCCAATCCTATAACAAAGGAATGCATACATAATTTAGATGACACTAGTCTATCAAATGATAATGCGATTCTCACGAAGAAACAGGCAGCACATCAGCCAGCAACAACCGCAACAAGTTTACATAAGTTCCTTAAACTTACTTCAACAAGTATTCCCAAGTTACACAACAAATAGCCCAAAATATACTTCATAAATGATTGTTTATACTCTCTTCCTTTTCATGTCTATGTAGTAGAATCATAACAACACAAACATCTCATATGAGCATCTTATACTTCCTTCAACACTCTCAAATATACTAACATACAAGAATGATATATACTTCCCTTTTTCTCATCCATGAATTATAAATTTGACAATATCTTAACAACGTCAAATACTATCCAAATTCATGGAAATCATCCTAATAACACAGTAACAACATGATCAAGATCAGTCCACAACTCAACTTATAGCTAAGAACAAGTTTAAGCTTTCCCCTCACAATTTCCTCATCTAACAAGTAGTAGAAAGGCTAAATAATTCCATAATCATGAAAACAAAGTGGCAGCTTACCTCCAAAGCCCAATAACCATCCAACACAGAAGTTTCTTCACCCTTAAATTCTTCCCAAGGTCAGCACAAGAAGAAACACTAGGATTCAATATAAAACCCTAAGCTTGGATCACTTGCTTTGCACTTTTAATCTTTGATTCTTCTTGGAGAATGGTTAGATATGTTTAGGAGAGAGTTCTAGAGCTTTCATGGACTTAGGGTTGTGTTGGAATGAAATAAAAATGAGTAGAAGTCGAGATACATATATATATTTATACTGACCGTATAAAATTATACGGCCAATATACTAGCCGTATAATTTTATACGAACGGTATAATGATCCGTATTTCTCAACCCAGAATCTGCCTTCTCTGCTCAATTTAATATCCTTAAATACGGTCCATATCACAAAATACGATCCGTATTCCCTAAGACACGGTCTGTATAATTCAATCTTAAAATGAAACTTGGACGAAATGTATTCTCTTCGATTCACTTATTCTCCAATCCTTTCATAACTTACTAAACATGAACTTAAACCCTCATAACCATAAGATAGGCATGTGTAATCTCATTTAACCTTGAAGATAACTCCGGTGTCCAAGACTAGGACCACTAACATACGACAAATCTCAACGTACAAAACTACGAGGTGTAACACCTTTCACTTCTTTGTCACCCCTTAAAGTCCCTCTTAGTATTAATCTTCCTAGTTGTCAATCTAATTTAGTCACTCATATAGGAACTATTTCTCTGTTTTCTGACATTATTCTAAAAAAAATTCTCTATGTTCCTTCTTTCAAATATAATCTCCTATCAATTCACAAATTTTCCATTTAATTTCATTGTCTGTTTCAATTCACTACTAATCATTGTTTGTTGCAGGGCTATTTAATGAGGAGTTCTCAAGTTTTTGGTGAAACAAGAGAAAGCCTCTGCTGCTTCAACCCAATCCTAAGAAGTCTAGTTTCAATTTAAGTCATAATGTTTCCTTGTTATCAAAAGCAGTTCCTAGCAACTCTAGTTCAATTTCATTTCCTGTTTCTTTTTCTTTTCTAGTATGTACTAATTTCACTTCTAATGTGAGACTTTGGCATATTAGATTGGGGCATTTACCTTTATCATCAATGAAAAATGTCAGTTTCATTTCAATTCCTACTGATTCAGATTGTTTTTGTGATGTTTGTCCTAAAGCAAGACAGTCTATATTGCCTTTTCCTATCATTCAAATTTCATCCAAGTCTAATTTTGAATTAATTCACATTGATACATGGGGACCTTATAAAGAACCTACTTATAACAACTATAGATATTTTTTACCTATAGTTGATGACTATAGTAGAGCTATTTGGACTTATATGTTAACAACTAAGAGCAATGCCTTTGCAGTTTTACAAAATTTTCTACAAATGATTGATAGACAGTTCAACTCTAAAGTGAAAATCACAAGACCAGATAATGCTTTGGAATTGGGGAAAAGTCTTGAGGCTAGTGCTTTTTTGAGTTCTCAAGGTAGTACTCATCAAACTTCATGTGTTGCTACTCCTCAACAAAATGGGGTAGTTAAGAGGAAGCATAGGTATCTTCTTGAAATTGCAAGGGCACTTTTGTTTCAATCACAGGTTCCTAGTATTTATTGGGGGGGAAAGTCTTTTGACAACCACATATTTGATTAAGAGGTTGCCTTTCTTAAAGGAAAAACTCTATATACAGTCATTCATGAAAAATCACCTTCTACCAGCACCTTTAATGTTTTGGTTGTTTATGGTATGCTAATACTTTGGCACATAGCAGAGGAAAATTTTCACCAAGAGCTAAGCCTTGTGTTTTTCTAGGATATCCTAGTATCGAAAAAGGTTATAAGCTATTGGATTTAGATACTAAGCAAATACTTGTTTCTATAGATGTTCATTCTTATGAACATAATTTTTCCTTTCATCACTCATAAATCTCCCTCTTCTAGAACAAATTTTCCCATTCCCACAGACTTCAACACTGAGTTATCTGATTCTATGAGCACTTCACCTACTTCTATACCTATTCCGACTACACAAACAGACATTCCCTCAACAAACCCTATTCCCTCCTCCTCACCCTCTCCATCTCAACCAACTCCTATGTCTTCATCCACACCTTCACCAGATTAGTCAACTCCTATGCCTTCATCCTCACCTTCACCAAATCAGTCACCACCTATCATTTCTTCCTCAACTTCCCAAGATCAATCACCCTCATCTTCTACTACACAACTTATTTCCCCTCCTGCATCATCAACTACACCTGATTTAAGAAGATCTACCAGAGAAAATAAAGGGACAATGCCTAGCCATTTAAGAGATTATTTTTGCAATCATATTTATCTTAGCAATGTGACTGACTCTTGCTTTGTTGCTCATACTAGACCTATTTCTCTTTCTGTCCAAAACCTTTCTCTACCCAATCAAGCTATTTTACATTCAGTCTCAAAAATCACAGGACCTACAAGTTATTTTCAAGCATCCCTTCATTCAAGACGGAGAAAGGCTATAGAACTTGAGCTTGAGGCTCTATAACCAAATAACACTTGGGATGTTGTCACTTTACCTCAAGGAAGAAAGGCTTTGCCTTGTAAATGGGTCTATAAGGTAAAACATCTTGCTGATGGTTCAATTGAAACACTTAAGAGGCAAGGTTAGTTATAAGAGGTGACATTCAAAAAGAAGGTATTGATTTCAATGAAACATTCTCCCTAGTGGTCAAAATGACCACCATCAGGTGTTTACTTGCTATAGCAGCCAAGAAGAAGTGGGAAGTTTCTCAATTTGATGTAAACAATGCATTCTTGCAAGGAGATTTTGCAAGAAGAAGTTTACATGAAATTTCCATCTGATTTACCTTGTCCTAGTCCTAACATGGTTTGTAAACTTAAAAAGTCCCTCTATGGCTTAAAACAAGACTCTAGGCAGTGATATGTCAGACTTGCAGGTGCTTTGAGTTTTAAGGGTTTCATTGCATCATTTAATGATTATTCATTATTCTTTAAAAGATCAGCCAATTCCATTGCCATAGTTGCGGTCTATGTGGATGATATTCTAATCACTGGGGATGATCAAGTTGAAATTCAAGCTCTTAAGGATTTTGTCTGAGTTTAAGATTAAAAATCTCGGTCGACTACACTATTTCCTTGGGATGGAAGTGCTACGAGAAGATCATGGAATTATCATTACTCAAAGAAAATATACCTTGGATTTACTATCCAAATTTGATGTTTCACATCTCTCTGTTGTTGCTTCACCTTTGAATCCTTCATAGAAATTAACTGCAGATTCAGGCAATTTAATGTCAGATCTACTCTATACAGGCATCTTATCGGGAAATTAAATTATTTAACCCACACAAGGCCTGATTTGTTTTTTGTTGTTCTGACTTTGAGTCAGTACATGCAAAGGCCTTGTCTGGGCCATATCACAGCAGCTATTCGTGTACTTCGTTACCTCAAAGGGAATCCTAATCAAGGATTGATCATGTCTATCTCACCATCATTTTCTCTTTAAGCTTTTTGCGATGCCGATTTCGGCCTTATCTCACTCTCTTTTGTTCCTTCAAAAGATCAGCTCACCGATGTATTCACAAAGTCTTTATTAGGGCCATCTCACCATTTTATTCTATCCAAGTTGGGTCTCACTAAGCTTCCGTCCAACTTGAGGGGTGATATTGAGAATAAACACACATCTAATCATCACTCGTCTTCAATGGTTGCTAAGATTTCAGATAAAGAGAAAGGGAAAGTGAAGAACTCATCTGAAAGTGAAGAAGAGACTTCGGAATCAACGAAGTCTTTTATGATGTCTAGAAGGGTCAAATGGGCCATTCATTAAATCCAAAACAAGACATAAGCAGCAAAGGCCCAAATGACACAAGCAGCAAAGGCCCAAATGGGAAAAACATATTCAACAGCTGTGACAAAATTGGACAGTTGTGATTATTCTTAAAAGCTTCCAATGTATAAACAAAATTAGTTATTTGACAACCAATAAGAAATAGACAAAATTGTATAGGATTTATGATTTAGTTTAAATTCTTTATTCATGCACTTGTATAAAATACCCAGTCCTGATACAGAAATATACAACAAGAAAATTTCTTTACACTATTTCTTATTCAATGTTCCATAGTAAAACTAGGTATTTTACGTATATATATTTTTTAAAAATTGGTATGATATTATCTGACACTCATGCTACAAGAAAGCTAAATGGTTCACTTAATTGAATGTTTGAGTTATTTACCTAAAGGACTAGGGATCAATTTTCATTTGATTTTTTTTTTTTTTTTTGGTGCACTCATGCTTTAGAAACCCTAGGTTCGCCTCTGTTATGTGATGTGATTTTATTAAAGAGTAGTTATACTACAAGTCATGTATTTTTTTAAAATGTCTTTTAGTAGCGTATTAACTTTGTTATGAACTATGGTTTGCTCATTTGTTAGATTGTATAAAAATTGGGAAAATCTGATAGTTTTCACAATTTGTGAATTTTCATGTTTATAAGAAAAATACAATTTAGGAAATATAAATTACACGTTCAAACAAAACTTTCTAACAAGGACTTTTTTCCAAAATGTAAATGGAATTAGAGGGATCGAGTTAGGTAGAGGGGACAATGGAACACATGATAGATAGCGTAAACTTCAAGGTCAATTACACTAAATACTTCTATCTTGGATAGTAGTATTTCAAAGTCAAACACTTACACTTCTAAAAAAGGACTGTCTGGTGCACAAAGCATTTCGTGTTAGCAAGGTGGGGGAATGGGTTCACCTCAAGGGGTGTGATGTAGACAGTCTAACTTAATGCAAGCATTAGTGGCTGCTTCCGCGGCTTGAATCTCTGACCCATCACACTTATACTCTTAGGGGTCGTTTGGTTTGAAGACACGTTATGGTGGGATTAGTTATGTCGAGATTAATGATACTGGAATTAGTTATACTAGTGTTATTTCTTATTGATTGTTTGATTTGTTGTGTAAAAAGTGACTTGTATTGCATAATTTCTAAGAAAAAATTGTTTGTTTATAAAAACATCCTCCACCTTATTTAGTAGAAAAAAGGTTTGAGAGACATCAAGGCTACTTTTGTCATTTTTGTTGTTTTATTGTAGGATAACTAATCCTTGATTTGTTATTTCACCCTCTGCCAGGGATAAATTATCTTGGTACTATTTTTAATCGTGAGATAACTTATCCCAGGATTAGTAATCAAACAAGGGATAAGGCGGCACTAATTTTTAATCCCATAACTATTTTTCCTTACCCATCATACCAAACGACCCCTTATACAATTAAAAAAAATAAATATTTACACCCCTTACATCATATGAGGTATACTTGTAACTATAGCCAAACAATATTTGAAAAATATTTTGAGAAACAGGGAAAAAAATCTATCCAAGCAGCTATATTGCAAGAGATGGTGCCCATAAAAGGTGTATTATTGTCCCTGAAGCAGGATGGGCTGATAATATAATGTAAATTATAGAAATTTATGGAGAAAAACAAAGGCGGATCCAAGATTTTCTCACTATTGAACCCAATGCTCTTTTGCAATTATGGATTTAGGTATTTTCACATCTGTCTATGCTTTGTGCAAAAAATGATGGATTAGATCATATAGACAAGAATAGATTAGAATTTTGAAGAAATGAAAACTTCTGCTATGTTTCTCCTCAACTGTCAATAACAAACAGCATATATATACATTAATCCTAAGTTAATTCTCAAATTCCTTTCTCAGAAATATTCACATTTTTTCATATTTATCAGATCAGTTTGCTCATGTTTCTATCTGTGCATTAGAGGGACTCTGCAAATTGAGGAGCTCCTAAGTCAAGCTCTTGTTTCATGACACAGTTCATAAACCAGTCACTGCTGAAAGTCCATATTCCCTTCTTTACTGCTGACAATGCTTCATCCATGTCTTCTTCACATGCAATGAATATAGTTTTAGATTCATCTTTCACCTGATCGAGTCCACATATAACCTGAGAATTTGATAAGAAATGCACGTCATAATATTGCAGAGGACTTTTTTTTTTTTTTTTTTTTTTTTGAATAAGGTAACATATTGCAGAGGAAATTAAACATGTCCATTGGGATAAATATTTTATATACCTAGAAGTGTCTATAAAAATAGATGCCCGATAAAGGGAAGTGTGATGCACTAAGCTCCCCCTATGCATGGGTCCAGGGAGGGCCGGACCACATTGGGCCTTACGCACGCAGCCTTACCTTGCATTTCTGCAAGAGGCTGTTTCCATGACTTGAACATGTGACATCCTGGTCACAGTGGTCACAGGGACGCAACCTTTCCCCTTCTCCAATGGATGCTTAATGGAGCTATAAAATGTAAGGATGCCATAGAACAAAATTCTCCCAAGAAATTTGGCCAGTGTTCTTTCATTTCCTTTAGTTTCATTTTATCCTGTAGTGCTGGTGTTCTTTCAAGTTTGACATGATTTTGGAACATAAACATCATTTTTTACAACTTTGTAAGTCCAGAACAAGTTGGGATCAGCTATATGAATCCAGAAAAAACATTTTGTATATTCTGAAAAATGCTGTCTCATTAAGTAAATGTTAAGTTGTTAACTCACATTTCCTCCTGCAGATTTCACAATGGCTGATAAGGTACCAACTGGAGGATGAACATGAGCTGCAAGACATATGTCATAACCCTTGAGTAGAGCTTGGGGATATGTTTTTGCTCTAATAACTGCCCCTTTTAGCTCAGTTCTGTACTTCAGTTCATAGTCTTCATCCCTCAAAATAAATGGCATTTCATCTGAAAAAACCAGTGGGACTGATCAACAAATGTCAAAGGTATTCCAACTAAGGTCATAATTAGCAGTTTTGACTCACCTATAAATTTGCCAATCCGGAAGCTTTCTTTCAACCAACTTGGTGACAGTATCCAAGCTCTGATCACATTCCCACAAGACCAAAAACAAGAAAACAAGCAATCAAATTTAGAAGTCTAGCTACTTACAAGATACAAATTCGAGAAACCAAAAATAAAGCTGGAAGAACAAGAAATAGAAGTAAATAAATGAAGTATTGTCTATATATTAAGAAAAAGTAAAGACAGTAGGCCTGAGTTCAAAAATCCCAAGGACATTTGAATAGTATCTTAGCGTTTTGGCACCACTACGCCCCATTATTTCCAGCCATGATAATCAGATTTCACATAGGTTTGGATATGCATAAAATGTTCCCTAATTTCTTATTTGCATGTGCTGTGACAATTTTGTACACGCTCTTAAGATGTCCATCTTGGACAAAATATCCTTTTCATGAAGGAAAGCTGAAAGTAAACTTAAGAAAGAAATGCTCATCAATCAACCTGAAATAATCCAATAAATTACAATTTCGTCTTTGATTTGATCATTGCTCACTGACTGTAGTTCACATGGCCATGGCCAGTATTGAGCTAGACTTAAAACCTGGACTTACTTCTGACTATTCTGAACTAGTACTTCAGCCTAATTAACAAAGCTCTATGCTTTTACCTTTCCTGGCTTTATTTTTCTTCCCCTCTCGATATTACTACTGATAAAGAAGGACAACAGGTGACCTAGCTGAAACAGTGGACAAAAGAAAATAGGAAAACAACGAATCTCAATTTATAGATAGTCAAGAACTCAAGATAGATGAAAATGTCATTAAAGTTGCAGCAATCAGCATCTGGAGGAGAAACTGACCCTGAGCAGAGAGCAGAGCAAAAATTCAAGGTTTTCCTCACTTTGCCAGTGACTACGTGTGTGCTTAAACTTCCATCAGAAGTAACATCTCCACCAAGGTCGCTGATTATCTACATAAGCAGCATAAATGTGCATTAAAAGGAAGAATAAAACGAGAAAAATCCTCAAATCAGTGACAAACATTGTTTACAAATTTATATTAGGAAAGAGGTTAAGCATCATCATCAAAAACATACCCAGTAAATTCCCACAAGTGTTGTCGGGGAGGGGTGGGGTGTATGCAGACTTTAGAACAGTATCCGGGAAAAAAGTCGGTAATTAGAGTATACCTTGGTCAAATTTGCCTTTTTACTATCATCAGCAATGTTCATCAGCATAATTCTGAAGTTTGTCCCTCTTGAAGAAATGCCTTGACTACAGTGACCTTCATTTGTCAAATTAACTGCTGTAGCTTCTTCAGCATTCTTTCCCAGAAAGTGGCTTGTCAAAATGTTGTTAGCAGTAATATCTACCTGACATTTGCTCTTAGAAACTGCAGAAGGACTATTCCCAATAACACTTTCTAAACTAGTGTCATTAGCATGCAAGCCGCAGTCAGTTTGATGACCTCCCTTTATTTTTTTGGATTTAACAGAAGTGCATGAGGTTTCCCAAGTCCTCTTCTTTGATCCTGATGCTGAACAGGAACATCTCTTCAGAAAAGCTTGGCTTTCGCTTTCCTTGAAAGCCATATGCCCGTGCTTGCTGCTCCCAACAGCACCATCTCCAGGTTGAAGGTCTTGGCAATCTTGAAAGAAATACAGAAATGAGAATAATGATACGCATGGATGGATTAGTCGTAATATGCTGTAGACTTAATTTCTATCTTTTAAAATCAAAAATTTGCTAAAGCTAATGTTGATGTAGACAGAAATTTAAGGGTTATAAGATTACCGGTCACCATGGAGCTAGTAACTTGTTTTGATGTGTAACAAATAAGTAACAGTTGGAAGGATAAAAAAAAACTTGCCATGGAGTTGATACAAGATGAAAATTAAAGGTGGTAGCTTCACTTACCATAGTAGTTAGATGTCGTGCTTCTAGTTGCCTGATTTCTGTGCTGGGAATGGTCATTTCCCTCAGACAGAGTATCCTTTTGCTCTTGGAGAACTGGAGATTGGCAATCCTCTTCTAAAGGCTTTAAGGGGAACTTCAGATTTATATATACTGCAGAATTGTGTAAGTTATCCTTATTGAAATGAGAAATCATGAGATCTGAACCACCAGGGAAACACAATGCTTTCCGAATATCAGCCTTAATAGGGAGCCTGCGAGCTCGGCCTTTTGTGTCGACTTGACCAATAACTGAAAAGCCCTACACATATTGCTTAATATCATAAAGTGTAGTAACAACAGTGTAAGCATGTGCTCACCAGATGTGTAATTATTATCAGATGGCAGTACAACCAGCATCTATGCACCTCTTTGATTTGTGTTATCAGTATCAAACTATTCATGGGGAATGCAGAGGGATCTATCAGAGGGTAAATACCATGATGCATTTTGATATATTTGGTTTTTGATTTGATAAAGGTCATCAAAAATATGAAACTTGTCCTATAAAGGATGCTTTTTGGGAGTCTTTTGTATTAAGAAAATACAAAAGATATATTTCAATCTCATACAAGCATTCATTGAAGGTTTACCTGCTTAAGCCAAAATCCTTCAGACTCCTTATCTCCCCAGCAAAGTACTGTTCGAACACCGACATGTTGCAATCTTTTCCTCAGCTCCAAATAGATCAAGTGACCAATCCCCTGCAAGCTCAAGGTGTTAATATTGTCCCAAGTTCCTATACCATTGAGCATTATCAATTATGGAATCAAAATTAATGTATGCAGATGTTTAAAAGCATCAAAATTTTAAGCTTTTCGAACTTACAAAATATGTCAAAGTATGGTCAAATTATTCAAGAAAGATTCACGAGCTAGCTTTCTGGAAAAAGAAGTGGGAGTTCATCCAACCAATGAACTTAAGGGATTTAGAGACTGCAGTAACTTTGCAGGGAAGCAGAAGAGAGACACAACTACTTGGCCTGTACCGTTTGTGCATAGCTTAGATATTGGTGAAGTCTGAAAATTTCAATCTGTCCACCATGCATCCTTGGTAGCAGTTGAATTTAGTTCTTGATAAAACTGTGCATTTTTGGTAGCAGTTGAATTTAGTTTTTCAGAATACTGAAACTTGCGTAGAGACACAAATGATTGTACTTTCATTAAGTGATATTTGATTATAATACTTATCTGTGATCTTAGATAACTGTATGTGAACTTTTTGTGGACGGACATGTCTCCACACAGGGCTATATTACCCAATTTTACTTGCTCACGTTGGGCCATTGAATGTGATCAATATTTATATGCTTTGTGAGTGTTAAGTGGGATAATATTATATGGTATATGTTCACAAGTTCAAAAGTGATTAGGAGTTCTAAATTTGGTTTTTGTCGAAATACACAACTAAAAACAAACATGAATGAATAGGAGGTGGAAAAAGGTCTAATGTAAACTATGCTTCTTTTTTGAACTATTGAGAAGAACGAAGGACAAAGAATAGAACTTGAAATCTGCATATGAATCATTTTCGTGTTTAAAAAAAAAAACGGAACTTTAGCTATTAAAATGCTTATTGTTTACTCTTTCACACTTTTATGATCTATTTGGTTTTGTAATACTCAAGTTTGTATATTGTTACTCAATGATTTGGTATTATTATAAAGCAATTGTTGATAAAATACACCATAAGATATGTTGAAGATTAGTAAGGTATCATTTTGTATAAGTAAAGATCTTTTTTTCATGAAATAAACTTTTAATCCTATATAATTAAGATTTAAAACTAAAAGGTTTCCTTTTTAGAAGTTAAACTACAAGTCTTCATTTTCCTGATAACAATTGGTCTTTCCTTATGAGATTTAAAATAAATGACTAATATTATTCCCAAGAAATTTTAATGTGATAGTGAAAAGAGATTAAGATCAAGAGCAGTATTCATATCTTTCTATTCAACAATCTGGATGAACTTTTTCTCTTATCCTGGTAAGTAATTTTATGGATTCATCAACATATATACTCTGACTATTAATTGCACATGACACAGGATCTTACGACAATTTAAGAGGAGAAAATCATTTCCTTCCAATCAGTGATCATGGATCAAATGGTTTAAATTTTAAATAATATGATCAAGCAAATAAGATAATACTCCCTCCGGATCAAAAAAAGAGTCCACTTAGCCTTTTTTTCTTGGATCAAAAAAAGAGTCCACTTAGCAAATCAAGAAAGAATTAACCTTGTTTTTTCATATTTGCCCCCATTAAGTGTTATAAAATCAAGTCCCAATAAATGCCTATTTAATTAGGGGTAGTTTAGTCAAATTACCTATTTTTGTCTAGGAGTTAGTATTTTCTTAACAATCTGGATGTGTTCTCTTATCCTGCAAATGGCATCAACATATATACTCTGACTGGACTCTTTTTTTGATCTGGATCAAATGGTTTAAATTTTAAATAATATGATCAAGCAAATAAGATGATATTGTTTTATAATATTTCTCTCTAACATGCGGGGGTACTATACTAGTTCATATTAAATCAAGGGAACAACTAGATGACCTTGAGTTGGTACACCGATTTAACAGCCGCAAGAGGAACCTCAGCAAATTGCATGTCAGCTGGGACTATTTGATAAGTGATTGCAGCAATGACCTTGACACAATGAAAAGAGAGAGAAAAAAAGATTAGATGTAGATTTCAGTTAAAGCAATGTGCAGTAGATCATAACTACTGATATAAGGGACAGACTATTGTATAAAACCAGCAAATCTTCACAAACACACATACTTGTACACTAAAGTAGTAACGTTAGTACATAGAAATCATCTATATATATGCCATCAAGCTCGATGACCTGGAGGATGGAATTTTTTAATTCCATTTATCCCACCTAGCACATTATAAGTACAAGTGCAGAAATGCTTGAGTGTATACCTGCCCAGGGTCTATGTCATCCTTGGTTTTCAGAACTAGCGTGCAGTACTTCCTGCAAAAGCAATCAACATTCAAAATGCAGATTATAATTCATCCTAAAATTTTGTGAAATCTAGCATACTTTGATAATTCTTATTGCAAAAATGATACCCATTTGATACACATCTTTCAAGGAATTGTGATTCTTTTCCTGTGTTTGCAGCATAGTTCATGGCTGGAAGTTCTTTTGAATAAAATTTCAATACTTCCTGCCACAACATAGACAGAAAACAAGTGAGGATTATAGAAGGAAACAGCTCAGTGTAAGTAATTAGAACAGCCAATTTGTCTACAACTATTAAACTGGCTAAAAGACAAGCACAACATCAGAGCAAGTAACACAACCTTCATTTGGCACACAACACATAATGTGCTGTGTTCTGATTTTGTCAATCAATGGACATAGAAAGGGCAATTAATCGCAAAAGCACAGACATAACAGATTTCCCCTATCACCCTATGTCACGCTTTTTCCCTATTAATGATGCATCTATTTGTCGATGCTCTACACATACATATTAAATTATGGTCTGACGCACACTTAAAATGCCAGCCACCATTTTCTGGCAGAACTCCGTTGAGACTTGAGTATTGACAGAGACAAGCAGAAAGGTATCTTCGAAAATACAAAGCTAATATTAACCAAGCAATCATTTACTTCAGAGAATGGTACCACCAGATTTGCATAATGCTGGAAACAAAATTCCAATCAAATTCTTCTTATCAAATTACCATTTCATTTCTTAATTTCCTCAACAAGTTCCAAGCACAAGAGCAAGACTCATGAAAAAGTTGTGTCCAAGAACTAATCTAAATGAAGTATCCATACGCAGAACTATACACATTCACTACAAATAGTCTAATTATGGTGAACGAATCAAGCAAAACGAACAAAAAGAACTCATAAAACTAACCCGAACTAGGTTGGCATTAAGGATATTTGATTGAATTGAATATATAAATATACACTTCATACAAAATACCTATAAACAAACATAGGCATACACACACATAAAAGAAAGAATTACCTGTAGTAGAGACTTGGTTTTTCCATCATCATCTTTGGGATTAATGAGCACGAAACAGTAATTTCCTAATTGTCATGACCCCATAACCAAATTGATCATTTCACAAATCAAGAAAACCCATAAATACAACAAACTCAATAAAAATGAAACAAAAAATGAAAGAAATTTATCCAAAATAAAAGACTCCATACTCCATACCATTTTCCTCATACCCAATATTTATAGGGCTTTTGGCTTCCTTTGAACAATTCCCATCATCCACAACTACAAACACATTAACATTAGCAACCACTCACTTTATAATACTACAGATACATTAAGGGTGTGTTGGGAATGACGGAAAATGTTTTCTTATTTTCTCTTGTTTGCTTGCACTAAATACCTCGGACAATGTTTTCCTCAAAATAGGAGAAAATGTTTCCTTAAAAATTTAAAAGAAAACATTTTTCGAATCAATAAAAACACCCAATACATCCCCCAATCCACCTCCCGCACTATCCACCCCACCTACACCCTTTCACCCACCCCCACAACCCCCCACCACCACCCACCTCCCACCCCACCCCTTTCACCCACCTCCACCCACGACCCCTCCCCCGCCACCCACCCGCCCCCTGCAGCCTACCCCACTTCTCACCCTGCCTACTCCACCACCGGAAGTTGCACTCCAAATTCAAGAACCTCATCATGTTTTGCTTTGCTTTAAATATATACAAACGCTCTTAAAATGACATTTTTCTACCAAATACAAGATAAAGGGTAGGAAAATCACTTATTTTCCAAAAAAATATTTTTTTAGAAAACATTTTCGAGTCATACCAAACACACCCTAATTTAAGTATTACATCCACATGGGTAGTAAACAAGAAGGAAAAAAAGGAATATTACCAGAGATTTTGATTTTGGAATTCTTTGACAAAGTGATATTGAGACTATTTTCATTTAATTCTGAGGCAAACTTCCCAGATTCCACAACAACCTCACAATTTCCTTAAAATAACAAAAAAAAAAATGAAAATTAAAGATTTTATGAGAAAATAATTGAACTGTTTAACAGAATAATTTTGGTTCTTTCTTACCAATTGGAATGGGATTAGAAGATAAGCTAGAACATCGTTTTTTCGGTGCCATAGAAATATTTTTTAGCTAATTATTTGCCCTTTTTTTTTATGAGAAATGGAGAAAAATTATTGGTGGGAAATGCAAAGTTTCTATATTTATAAAAGGAGGAATTAAGCGGGAAAACAGAGTGATTTTTTAATTTTGTTCCCCATTTCATTTGTTTATCTGGTTTTGACTTGACACGGATTTTTATAGCCTGTTTGGCGGGAAAACAGAATGATATTTCGTTGTTATAGTAAAAAAATGTATAACATCAAGTTTTTCAGTTTTAATTACCAAATTCAAAGCTTAATCACATTTTGTATAACGAAGGAAAATCTTTTTTATGATGAAAATACATATATTCGTATAATATTCTTAGTCATAAATAGTGTATTAAATGATCAAATATTTCATCAAATTCTCTACACTTATTATTGTAATCATAGATATTCTATTTTTATAAAGATGGTTAATTATTATATTACTAAAAAAAGAAGATAACTGTTATATGGGGGTAATTTTACAAAAAGTGTACTTTTATAAAGTTGGTTGTTGCTATTATATGTAAAATGCTGTTATAGAAAAGTAAATTATAACATAAAAAATCGATTCCGAAAAAAACTTGGTTGTTATAGAGAGGTGTTTGTTATATACGGATGTAGTTATAGAGAGGTCTGATTATCAGGGGCGTATGTAGCCTTAAAGGTGGGGTTCAAAATCTAACTCTCGACGCGGAACATAAATTTGTGTAAAAAATTATTAAAATTGTAATAAATAATAGATATGAACAATTGTAATAAATAGTAGATATGAACCCATAACTTTTAAAATACAATGGGTTCAACTAAGAATCTCAAAAGATTGAACTCCTAAAGTTTAAATCCTGAATCTGTCTCTATTGACTGTATACCTCTGCCGTTACACAATTGGTGCAAAAATACCTTTTTAGCTGACGATTTTTTTTTTTTAAAAAAAAAAAATCATTTAGCTTATCTGTTAATTAAAAAAATATCACATAAGTCTATCCATTTTTTAGTAGACTTATATTCTTAAAGACACGTGACAGTAGTTTTTTTAGTGGGTCGTCTAGTTCGTTTAAAATGTTTTATCTTCGTGGCTTAAAAAAAAATCTACTCATTTTTAAACGAACCAAACCTGACCTACCAAAAAAAAATTATCATGTGGCTTTAAAAAAATAAGTCTACTAAAAAAACGAATAGACTTATTTCTTTAAAGTTACGTGACATTTTTTTAACAAGGGGTATATCTGCTCTAAATTGCAAATTGATGTGTATATTTGCACTTTTTCGCTAAATTCTAAATTTGAGTTCACATAAAATACTTTTTAAATTCAAATAATTCGAATCCTTCAAATTTATTAAGTTATTGTATTTTAAAATAAATATACTTAATATTTGAATTTATAATAACAACAACGACATATTCAATATAATCCCATAAGTGGGGTATGAGAAAAGTGATGTTAAGGTAGAGGGACTATTTCTAATTGACTCAAGTAAGATATACCAGAATAAATCCCTAAAGTGGAATTAGCGCCTCTATTCTTTTTCCCCTCAAATATCCCTAACAAAAAATATTTAATTAAGCAGAGGAATCTTTTTAGAGCCTGTTTGGAGTGGCTTATTTCATATGCTTGTAAGCCTAAATAGCTTTTAAGCACTTTTGTAGTGTTTGGGTAAAATCAAAAAGTGATTTTAAGTACTTGTTTCTTAGTCAAAATGACAAAAATAAGCCAAAAGTCATAAGCTAGAATTTCTAACTTATGACTTTTGGCTTATACGTAAAAAGTCATAAGTTCATCCAAATGGACTCTTATTCCTCTTTTCCTAATAGCATTCACTCTGGTCCATTTCACTTGTCATTCTAATTAAAAAGAGATGGTCTAAAATAGCTGTACATTTAAGGAATCAAGGTATAGTTAGTAGTTGTTTGTTTTCATTTTTACCCTTATTCAAACTATCCTCTAGTTAATATTTTTCATGATAGATGTGTAAAAAAAAAAACACATGACAAATAAAATGGACAGGAGAGAGTAATATTTATGGCCTGCCTACAGGGTGTGTTCGGTATGGAGGAAAATGTTTTCCTGGAAAATGTATTATTGGAAAATAAGTGAAGTTCTACTTATTTTATCATGTTCGGTTGGTAGTAAAAAAATAAGTAAATTTCTTACTTATTTTTCTCATGTTCGGTTGGTTGTTAGCAAATATTTTTTGGAAAATACCACCCATGCCCCACCCCAACCCCACAACCCCATACCACACCAAACCCCACACCCACCACCTAATATTTTTCCGGAAATCTTCACCCGCCCCTACCCCCACACCACCACGCACCCCAAGCGACCCACCCCCACGCAACCACCACCCTCCAACCACTTCATCTTCACCCACTCCTACCCCACACCACCACACCCCCTACCCCACACCACCACCCGCCCCAACCCCAACTAACACCACCGCACAACCCTCCCAAATTTTCTATTTCATATATTTTATTTAACTTTTATGGAAACTAAGAAAAAAATTCTTATCCACCCCACCACCACCCACCCCACACCAAATTTAACCATGCAAACTTTTCATTTTTTATAAAGGTAAAATTAAATATAAAGTAGAAAATTCGCGAGGGGGGAAGTATATTGTGTGGTAAATTTGGAGGGGGGGGGGGGGGATGGGGGGTGTAGAAAATCAAAAAAGAAATTTTTTTCAAAACTTTTTTTTTTGGAGGAGGTGATGGGTGGTGTAAAAAACCAACCAAAAAAACATTTTAAAACTTTTTTTAAGAAAAAAAATATTTTTTGTAGGGGTGGGGGGGTCCCAAAAATATTTTTTAGAAATAATTGTTTGGTAGAAGAAAACTGTGATCGTGGGGTTGGGGGGAGGGTAGTGTAGAAAAACCCCCAAAAAAAATTTCAAACTTAAAAAAAAAAAAAAAAAATTACATGTGTGTGTGTGTGGGGGGGGGGGGGGGGGGGGGGGGGTGGGTTGTGGATGTGCGTGCGGATTGTGGGAGTTGTTGGAGTTTGGTGGTTGGGGGTTGGGTGGTGGTTGGTGAAATGTCAATTGTGGACTTGTTTTCCCTACTTTAATTACGGAAGTCATTTATATACATGATCCTGGTTATGTGATAAAAAATCATACCTTGGAGAGGGTTTAAGACAAAAACCCCATCATTAACCAAAGCATAGAGATGATAAGTGACCCAACTCGAACTCGAGTCTGGATACTTAGAAATAAGTATTAAACTTGCACACGCTAAATAATCTCAAAATATTAAAAGAGAAAAGTACTCAACTTTGCGAAAATATCAATATCTTATAGAATAATCTCATAATCAAATTATATACAATAGAAGAACAAAAACCGCATAAGAAAACTATAAATCTGGAACGAAAATTACCCACTATAGCAATCTTAGCGGGGAAGAGTCCATCTGGTAAAGATGCTCTAAGAGCCCGTTTGGATTGGCTTATAAATTATATAGACTTTTTTTAAAAATTTTTTGAGTGTTTTTGCGCTTTATCATTATAAGCCATTTTGTGCTTAAAATAAGCCTAAAAAAATAATTAAAGAGTTTGGTTTAGTTTATCTAAACTTTTAGATGTCTAGCAGCGAAAAAATAAGTTCAAAAAATAAGTTGGACTTTTTTCTATCCAACTCTTTTTTTTTTTGCTTATTGTTCAGTTAAAATATTATTTCCCACACAAAAAACATATTTCACTTATAAATTTCTCACGTCCCTTTTTTTTTTTTGGTTTCTTCACCATTAAATAATGAACATCCAAATAGGCTCTAAGTCCTAATATAGAGGTGGAGTAAACAATTGTGAGCTTTGGGGAAAAAAACTGAAAGCAATGATAAATTTCTTAAATGAAATAACTTCGTTATTTTAGAAAGAAAAAAAAAACGTACGTTTGCAACTTTAATACACAATCATTTAAAGGTTGTAACTGTTCATTAGTCTAAATAGACTTTTAGACTTTCTAGTACAATGTAAAATCTGAGAAAAGCTTTTGCACGTCGCTTAGCATCTTCAAAATTAAGTTTAATGCTTGTAAAATCTGTGGAGGCTTTTGCACGTAGCTTGCATCTTTAAAATTATGTTAATGCTTTTACTAATAAATTTAATATAAAGTAATCACAATAACGGGAAGTGATGTCAAATGATGTTATTAAATGGTGAGTGAGTCTTTATTATGGGTGGACGGATGGAACCTTTAATATTTTATTTTATTGTAGTAAAATAGAGAAATGAAGAGAAAAAGGTCAAAAAATTGAGAAAAAAGATAAATAGGAATGGAGGCTATAGAGAGAAAATAATAGTGTGTCACACACCAATTGTTTTTTGCTTGGAGAAAATAATTACTTTATATTAAATATAAATATAGATTTATACCATAAAACCACTCTCTTATACCTCTATTTAATTAAAAGTTATAACTTTAAACTTCTCTTTCAGCAAAAGTTCATCCATTTATCCAAAGATCTACAGTTAAAAATTAAATTCATTTACATCAGAGAAATGTCCTATTCTACAACTTCTTTCCAATTTTACAGTAAATTTTAGACAAATCATCATTTCTTGTTAAGAAGTTAGGTTTGCTTCTATTTTCGAATCATAAGATAGTTTTCAAAACTATACCATATCAATTTTTAAACAGATCTAATCATATTCCTGATTCCTGAACATACATAATAAAAAAAATTATGCATTGTGAAAGAAATTAAAACAAATTAATAGGAGTAAAAAAAAAGTTTATCAATTTAAAGTGTGCATTCAATTATCTTAATAGAAATGCATCCGACGTTGAGGTACAAATCACAAAATTATACCAGGCTCCTCGATGCAGATGGCATAACACGAATCACCAAAATTTAACAAACATAAAAGTGAAAATATTTTAAACCGAAATATTGATAAATCTTTGTCGATAAAGAAGTGGGTCCATTTGAATTTGCTGGGAAGATAACACATGAAAAATTAGTTCAATCAAGATAAATATCCACTAACACATAAATCTCAAAAAATAAATTATTTCATTCATGTACCAACAAGACAATATCACGGTTATAATCACGTAAGTAAGTTATATTTGAGAATTACACTCACCTGTGCGCCTCATGAATATTGTCTGATTTTCGTTGGCAGATGAATACTAAGTCAGATCCATGAAGAAACAATGGAGATTGTCTACGCCTTAAATCAAATGAAACGGAAGTATAAGACTTTGCAATGTTGAAAAATCATTTAGATTTTCTTTGTCTTCTTATCCCATCTTTAACATATTAACACACATTAATATAAATTAATTAAAGCGGAGAAGAACTATTAACGTTTTTCTTTACAAATTAAAGACATTAATAGGACTTTAATAGGGGAAGGGGAAATGTCATTCTCTGAAATATTAATAAGTGGCTGTATTGACTAACTATATATTTCTTCTACGTGGGTTGAATGAGTAATTGAACTTTATTGCAAAGCTTTACGTGGGTTGCAACATAATATTTACTTTATTTATTTTATGAGGTTTTTATTAATCCCATTAATTAGTAGATCTTTGTTAACAAGTGAGGAAAAATGGCAAAAAAAAAAAAAAAAAAAAAAAAAAAAAGATAAATAGAAATGGTAGTCATAGAGAGGTGCCACATCACCTTATTTATGCCTAGTTTTATATTATATATAGATTAACCAAACCAGACAACATGAATTGGGCATTCATTTTTGCAATTTTTCTGCTGTACCTTTGACAGTATTTGACCTTTTTTAATTTCTTCTTGACATAATTGTGTTTCTTTATTAAAAGCCTTTATCTTGCTCAATTTAATTTCTATCACCTTATTTTTGACTTCTCATGTCACCTTAGGAATAATATTGTAAATTTTCTTATCTAGGTGAATTTGAAGAAAGGCTGGTTGCTCGACACAACAGCGACATTAGAAATGACTATGATTGGTAGGGAATTGTAGCTTTAATTCTTTGTTTCCCAATTTCATTTTTCTTCTTATTTGTTTTCTTTTTCCTACCAAGATTATTCTTTTGGAAGAGTACAAAGAGTCTCCGATTAATGAAAAATGATGTGAGGTAATTTGATTTGACGGATTTCTCTTTCAATTCATTAGGTGTCGATATGTTGGCATACATTTTGTGTTCTTTGCATACGTTGTCTTTGTAAATGTGAATAGAATTTAACATTGAAATTTTACTCCTCTTGTATTTGCAGTTCTCTTTAAAATATTTTTTTACATTTTTCATTACTGATCATATGTGTTTTTCACTCCTCCTTTTATATTTCATTTTACATACATTATTTATGTAAACGTGAAGAGAATTTTTGTTTTTATGTTTAACTCTTACGAGATGAATAAGATTTAGTTTACTTCTACGTTATATGTTTAGATTTTGAAAAGAAATATCAATATATAGAAATTAATTCACATAATATTATAAGTAGTTGCATACAAAAGGATATATATATATAATATTAAAGTTAGGCATAGACAAGATGATGTAACACCTTTCTATGGCCTAGAAAATTATTTATGGAGAAGTAAGGTGACACAGATGGTGAACGAAACGGATGAAAAAACTACTATAGTATTATTCTTACGTGATTGTAATTTTAGGTTATATTAGTGACGTCCAAAGTAACAAGTCTACCTAAATTGTATAAATCGCACCTTCCCGTTAGCGTAAGTAACCACTATGTGAATCATGTTCATACAATAGTTATGAGGGAAATTCTCTCTATATATCTTTAAAAGTAACTAGTGAATATGTCGGCGCTTCGTGCGGTTGAGAAGAAAAGTTACTCATATTGTTAAATAATCTACGTAATGAAGCAACTTTAATTTTAAAAAAAGTTTTTCTTTCGAAAAGACTTCTTATTACACAAAGTGGTGAGCAACACCACTTTTTTTTCTTGGCGACAAAACTGATAAGTAATCAAATAAGCAGCCTAATTGAAAAAACACACTAAGTTGTAAATTTATGACCTTGAGATTGAACATGTAAAAGCATAACTTTCTAACAAATGAAAACTATACACAGTAAAGCTACCTTAATTCTTATAAAGAAGATTGAAGTTATATTTAACCTCTTAACTCTTCCACTTTCATAGACAAACAAAGTAATAAAGGATATTGAGAAATAGAGAAGATCATGCAAATAAACATTCAAGAATGTTCGAATCTGCACATTCCATAGCAAAGTGATGATATCTGTATTTGTAAGCTAAGTGAATTACATCTTAAATTGTCTAGAAATTTAAATGTAAACTATTAAGTAAGCAAAAATGAATAAGGAGATAATGGAAAATATAACCCCATACAATGCTATTTTTTTTTTATAAGTGGATAGCAAGTATAACCCTATAAAATAGGGGGACTATATCACGAAAAATCTATTATTATGAACAATATATTTAATTTAAACATCTAAGAATGGTAAGTTTAGCAAGTTACAATTTTCTATAAAATACGATGTGAAAATTTGAGTAATTAAAATGTGAAAGCTGTTTAAGTCACCTATAAAACGAAATTCAACTTCATATACTTTTTTTGACACCTTATCTTTTCATTCTTTTTTTCTAAACTCAAATGATAATTATCACTTAATAACTAATTAAAGACCAAATTCATGAAATTGATCAATATAATTTTCTTAGATGATATAGAATAAAATAATAATACAAAGGTGTAATAGGTTATAATATTTGTAGAAGATGAAATTGAGTTAATCTCATATTCTTTTTTACTCTTGCTGAATAATCTTTTAATTTAATCAAAGGTTACATTGATCTTAATATAAAATTTATATTGTTACTGCCTAAAAAAATGTTTGATGATATGAAAATCCGCTAAAATAAAACAATGAAGATATAAAGATAAAAAGCACCTCAAACAGCCAAGCTCTTTGTTTTCCAACTCAAAATTAAACAGAATAAAAAATTCCATTGCTCGTCTCTTTCATTGTCACCAAAAGATATTTGGCGGTAACAGATGTTTGGTGATCGGATTTCTTACATTCATCTCCTTCATTCCCCTCTCTCTATTATATATACTGAAAACCCTTAGCACCAAAACATAATTGATTAATATCCATCATCAAGTCTTACATACATGTTGAGAGCTTCTAAGGAGGGTCAGGCTATAACCTTTGCAACACAAGAAGTAGTGAAGCTCCGCCTTAAAAGGATTAGGTAGTCGAAACTTGAAGAGTGACTCCATCTACCTTGCGAATAATCATCCACATAAACGGTTGGCCCAATATTGTTACAGATCTAGTTGGTATACAATTTACCAATATCTTCAGATTTAACGATATCTTCAAATTAAAACCAAAATAATTCAAATCCGGCAAATTTATATATCGAAAAATTAAAACCTAAAATCAATAAAAGATGAAAAAATCAAACCATAAAAGGAAGAAAGAAACACCCGAATCTAACGCTTTAAGCACCTTTGATTTTCACTTTTCAGTAATTCAAACAGGAAAGCCTCAAACAAAAATTAAAGCACAACATTTTCAACTAATATCAATTAAGATAGGTAAGAAAAACAGGAAAGAGTGATAATTAATATTCTAATGTGAAGTATTTATAGTTGGAAAAGGTCTCAAATACATATAAAATTTATATTGGAAAAGGTCTCCAAATACATATCAAAAATATAAAATCTACCTAAAATAAAGAAAGTAGAAAAAGAAGAAAAGAAAAAGCAGATAACAATGAACCACAATTTCAGAAAGCTGCAAACTTTTAAGAAAAGTGGGAAATGGATCCGTAACTGTTACTTGAAGGGGGGAAGGTTATAACTTATAAGAGTTACTAGGGGGACAGCGCCCGTGCCAGCACAGGCCCAATATATGCATAGTCTATTGATGTTCTAATTAAATACTCAAATATAAATATAATTTAACTGCAAAGATCTTATTTCATCAAAATCTTGTATATTGAAACCTATAATTATGGACCCCAATATGTTAATACAATTTTTTTTTTCAAGTAAAATCTCCTAGTATATGCAGTGGCGGAGTCACAGTGTCGAAGACGGGTTTAGCCGAACCCACAAGCTTTTGTTCAAACCTTATATTTGCCTTAAGAAATTCATGTAATATGTATAAATTAGTAATTTAGAACCCAGTAACTTAAAAGGGTTTGAATTCGGAACCCACAAACTTCAAATTCTAACTCCGCCTCTGAGTATATGAAAGAGAGAAAAAAATGTATGTTAATTTCTAATTAAACTACACCGCATAATTTAAATGAACGAACTATATTTTCAGTCAAATTACACCAAATCAATATAAATGAAAGAAGGATTGTTCTTTCTTTTCGTAACGTCATCTTAATTATATTAAAAAAAAAATCAATACTTTTCAATAAGGGAAACTTCTTATTGATCTTACATAATTATTGAAAGCTGAATAAATAGATTTTTCATTTTTTTTTTTTTTGCTTTTAAAGAAAAACATTTCATAAGTTCTTATCCTTTTAATGTTAAATTTTATTTAGGATATAACTCCTGATAAGTTCATAAAGCCAATGTTGAGCTTTTATATATATATATATATATATATATATATATATATATATATATAGAGTAGATTTTCTATAAAAGAATGGTGAAGTATAACATGCTATTTGATAGTGAATTATGTTTATCCCTCACAAAGGTAAAATACTTTCTCTGTTCTTTTTTACTTGTCCTATATTACATGACGCTCCTCTTAAAAGAGTATTTATCAGGAATTTATTTAATTAAATTAACCTTATTAACTATCATTTGAAAATCTAAGTTTGCTTATTTGCATTTTATGTATTTACTTAATAATAAGGGTAATATAGAAAGAAAATAATAAATCTCTTTTAATTTGCTAAAATGGACAAATAAAAAAAAATATTTTAGTACAAGGTGATAAGGGTATATGACATGTATTTATACATAAACTTTTAGTATTTAATAGTAAAAAACACATATTAATTATCACCTCATTAAATAACATAACTACAATAAATTTACACACTTTTACAAAACTTTGGTATAAATTAGTATTTACCCTTCACCATATGAGAAATACACGGAGGAAATTAGAGACTAAAGGGCCAAAAGTCTGAGCATGTGTGGTGTGACGTGGCAACTTGAAACGTTTAATGGCCCACCATATTCAAACATTACAGTGTATGGCATGGTTTGTAATTTAAAAGAAAATGATGGACCTTTTTTGGATTGTTGATAAGGTCCAAGCAAAGAAACACAGAGGACAACTTTCCTAAGCAAGCTCATTTTGTAAAATGTTCAAAAGACCAAAAATACCTCAATTTTAATTGTATTGACTTTAAGCATACATGTTGAAACCAGTTTCTATTATTATACTAGGTGCGTATGGCTCGTGCCAAAGACAGGCCCAATAGTCTGAAAGTTGCAAATAATAAAAATGGTGTGTATAAATTGACCTACCTGGTTTGATATTATTTGCAGATTTTGGATTCAAATTATACATTCTTCATATTCATGACATCCTCACATCCAGGGGTGGACCTAAGTAGGGTTGAGAACCCCTTAGACGGAAAATTTCATTATATATATATATATATAAGGTTAAAATTAATTTTTATGTATATACACTTCTTCATGTATTTACTTTTTCATATTTTTAAACCCTCTTTATAAAAATCCTGGCTCCACCACTCCTCACATTTGTAAATGCTTAAATTGTTACAGGCTCTATATCAAAGACGGAATCGCTATTTTATTTGGCAATATTATTTGAGTTGTATTGAGGAGTATTTTTGCGGCATATCCTATATACTCGGTTAATTTGCAACGGTATTGTCATTGTTTCCTTTCAAGTCAATTCAATTATTTCAGCTGTCTCATATATTCGATCTGCTCTGCTATACTATGCGATTTTGATGATTCTGATCTGGCCCAAACTTGAAAGAATAATTAACTTGAGAATTGCAAGGAAAGATTCAAAAGAATATGAAAAAAAGATAGAGAAGAAGATGAAGTGTTGAAGAAGATTTAACAAAAACTTGAATAGCAAACTAAAGAGTGTAAAAGTAGGTTGAGAAGAGGGAAGTGAATTGCAAAGCATAGAATTGGGAAAAATATGAAATGCAAGAAGATGAAACACGTTGGCAACATGAAAGAAAGCCACCTCTAAGCTCAACTACATTTTTTTAGACACGTACTTGAGCAAACAGTAAGATTAGCAAAATGCCCTAGTATTTTAAATTCCACCAAGCACACACGTTGAAACTCCCTTTTATTATATATAGAAATAAAAATTAGTATTTGGGTCTGGAGATTACAAAAGATATTTAATGTGTAACTACTTATGAATGAAAGAGGCAGCTGCTTAAAATAATGAGGCAACTGATGGGATTTCTGTTTTTAAAAATGAACGAGGCTCAAAACATAGACTCAAAAAAAAAAAAAAAAAAAAAAAATAAGAATGGTGACCATAAAGAAGTGCCATATCACATTATATGTGCCTAACTTTATATTATATATAGATGACAACAACTTCATTATAAGGTCATTGTATCTTTTAAGAATTTAAGGACAAAAAAATTTACTGTCCGTATTTTTGCCTTTTCAATTTCTACATTCTCAAAGCATTATACGAATGAATTGATTGTTTCATAATATTTGTAATAAGTATATAATATTGCTATTTGTTATAAAATAAAGACTATAAAATAAATACACCCAATACAAGTATATCAAAAGAGATTGATATATTATTCAACTTTTAACTTAAAAGAGATTTCATTGTATAAAATCATATCTTACAAATGGACCTCTTATTTATAAGAGGACAAATACTTGATGGCCAAGTAATTAGGGAAATGGCTTGGTGGCCAGGGGCGGAATTACCTTAGGCCTGGGTGTCACGTGACATGGCTTCGTCGGAAAATTTTACTAGGTATGCTAGTATAATTAAAAGACACAAACAAATCGAGAATAAATATAATGAATTGACACTCCTCAACACAAAGGCCCGCGCAGCTCAGTTGGTCAGGCGCCTTTGTTTCCTACTGTAGGTCGCGATGTCGAGCCTCAATAGCTACATTTTGGGTTTTTTAAAAACCTTTAACATACATGTCCAGGTTTAGATCTTTTCGGAGAAAGAAATACTTCTTTCTAGTTGTGCTACTATTCTTTTTTCTTTTCCTCTCATTTTCTTTTTGGCACCAATGAAATTGATTTAGAACGATATGCAGAAACAAATAAATAATGAGTTTTTTGGTTTGGTGCCTTATATAAAAAAACGCTTAGTATTATTTCTAGTAAAGTTATTTTGAATATATTTTTTAAAAAGTAAAAAACTCATCGAGAAGAGTTGTAGTAATATACATGAGTTGTGTGTGTGTGTGTGTGTGTTTTTTTTTTATATATTTTTTTTTATATTATGTCATCCAATCAGAGGTCCGCGTTGTTTAATTAAACCAGTCCAATTTTAAATCCAAATCAATAAAAAAAACTCGACCCAAATTAATGAAAAATGGCATGAATGAGGGTAACGACAATGACATAATGAGCCAAACTATTGACGAGTAGCATAAATGAGCCATTTCCGATAGTTCGATGGCATATTTGAGCCTTTTCCGTTTTTAATATGATCTTACCATGCTTTATTTATTTACTTCTATCTTAAAATGTGACACCGCTTGCGAAAAATCCTGCGTACGCCACTGCCAAGCTATCTTGGTGACCAAGCAATTGTCTTGCTCTCCAAGTTATCAAATGGACATACATAAATATTTACAACACTCCCCCTTGTATGTCCATTAATTAGATGATGTGTCTCGTTAAAACCTTATTAGGAAAAACCCTGTAGGAAAAAGTCCTAGTGAAGGAAAAAGAGTACAGATATCTAGTAATACGCTTTGAGAGCTGCCTGATTAAAAACCTTATCGGGAAAACCAAATGTTACAAAACCTTGGTTAAGGAAAAAAGAGTACAACACATATTTACTACCCCTGATTAAAGAACCACATAATTCTTGAAGATGATGTACTCCAATCTTGTATACGAACTTATTATATTTTGAGGTTGGTAGAGCCTTGATCAGTCCTGTCAAATGGTCATTTGACGAACTGGTTAATCATCAGCATTTTCATTCCTGAGACAGAGTTGTATCATCACCATATAATATTACTGCAATCACGCCAAATACATTCTTGACTTGCTTCATAATATGTTGTTATCTTTTTATGATTTGACTGTCATGTAAAACAACATGCTATGACAGTAGTCCTTCGTGGAAATAGATAACATGTATGAATCGAACTCTTATGTCAATCAGATGAATGCCCTGTATATCCAAAACACTTAACAATATTTGTTAGGATAAACACATTCATGTCAGGAATTCCATTTGCAATATACAATTGATCTATTTCAGTATCTCCATGTAGGAGTAAAACTATATCATGCTCGTAGTTATAGCAAAATATATAAATGCATCAATTGCACAATATATGGTACTTCAGGACCCATTCAATTTTCTCATTTCAACCTCTTTTAGCAGATAATTTAATGCGTTTGGAAACTCTTCGAGAGTTCCAATAATATAGAAGTCATCAACTTGCACAACAATATGAACGATTATGATTATCATAACAAGACAAGGGTAAACATGGCCATCTTTGTACCTTTCATCAATGAATATTCACTAAGGTGATTAAATCACATTCACCTTACCTGATTTAATACATATAAGGATTATGAACAAGTTCTCCAATAACTTGTATATGTTTCAGGCATTTTGAATCGTTCAGAAATTTTTGAATTTTATCAAGTAAGACATATAGACTGTGCCGACATCCATTTAGTTGTTAAATGGTGTGACATCATCTCGTGACATCATCTTTACGATGTGCATCATATCACTTGGTAATTATTTCTACGCAGTTTTAAGAGACATCAAATTTAATCTCAGTTCTTATACGCTTACCAAGATGCATTGACATATCACTTGGATAATTATTATTTTCTACCCGAACCTCCCATAAGGTTTCATGTTGTTTAAGAGACGTCTCCTTATTATGATCATTAGATAATTTGCTCTCGCAAGGATTATTATATTTGGAACCGTTGGTCTACCATGCCATATTGTATAAAAGATATTGCGTATGAAATATATTATTTTTTGATTATCCGGTTTGATGATAATTCATAACATTCGACATAAAAACTTATCCTCATTTTCTTTGGGAAATCTCATCACTTATCCATTAATCATATATCATCAAAAGCTATAAGATGGAAATATATAGTTCCTAACCCTCCCATAAGGTTTATCATAATTTATTGGTCTAAAGCATAAGTGTTGTATGTCTCGTAGGCTCTTCTTATAAGTGGTTTACATATGCCATCCTTATTATGATATAAACATTTATCAAGATAATTGTCTTGATCACATATTCTAAAATTGTGCCCTCAATTTTTCAAGGATTATGTCATATTGCCGGACAATAAACTTAGATGTGACCGTCTTATAGATGCATTTATTTAAGCATCACTATGCATTTTATATTTTTCTTAATTTTGGAGACGGTCTCCTTCCGGACATTCAAGAGAGCATTTGCAAATTCTTGAAGAATCTTCTAGTTCTTCAAATGTGAATACTCAGTTAGACATCGTATTTAAATTAGGACGATCAAAATGGTCTTGTCAACTGATAAAATTATATGTACCTGTAAACTTCAAGTTTACCATGAATTTTTAGTAAACTTCTAATTTACTATTGCATGAGATTTTATGTCATAAACTTTTGGTTTGTTGTGACACGTGATCCCATCATGCTCGGGTAACGTATCACATACGAATTTCTTACCCCGTAACTTGGAGATATTTAATCTTCCAATCACTTGTAGTGTCAATATGATAACCATTTTTCTCGCTAGTAAACTTCAGGTTTACTACAATTTATTTTCCGATCGTAACAATTACGATCTAGGATAAATGGTGTTATCATATATAACCTTTTTGAGAGACTTTAATTTCAGATGTCTACTACTTCAGTAGTATATTTCAAGAGTTCTACTACTTTGGGAGTAGAATTCAGAGTCTTACTACTTCGGGGAGTAAGTTGCAAGTTTTACTACTTCGGGAGTAAACTGCATAGTAATTACTACTTCAGAAGGAAATTTCAAAGCTTACTACTTCAGGAGTAAAGCATAAAATATTCATAATATTTCTTTTCAAATATTCTACCTCTTTTGAAAGTGGGTCGTGATATCTTCACAACGAAGTGCATGTCAGTATTGATGAGATTTATTATTATCACATTCACTTTGAGGAATAGATCCATATTTATAGCTTTTATCAAAAGTTCTCATTCTTCAGGAATGGAATACAATCATCTGAACGCGCCTTAAGCATATCAAATCGTGATAGCTTAGAACCTCTTTTAACATATTGCTACTTCAGGAGCAAATCTAGGCATACATATGATGTAGATAATTTCCTTCTAATACATCATCAACTGTAATCACAACAAGCCTATGTAATATTACCACTCCTGTTAATTATTGGCACATTAGCAACAACGAGACATGGGAAATATTGTCACTTCTGGTGACCACATATTTCTTACAAACTCTCATTTAGTCATTAAGGGATATAAAATTAACATCATAATCCCTCTTAACAACATTGTTCTTCAGGAACAACTTTCGAACATAAAATGGTCTTTGAACCAAATAGGTTCCCGTATCCAATCAAAATGTGCTTGTGGAAGAATGGCCATCTTTTAGGTGGTCATATCTATCTTTCAAATTATTCCACAAAGATAAGAGGATCTTTAATAGTGAGATATTTCAATTTCAAGCCCTCATCAAAGGGCGGAGAAATATCACTGCTTTAGCACAGTCTTGATTTGATGCCTGATTTTTTATCTTTGATGGTGTCTGCAAGATCCATTACATCAAGATAAATTTCAACATCAAGCCCTCAAGACGAGCTTTTGCCCAATATATATCCAGGCCAACAATTAGATTTGTATGTGGTGAAATAGGATATGTGGATGAACTTTAATCTTTTAAGTTGGTATGTAATGTCGATGGATGTGTATATGATTATATTTATATATATATATATATGTGTGTGTGTGTAAATAAATGATATATTATAAATGATATGAGCCGAATAAGCTTAAATGATGAAGATGGATTAAATCAGTTGTGGATGAACAATATGAATCCGAACCAAAATACTTTGAAGAGAGCTTTTATATCTCAGATGGTTACAATAATGTGTTATGAGAAAGAAGCTAACCTAAAAAAGGGGAGGGTTGCCCTCTATTTATAGGTTTTCCTTATGGGCCCTTGGTACTATACAAAAAGCCTTTATGAATAAGCCCTAAAAGGGATAAGGCTAATCTGTACGGTCTGACACCCGTACGGTTGTCAGCACAAATGGCGGAACGGTTTTATGACACGTGGCAACCTCACAACTGGTTATCCGGACCAACAGACACGCTCATCTGGGCTAGGACAACTCGGACCAACGGACACGCTTATCTTGGCTAGGACAATCCGGACCAACGGACACGCTTATCTTGGTTCGGGTCAGCCATGTACGGTACAACATCCCCGGTGTAGAGCAAAGATCGAACGTGCTCGTACCCATTTGGACCTGCCTTTGGTTCCGGCTAGTCGGTCATGCGTTGACCCGGTTTTTACCGTATACACTTACATGATAAATAAGGGCAGATGATAAAGTATCATGTCAAACAGTGTCATTTGAAGGGCATGACTTTAGCTGGACACGTTCAAACAGTATAACAAAACAAGGCTAATTCAATTTCCAAGACACTCACTCCTAAAAGAGAATCAAGCCATACATGGATCAAAATATCCATGTTTAATCACTACAAAGATACTCATCCGTAAGTTTGTAGCATAAGTGAATTAAATTTAGATTACAAATTTCTATATATAACTAGCAAACTATGCCTGTGTGATGCACGGGGCCCAACATGATTAATTTGGGTACTCAATTTAATTAATCTTTATGGTTTGTATATTTTGTAAAGGATACTGCGATTTTCCGTAGTGAGTCTCCATATTTTTTTCTTTTCCTCTTATTTGTTGTTGCTGTGTTCGCCCCTCTTTGACACTTATATATATTAGAAATTTTTAGCAATGTGGTCAAGTAATATGGGACGGAGGGAGTACTTTATTTATTAATTCTTAAAGAACGTGAAAAGTCAAAAGTGAACAAGTAAAAGTGCACAGAGAAAATAAATGTGTCGGAGAATTAAAATTGAAGTGCATACGTGTATACATTAGAAGAGAATAAATACTCACTACTCTGACATATGTCCACGTGAGATAAAAAAGTAGTTGGTTAAAGTGTACAACCAAGTAATATGGGACGAATGGAGTACTTAGTAAAAGTGCACGGAGGAAATAAATATGTGTTGGAGAATTAAAATTGAAGTGCATACGTGTATACATGATAAGAGAATAAATATTCAGTACTATGACATATGTCCACGTGGGATTTATTAATTCTTAAAGAACGTGAAAAGTCAAAAGTGAACAAGTACAAGTGCACGGAGGAAATAAATTTGTGTAGGAGAATTAAATTGAGCTATACGTCTATATTGAGAAGGGAATAAATATTCGGTAAGAATGTGAAAAGTCAAAAATTGACAAGTAAAGTACGAGGAAATAAATGTGTCGGAGAATTAAAATTGAAGTGCATACGTCTATATATGAGAAGGGAATAAATATTAAGCACTATGACAAATGTCCACGTGGGATAAAAAAGCAGTTGGTTAAAGTGTACAAGTTATATAGCTTTTGGTACAAGCATTCATTGAGTGTACAATTTGTAAAGCTTTGGGCACAAGTGAGTATTGCGGTGTTGGTCCCTCTTAGCCACTTATATATGATAAAATAATAAAAATAAGTGCCATGGAGGGACGAACACAGCAGTCCCTCCTTGTACCCGCTGCTTCACGAATTGTACCCGCATTAAATTCTTGTACCATGAGCTATATAATTTGTACACTTTATCCAACTATTTTTATATCCCATGTAGATATGTGTCATAGTACTTAATATTTATTCTTCCCTTCTCATGTATAGACGTATGCACTTTAAATTTAATTCTCCAACACATTTATTTTCTCTATTACACTTTACTTATTCACTTTGACTTTTCGTTAGTTCTAGCCGAATATTTATTCTCTCTCTGTATAGACACATACGCAAGCTCAATTTTAATTCTCCTACACAAATTTATTTCCTCCGTGCACTTTAATTTGTTCATTTTTTGACTTTTCACATTCTTTGAGAATTAATAAATCCCACGTGGATATATGCCATAGTACTGAATATTTATTCTCTTCTCATGTATACACGTGTGCACTTCTATTTTAATTCTCCGACACATATTTATTTCCTCCGTGTATTTTTACTTGTTCATTGCAATGGAGGGACGAGCACAGCAGTCCCTCCTTGTACCCGCTGCTTCACGAATTGTACCCGTATTAAATTCTTGTACCATGAGCTATATAATTTGTACACTTTATTCAACTATTTCTATATCCCATGTAGAATGTGTCATAGTACTTAATATTTATTCTCTTCTCATGTATAGACGTATGCACTTTAAATTTAATTCTCCAACACATTTATGTCCTCCGTGCACTTTTACTTGTTCACTTTTGACTTTTCATTTTTTAGCTGAATATTTATTCTCTTCTCATGTATAGACATATGCAGTTCAATTTTAATTCTCCTACACAAATTTATTTCCTCCATGCGCTTTAATTTGTTCACTTTTGACTTTTCACATTCTTTGAGAATTAATAAATCTCACGTGGATATATGCCATAGTATTGAATATTTATTCTCTTCTCATGTATACACGTGTGCACTTCTATTTTAATTCTCCGACACATATTTATTTCATGCGAGCACTTTTACTTGTTCATTTTGACTTTTCACGTTATTTAAGAATTAATAAATGAAGTACTCCTTCCGTCCCATATTACTTGGCCACATTACTATACTTGACTTTTCACGTTTTTTAAGAATTAATAAAAGTGAAGTACTCCCTTCGTCTATATTAACGTAGACATGTGTCATAATACTTAATATTTAATTCCCTTCTCATGTATAGATGTATGCACTTTAAATTTAATTCTCCGACAAATTTATTTTCTCCGTGCACTTTTACTTGTTCACTTTTCATTTTCGTGTTCTAGCTAAATATTTATTCTCTTATCATGTATAGACATATGCAATTCAATTTTAATTCTCCTACACAAATTAATTTCTCCGTGCACTTTAATTTGTTTATTTTTGACTTTTCACATTCTTTGAGAATTAATAAATCTCACGTGGATATATGCCATAGTACTAAATATCTATTCTCTTCTCATGTATACACGTGTGCACTTCTATTTTAATTCTCCGACACATATTTATTTCCTCCGTGCACTTTTATTTGTTCATTTTTAACTTTTCACGTTATTTAAGAATTAATAAATGTAAGTGACTCTTCCGTCCCATATTACTTGACCACATTACTATACTTGACTTTTTACGTTCTTTAAGAATTAATAAAAATGAAGTACTCCCTTCGTCCATATTACTTGGCCACATTACTAAAAATATATGTCCATTTTTCTATATTTATGTTTATCTTCTTTTCTATTTCTATTATTCCCGTTTTTCTTCTTTTTCAATACTTTAAACGTGAAGAGAGGACGAACAATAGCAATGCAAATTTGCACCAAAAGTTATTTTAATGCTCCTACACATAACTTGTTCACTTTTGACTTTTCACGTTCTTGAAAATTAATAAATCAAGTATATATTTTATCATAATATTTATATTTATTGGTATATAGTAAAATAGCCTCGTAAAATGATTTGAAAATGAATAATTAATGTGAAGGGTAAAATTAGAAGAAGAATTTTTTTCCTTGACATGTTAACATCGACAAGTAAAAGTAAAGGAGGAGTGACATTTATCCCCGTTTTCCTTCATTGTCAATACTTTACTTATTTACTCTCCTTGCGTCTCGATTATTGTTTTTACATTTATAAAATGTATTACTTTATATTTTCATTTTAATTAAAATTTGGTGATTAATGATATAACATATATCTTTCTAATTTTGATTTCTTTGTAATAGTTAATATAAAAAAAATTATAATATATTTTTTAATTAATTTAATAAAAATATTTTAATCCAATATATACAACAAAATGATTTTTATGTTTGGATGCAATAGTTACTTAATTGAAATTGATATCAACCTCATTCTAGATACATATAAAATATTAAAGGATTTAAAAGAAAAAATTTAGAATCAAAATATTAATATTCCCTCATATTCTTACTAATTTTCTTTTACATCAATGAACAACTTTCATTATCATGATAATGATAAAAAAGTCTAACTCTTTTCATCTCAAAGACTTTTAATTATAAAGTGATGATATATAAAATATACTTTGTATATATAATAACAATTAGAATATTTTTAAAAGTTATTTTTAAAATATAAACCTTAAAGATTGACTAATTAAAGTAAATAGATATGTTCGGCCCATAAGTGTATTGCTGGTATGACATATAAGCTTACCTGATAAACATGGAACTAACATAAAAAGTGTTTTGACTTTTAGACATGGCAATGAGAAGTTCTTGAAAAATTCAACATTCCATGACTAATAGTGTGTTTCATCTTGAAGAGTATTACTTACCTGGAACCCTCGCATAAAGCCACGATATTATCAACACTTGGATGCTACTGACAACATTTTATTATCTCAATTGGTTAGAACTTCGTGCTGTTAACATGTTATAAAATAATAATTAAAAGTACACGATAATAAAAAATATAGGCAAAGAAGTTAGGGGAGAGTGAGAGAAATTTTCTCGCTTTTTCAATTGATATATAAATGAACTGAATTGACTTCCTATTTATAGAAGAAAAGAAGCAACTTCGAGGCTTTTTAGAAGCCGCTGACAAGCTGCCTGTTTGATTGCAAGCCTGAGCAAGCTGCTGCAAGGCTTTTTAGGGAGCTGCTTGCAACCTGTTTGCATGAGCTACTTGAAAGCTATCTGTTTAATTGTAAGTTTATTCAATTGCAAGCTTATCTAGGACATCATGTATTTAAATGGACATCCATAAATACGTACGATGTATTATTAACTATTAATCTTTTTTTTTTTTAAAGTGATTTTTGGTTGCCTAGTTCTTAACCACGTGGCTTTAACTTCAACAACAATAACAACATACCCAGTTGGATCCCACAATAACCCTTGTTTCCCTTGTTTTTCTTGTTTTCTTTTGAGCCGAGGGTTTTTCGAAAACAGACTGCCTACCTTCCAAGGTGGGGTAAGGTCTGCGCAAACTTGGGGGATAGAATTAAAAGAGACTTTTGAGTTATCTATTTGAGGATTTAGGACACAAGTTTTAAAAATTGGGTAAAAGGGACTCTAGTATAATTAGGTATTAATGGGGTTATGCTCATTTAAAAAAGAATATTTTTATACACCCCAAAGTTTTGCTATTTACAAACAAGCCCAACATATAAGAGGGTTTTTTAGCCAAAAGGGCAACAAAAATTTCCATTGTCAGCTCATTTTTTCAACGGGAGCAGCCCTCCCCCCATTCATCTTCATCTTCTTCCACATCTTTTTTTTTTTCAATCTCAACACATTCCAACCTTCCAAACGCCTTGCTCTCTTCAAACTAGGGTTAGATTTATCTTCATTGAACAAAAATGAAATCTCGCATGTGCCTTTTCTTCATCACTAAACCAAAAGATTTTTTACTTTGTGTTCACTTTTTCTTGTTCTTGATAGTAATTTGTTAATACATTGTTTGGGAATTTGCTTTCAAAGGGATAAACACTTCATCTCGTAGATTTAAGGTAATAATTTAACGTTCTTCATCGTTTTCTAAATTAAACATTTCGTTCTTCTATATTGTTAATAAACAACCACACGCTGTTTATAAACAACATGCGATTCTTATAAACAATCGCATGTTGTTTACATAATAAATGACTTGCATTGTACATGGTGTTTACATAAACATCATATATTTTTTAAAATCTCCATGTAGTGTTTACACTAAAAAACTGCACATCCTAATGTATTTAAATATTCATATGTAGTTTAAACAACTGCATGGTATTTATGCTAAGAGTTTGCACTGCACATGCAGGCCATGTAAACAACCAAACTTTGTTTAAACAACCACGAGTTGTTTACACTGCGAACCCGCATATAAATTCTCTATGTATAAATACGTATCGACTATAATAATCGTCACAAATTCTAATATGTATCTATGTAATATCCGTGTGTGTTGTGACAATTAATGGGGACAAAATACTATTAGCACATCTGATCTACATGGTGAATGGATAGAGATGATAAGCGTTATAGTTGAAGTCGAAGGTGGTTTTACAAGTCTGATACTAGAGGAGGGATGTTACGTATGATGGTTGATATCATATCGTCATTACGGGTGTAAGTTACGCCGTAACGCCCAAGGATCTCTCAATCACTTACATGCTCGATTGTTGCAAGGGAAAAAGCACATTTTTTCGAAATAAAAGGATGATGATGATTTGCTCACTTATTTAGCCGATGTTGACAAAGATGGTCGTCGTTGGCCCATTCTAAGGGTAAATGTGGTTGAAATTGGGCCGATAAGTTCGAGAATGCAAGAAGCAATTGGAGTGTTCCCCGGACTTGCTAGTAATACAAGAGGGCAGAAGTTTAAATTTTGGTTGATTCTGATACGGCACAAAGAAGCTACTTCGAGTTTCGTGATTTTGATTACAATACCCTGTGGGTAGAAGGGGCGGAGAAGAAGATACAAATTCTTCTATTAATCTGTCCAAGGTACACGTGTGGTTGAGGGCTCAACACAATGTAGCCAGGTCGTGAACAAGGCACAGGATTTTTTCTCGTCTAACTTTCAAGAAGAAGCAAAGAATTGAAAATCCTATTGAACTTTTGTCTAGTGAAGAATAATTTTGTAACGACCCGTTTGGTCGTTTAGCACTTTAAAACTATGAAAAGGGTATGGGACTATATTGTATTTATTTATATGATTTTAATAGATAAAATGGTGCATGAATTGGTTAAGTAAGTAAGTGGGCCAAGCCCACTACTCCTTTTATGCGTACGTTATATTCCAAAAGAAAGAGGAAAAAATAAGGAAAAAATTATTCACTTATTTCTAACCTAGAGGGGAGAGAAAAGGGCGAACAAAGGAGCATTGTCAAGTTAATGTTGAAGGAGCAGTTGAAGTTTCATTTTATATTTCCACCAAATACAAAGGCAATCAGTGTATAGTACAATTAACTTTATATATTCCTAGAAAGTATGTTGCGTAAAGTTTAGTTTAGTATGGTAGTGTTGGCAAGAAATTATTGGAAGTCAAGGATTACCTAATAACTAGAGGGGGACCACATGATGATAGAGATTGTAGGATTGATTATAAAAATTGATTTCAAGAAGTTGAATTTAGCTATTACATGCAAATTGCATTAAGCGAATAATGACTACTTTTGATTTTTTCTTTCTTTCCTTTTGTTATTTATGCTAAATTTCTATCAACATTATTATTATTATTTTGGGATTTTGGTATGACGGTTTTTTATATTAGGTATATGA